>NC_135517.1:3462500-3817500 GCF_051989575.1 Stigmatopora nigra
ACCTCAAGCTCCTGTGGAGGAAGCTACAGTGGCACCAGGTCTTCTTCGACGTGGCTATCTTTGTCATCGGCGGCATCTGCAGTATTTCTGGCTTCATCCACTCCATGGAGGGCCTCATTGAGGCCTTCAGGTACAACATCCACGAGTAGATGTTCTGCTTCTCTAGATTAAGAAAGAGAAACACATACCGCCTTCAAACTAGGGGTGGGACAGCCCTTTTGAGGCAATTAATGGCAAATTAATCACATTTTTTTTGTTTCAATCGGAAATAAAGCTCAACGAGTGCATATCTAAAATAAGTGTTTTCTTTTAAAGTAGATACGCGCAAATATAATGAAACTGAACTTTTCAGATGATATGTACTTTGTTATTTTTTGCAAACAAAAAGCTAAAAACTAATAATGGCACTTTAAAATTGGATATTTTAGTAAATAGTTTAAAACCCAAAGTTATTCATTTACTAAAAGCCCTTCAATTTAAACCCTTTAGAGCAAACTATCCAGTTAATCAAGATGAATACATTATAGATACTCAAATTAACTTTTTTTTTTAAATCAAGTTCCACCCCTAGTTTAAAAAAATGCTTTCTTTTCACCTGAGTGTAGACATTGGCATTACACACTCGTCAAATAAACAATTAAAATGACAAGTGCTATAAAAAAAATCATTAACGCTAAAGACAAATGAACATTTAGCTCTGGAAAAAAATCTCAATGGCAAAACTCATTCTAAAATAAGATTGGCAGCACCATTTTTGGCAGAGTATTAAAAAGAGGAAAAAATGTAAGGATGTATAACTCGACGATTCAAGGGCCTTCTGGAAGGGAAAACATTTCACATAAAGCAATAAAAAATAGCAAGCAATTTTGAAATTATAGACCTTGGAATGAATCTTTTGAACAAAACGATGTGACAATATTAACTCTTTACAGGCCAAGTGACAATATTTGCTAATTAAAATTGAGACATATGTGGGTACCACATTTTGAATCAAATAGGCCAAAACAATAAAACTTGATAAGTGTGGCCTACTTTAACATTATTAAATTATCTCCCCCGAAAATGTATATGAATATACAAAAGTATACATTATTTAAAAAATGCAATTGAATAAAATGCAGTGATTACGGCTCCCAATAATTCTTAATTACGATAGTATTTCAATAATAGCTTTGACTAGGACGCAATTACTTGCTAAACATTTCGCCAGTTAGTTAAATATCTGTCCTATAAAGGGTTAATCTGTGTTCTGCATTCTGATTGGATCCTTACCTTACAGCCCTTCAAAATAAGGCCTCAAAACAGCCTTATTTTCCCAGAGTCGTAGCCTATTTAGTCTGTAAAAGTAACGAGATTGGACCTTAAAAAACTATGCATTGAATGTACGATATTTAGCGAGCACACAAACGCAACACAACACATAGCAAAATGGAAGGAGATAGTTCAACAGAAATTGAAAGGAATTGGATTAATTAGCGTCTTTTCTTTCTCTAGCTAAGATTGGCAGCTCTAAAAATGCAAAGACTCCCTGCTTTTTCATCACATTCCAAAAAACGTGGCCTGTTATTAACGTCAATGGATGCGGTCGATGTACGTAAAAAAAATAAGGAAAAAAATACGAGGAAAACGAAAGACGTGCAAACGGACATTTTTCATTCTGTGCAATCCAAATGGGGTCCTGTGGAAATGTTCTTTCAAACAAAAAAAGATGAAAAAATAAGCGTACGTGTAGTGTTTATTATTGTGGTTTCAAAACTGATGGAATGTATATCGCAAAGTCGTCATCATATATCGTGGAAATTAATATTAAAT
Organism: Stigmatopora nigra; assembly: GCF_051989575.1. Lineage (NCBI taxonomy): Eukaryota > Metazoa > Chordata > Actinopteri > Syngnathiformes > Syngnathidae > Stigmatopora > Stigmatopora nigra. The sequence continues at coordinate 3,464,313 of NC_135517.1, forward strand.
GAATACAAGATTAAAAGACGTGAAATTCTATTGTAAAAAAAAAATCATGTGTGGTCTTATGTAACACTAAAACGGTCAGAACATGTATTTTTTTCGCAGTAATAAAGGACTGAAAACGACGTGCAAAATGTGTTTTTTAACGGCAATGTCTGTCCATGTCATTCATTTACGTTACTAGCCCGAATAGAAAAGACTTCTATCGCTTAAACTATCCGCCAAATTAAACAATTATTTAACTATGTTGCTTATTTTAGTCATTCAAAACGAAAACGAGCATATTTTTGCTCCAAGCATTATAAGACCATCTGCTCTTACCTTATTCATGCACGCATGTTGATTGTAGTATCTAAAACCCCAGAACCTGATGGGAAAAAGAGAAAAAAAATTAATAGCTGTCACAAATAAAATAAACAAACATTTCTTAATAAAACCGTAAACGTACCCGTTGAGTTTAAACACTTTATTCAAGCTTTTCACGCAATCGAGATAAACGAGTCACATTACTAGCCGTGCAATGGCGCCCTCTGCTGCCTACATAAAAAACAGCACTCCAGCAAAATTTTAAAAAGCTGCTGAGGGGGAAAAGTGCAGGCATATTTTTTATATTAATTCAAGTAAGGAAAGTGACAAAAGCTAACAGTTCTTAGTTATTAGAAGAAGGAGAAAAAGACTGAAATATTTACAAGTGGACCAGGAAGTTGCCTAGAAGTAAAGATTAGCATGAAATGATTAGCATGAGTAGTCGGGCTCTTCTGCGGGACGGGCGATGGACTTCTTGGTGGAGTTTTGGACCACCCATGGGTGGGCGAGGACCCCCCGTATGGGCAGCCGGTGGGCTGGGTTGTGCTTTAGAAGGAGGGAAATTAAGTCTTTGGCTGGTGCGCTGACGTTGGAATGGGAGGGGTACGAGTATTCCACCTGCCGGGAGAAAACCAGAAACATTTTCAATACGCCTTAAAAATACTTGGACAAAACAGTTAACGAGCACTTTTTGGGTATTAGAAGGGGAAAAAAAAAACACACAAAAAATCATTCAAGGTGGCGTTAAAGTGTCAGGTCTCGCAGTTCTGGGGTTGAGGGTTCGAGTCCCAGCTGGGTTCTTACTGTCTGGCATTGCCATGTTCTCCCGGGCTTGCGTAGGTTTTCTCCAGGTACTTTTATCTCACAACAGTTAGCTGGGTTATGCTCCAGCACCCCCTGTTGAAGTTTCCCTAAATTTACTACACCAGCACAGATTAGCTTTTATAAAAAAAGAGGGGAAACACGGTGAAAAACCACACAAGCACAGCTAACCCCACATCTACCTCCATATTGTGAAAACCGGCATCAATTGACAAATCAGATTTTGTAAAATTGTTTGTACTGATCCGGGTTTCGAGCCAAAAACTTCCCTCCCCTCTCTATCCCATCCTCCTTGTCTTACCCTGGCTATTCTGCGATACGTGTCCTCGTGAGATTTGGTCTCAAAGGGCGGTTTCCCGATCAGGAACTCGTAGCAAAGCACTCCCAGGCTCCAGAGGTCCACCTTGTCGTCGTGGGTCTTCCCTTCGATCATTTCGGGGGGCAAATAGTCCAGCGTTCCGCACAACGTCGACCTCCTGTTCCAGGGAAGAAGCTAAGTCAACAACAGACAGGTACAGTCTCCTTTGCCCTCACCCCAAGAAGAAAAAGACAAAAGGTCACCTGGACGAGGGGGTGTGAACGGACCAACCGAAATCGCCAATCTTCAACTCCCCACTAGCGCCCAGCAGGAGGTTTTCGGGTTTGATATCCCTGTGGATGACTTTCCTGGAGTGGCAGTAGTCCAATGCGTCGGCCAGCTCCATGATGTACTAATGCCAGACGGCAGTCAGAGACGGCTCGGCGTCAAGGTCTCGAGTGAGGATTACTTACCGTGGCGCTGCGCTCCTCTGAGAAAAAGCGGCAGCGCTGCAGCTCCCGGAAAAGCTCACCCTTGGGTGCGTACTCCAGGATGAGGTAGACGCGGGAGGCATCGTGGAAATAGCCGTATAGACGCAAGATGTTGGGGTGCCTGGAGAGGAATGGCGCAATGGTTAACTCAAAAAAGAATTGTATTTTGTTGTAGTTTTGAGTGTCTTTAAATAGTTTGGTAAAGGGTTAAAAGTCTTGTCAATTAAAATGGCCTACAATGTTTTTATTCTCTATATAAATTACAGGGGGGAAAAACATTGCTTGATTTTATTGTAATTTTAGTAGTTTTGATACAAAGTGTATTTTAGTAGTTTGGTAAAGCGTTAAAAGTCACTGTTCGCAGACGAAAACGTCATCGCCGACTGCTAATATTGTCATGCTTTAAGCACCGCCCTTTTCACTATATAAATATAGCAGGTCAGCAAGCAATGTACCCAGACAGTCAAGCTGTTAGCGACATACAGTGACATCGACAGAATTTTGAATTTAGTGCATACTAATTAGGTACTTGGAAGATATTTTTTGTAAATATGTGCCGTATTGCATTTGTACTTTTTTTATTTTTAGTTATTATTTTTTAATAAGGGGAATTGCAATTATTAATAAGGGAAGGAATTGGCCGAGGTTGCCAGGTATGCATTTGTAATCTTGCTACATCACTTAAGCTGATATTATATCTTAAATTAGAGGAAAATCTGTGATTTCATCAAAACATCAATTAAAAAGGATGCTAAAATAATTTGACTTTACCTGAGATGAGATTGGATCTCCACTTCTCTCCTCAACTGGTGTTCCACCCCAGCCTGTTCTAGCTGCTTTTTAAAGAGCACCTTCAAGGCCAGGATGAATTTGGTCTGGCGCTCTCTAGCCAGGTAGACATTGCCAAATTTCCCTTTACCAAGCGCCCGGCCAATTTCAAAGCTATCCAAGCTCCACCGCTTCCTGTTCATGACCAGACACAAACAAATCTCAATAAGCCACGAGGAATACCATAAGGATGAAAACGTGGAATGACATACTTTTGCATGCCCGCGGCTGCTTCTTTCTTAGCCGGATTATCTGAGGATAAATAAATGCAGATGTTTAGGCAATAAACCCCACATAGGAACAAAAAATAACATAACACAAGCATACTCTCGGGTTTTGCAGGTGCCGACACGGGTTTTGCAGGCTCCGACACGGGTTTCACGGTCCCCGACATGGGTTTTGCGGGTCCCATCACAGGTTTCGGGGGAGCAGTCGTTGCCACAGCGGGTTTTGTCAATTTGGGCTCATTGGTTGTAGGTCGGGTTCGTTCGACGGCTGGTTTGCCGTCGACGTTTGCCGGTTTGACATTCTGATCGCCGCCTTGAGCCGATTTAGTGGCGTTCCACAGCTGAGGCACAGACTTGACGCTTTTTAACGACGGCACCAAGCGCTGAGGCCCGTTAGTCGCCGACAGGACGCGAGGGCGCTGCTGGGAGACGGGGAGACGTTGGGAAACGGGGATACGCATTGGTCCATCTTCATAGAGCTGAATGGGAGGGAAAGAAATTGAATTTATACTTTACTCCAGAGGTGGCTAACTCCAGTTTGTTTTCCATGTCTGCCTCCACCAACACACCTGAATCAAATAATCAGTATCAAGCTTCTGTACAGCTTACTAATGAGTTGATTATTTGAGTCAGGTGTGCTAGAGAAGGGAGCTATGGAAAACAGACTGAATACATTTTTTTTTAATTCAAAAGCCTTTGTAATCATACACAGCGGCATATAACGAAATTGGTGGTGCTACTCCATGCTTTTCAATGTTTTCACAGTAAAAAACAAATAGTAAAAGTATAAACAGTCACATCCCAGCTAGGTGAATTCTAAAATATTACTTACTATAATATTACTCATTGGCACTGCTTTGAATTGGACGTCATGCGCCGTCAATGTAAATGTTTTTTCTTTTACTTAAATGGCACAACACATACTTGAATTATTGGTATGTCCACTAGGGCAGTGTTTCCTAACTATAGCAAGAAGTAATACAATGTAATATTCAGAGAGAGAAATTATTACGAACATAACGAGATTAAAATTGAACGATTACAATGTTAAAATCAAAATATGACGAACGTTAAATTGTAGATTTTACTATTACAAGACTCAAATTATGAAACTGTCCTTTTGTTTGGTTTCTAAGGCAGCAACTTTTGGTCTGTGTGAGGACATGTTTTAATATTAGGAGATTTAAGACATATTTGGATAAAAGTCATAAAATAATGCGATTAAATACATGACAATACTTATTTTTGCATCGTTGTTGAGGATACACAAACTTTTGGTGAAACTAGGTCAGTGTGAAAAATTACATTTTAGAATAATTTTTAAGGTTTATGTGATTCCTGCTGATAAAACTTTGATGAGAACGACTATTGTTAATATAGACGACAAAGTTTTAAATCAAAATATTTTCAGTGCGTTTTTCAATGCAAAAAGGGTGTCTCAGCTTAAAATTTCAAATAAAGTACACGACTTACCTTCGCTTCAGATCTCCGACTTTTCGAATCATTTGACATTTTGACCCTGGCAGTGGTCTCCATAGTCTGACAAGGAGAAAAAAAAGATTAAAAATCACAACAATATATAAATAGATAAATCGATAAATAGATCGATTTTGATAGCTGACAGTGTCCCTATAGCAGAAAGGACAACTTGAAGCTCGTAGCTAGTTAGCTAGCATAAGCTAAAGACATGTACGAACAACGAGGTTCATAAGAACTATTTATATTTGTTTATTGTTTCAGGAAATTAACCAAAATGGAAATTTACCTGTATGTGTTATATTACACGGCGACGAAGAGGAACCACCCCGGACAGAGCTCGATGGTCGGCAGCGTTAACCTCGGTCTAGTTTATATAATTGCAGACAACATGAAAAATTACTATGGTGGATCAGGAATCCAGGTGCATTTAGTTTGCTTTTCGATGTTTATCGGACTCCTGCGCAACTAACAAAATGGCGAAAGTGCAAAAATGACGCCGGAACGCTAGTATAAGCTTCGCTCAATTCAAACGTCCCTCGCTTGCTAGTCTTTAAACAAACAACGCTCTCCCATTGGTTAAGACAATGGACTGGTGTACCGCTCATTGGCTGACAACGGCCACGGATGTGACGTCATAAAAATGGCGTTGGACGGGAAAAAGATTTCGGAAATATAAGGTTAAATGTTTTAACTGGCGACCATTTTACGTCAGATAATGAATGGGATCTGTTGTAGAGGACGTAGTGTTTTTTTTCATCAAATTTCTGAATTTTTGACAGGTTTACAACAGTTTGGTTAATAACGCAGCACTAAATCAATTTGAATTATGACAAAACATTTTAAATAATGCATTTAGGATACTGAATCCCTAATGCGTCATGTATAAAACAATGTATAAAAATAATTTCAAATAATTTCAAAAAATAATAATTTCAAAACATTGAACATTCTATACCAATTTCAAAACAAGTAATTCCTATTTATGATGTCAATAAGGAAACCAGTGACGTGGAATCTATAACACGATTCAATACTAGAACAATTCATATTGATTTTAGTTTAAGAGTTAGTGACGTTTGATGTTTTTGTATCGCGAGATTTTCACGCCATCCTAACCCTAATAAGACAGCAAACAAGATGCTTGTTAAAGAATGGCAAAACCGCATTAAAAGCTTATAATAAATCTCATTAACTGACACTTATCCACGCATGCCACATAATAATACACCATCTATGAATATGGTCATCAAATTAGTACGGAAACATTGAGTATCGCGAGATTCTAAACGTTATGTGGGTTCCATCTCGCACCGGCGGCCGCGCATGCGCGTACCTACATGGTTGCATCAAGGGATGCCCGCGCCGAAAAAAATCATATCAGTTTATAATTCCTTTAGAAAACCCGTTTTATAGCTTTTACAAAACATCGTAGTATATTTTATAAACGCGGTGTAGGAAAAAGAAGTTTTAGAGTATAGAAAGGGGATTGTGGTAGCCGTTCTCGGGGCAGAGAGCGAGAGAGAGAAGGGGGGCCGCCATGAAGCTGACTGACAATGTGCTGCGGAGCTTCAGGGTGGCGAAGGTTTTCCGGGAAAATACGGACAAGATCAACTGTTTTGATTTCAGCTCCAATGGCGAGTCGATTATATCGAGCAGTGACGACGATTCGCTCGTCTTATACGATTGCCAGGAGGGCAAGTAAGTCAGACCCGGTGCTAATTTCTTTTCCCTCCCCCATCACTACTCTTGTTGTCCTGTTAGCTTAAATGCTAACATCAGTTAGCGGCCACAAGTTGTGTTTGCAACAAATTAAAGTCATCCACCGTCATTGCCGGTGATAAACGTCTATTTTATTTCAAATAAATTGACTAGAATGACGCGATTGTGTTTCAATGGGATTTGACGGCAATAGACGTCCAATTCATTTGAAAAGCGGTTTTATATCCGTCAAATGTCAAAATTAATTTTAAAATGATATTAAAGCGGTTAGAACAGTGGGAACGCGTTTCAGCTTTTAATTTGAAATTTTAAAAAGTCAATTTTAACAGCGATTCTGTCACTGTCAACCGCTGCCAATGCGTTCAAAACAAAACAAAATTCAAATGACAGTTGCCATGGTAGTGTAGTGGTCCCCCAACTACCAGTACTGGTCCTGTAGACAAAAAAATGTATATTTTAGTTTAAAAATTTCACCCAAGGCTTCCAAATGGAGACGTCAGTAAGAAAATCTCCTTTCCGATTGTACCATGAATATTAAATGCATAAAAGTTTGTTCTAAGTGACCTTAAAAATGTAAATTTCACTTGATTAACATCCCTTCTTCTCTCCATTGTGATTCCAGGCCCAAAAGGACGCTATACAGTAAAAAATACGGCGTGGATTTGATCAGGTACACACACGCAGCCAACACGGTGGTCTACAGTTCCAACAAAATCGATGGTATGTGGATATTAAGCTCTGGCAGACTGTCATATTCTTTTTTTGCTGTTTTTTATACCCGTACAGGTACTTTCCACGATATTGCTCGCCCTGAGCTGAGGTAGTTGTTTGTACAGTTTTTGGGTTTGTGATTGTGTCCCACACTGGAGCTAACTGTACAAATGACTGCCTTGCTCATGACTGAGCCCACTTCTCCCTGGGTAGCGTAAAATTATGTCTTAGATAAATAACGTGTCGTGGTTTTCATGGTTTGTTTTATGTCGCCCTTTAAGACACAATCAGATATTTGTCCCTTCACGACAATAAATATATACGCTACTTTCCTGGACACAGTAAAAGGTAGGTGTGGGTTGTCTTGTGGTTGTTTTTTGAGGGGTGGGACAGAGTGAATTAATGAAATTTTGACTGTTGTAGAGTGACGTCGCTCTCCATGTCGCCTGTGGATGACACTTTCATTTCGGGATCACTGGATAAGACGATAAGACTGTGGGATCTACGTTCGCCTAATTGTCAGGTAGTTGTGGTTCAATGGGGAAAGTGTGTGGGTTTTTTGAGGGGGGTTGGAATGACAAAATGTACTATCGACAAATGGGTTATAATTTAAAATATTCCTCAATTTTTATCCCAAACAGTAATTGTGAGTGTTTTTTTCTGTCAATGTTCAATTCAATGTGAAATTTTGTTATTATTTAGTGTTATGAAGGAACAATGGATAGCAATGGTTTGAAACATTGTAATAATGTCATTTGATACAAGTGGGTTAACTGTGATTGAATTCTAAGATGGAAAAAAATGGTATGCCTCGGTTGCCAGATTTGATCAAACTGTATTTTGGCCAAAATGAATTTAATTATCATTACTGGTCAATAAGCAAAAAACATTTCCATTGGGGTAAATACTTTTTTTTGCAAATTTTGGTTGGTCAGGGAAAAATTTTATTTCTAAAATAGTGGCTATGAGGTTTTGGCATATAACCCACAAACAACAATATTTAATAGATGAAAATTTGTTCAAAAATAACATTAATTTAAGAATAGCAAAAATCCAGATTGCATGAAAACTAAAGACTACCAAATTGTTTTTAAAGATACATTTTTGTACTAAGCATTAAGGCAAAAATTCCACCTGTATTTTTCTACCTAAAATTTGAACTTGTTGAACTCGCTACAATGAATACAACAATAGAACATCTCATTGTGTTAATAAAGCTGTATTGTCATTTTTGGCGATAAATACCTTACAATAAGTCACCTTACAATGTTTTCCTGACCCCGCAGGGTCTCATGCACCTCCAGGGGAAACCGGTATGCTCCTTCGATCCCGAAGGCCTCATCTTCGCCGCCGGCATCAATTCGGAAATGGTCAAGCTCTACGACCTGCGTTCCTTCGACAAGGTGAGCATTAGCATTAGCACGCTACATTTTAGCGCTAATCCTCACACCCGGGGTCGGTCCACAGGGTCCCTTCGCTACCTTCAAGCTCCAGTACGACAGGACGTGCGAGTGGACGGGACTCAAGTTCAGCAACGACGGCAAACTCATCCTCCTGTCCACCAATGGCTGTGCACTCCGCATATTGGATGCCTTTAAGGGAGCCGTGCTGCATTCGTTTGGGGTGAGATGTTAGGGACGGCCCCTGGAAAACAGATGGGGAAGCCCTGTGGGTTTAAGGAGAGGAACACTTACCTGTCATTTTTGTTTTGGGGGGCTGTAGGGATACAACAATAACAAAGGTGTCTCGCTGGAAGCCTCGTTCACACCGGATTCTCAGTTTGTCGTCATCGGTAAGTGGAAGAGATCCTACAAATGAACCAATCGGAGCTTAATACTTAATACTAGTACTCAGTGCATTTTGTATACATACTGTTTTACTGTATTGGCCTGAATATAAGACGACTCCCACTTTTTCTCCACTTAAGTTTGGAAAAAAATAGTTATTTGAACACCACATTCAGTTTTTATACAGAAAATAATGACAATACATCTGAAACAAATGAGTATTGCAATATATTCAAGATTTATTTTGTCATTTAAATCATGCAAAAACTATCAAATATTTTTATGTCAACAAAAGTTAAATCACATTTGTAAATAAATGGCTTGTTTTCTTAGTAAATGAACCAATCTACTGTGATAAAAACATCATTAACTATCAAAGTAATCAGCATTTGTGTTGAATATATCTGGCGCCAACTAGTGTTGCAAATGTCTACAATGTCTATACCCTAATTTTAAGACTACAAAAAGACACTTTTTCAGTCTCATTTCACTGCAAAAAACATTGTCTTATATTCGGATCAATACGGTATGTACATATTTATTTTATTTTCACTGAATATTTATGTACTTACGCTCTGCAAAATCCACGCATCAGGGTCCGAGGACGGCAAGATCCACGTGTGGAACGCCGAGAGCGGCATGAAGGTGGCCGTACTAGACGGCAAGCACACGGGGCCAATCACGTGCCTCCAATTCAACCCCAAATTCATGACCTTCGCCAGTGCCTGTTCCAATATGGTGAGCTCCATCCCATCACGTGAGAGTCCTGTTTTTTGAAAACAAACATTCCTAATTTTTTGCTTGCTTGTCATTTTAGGCATTCTGGCTTCCAACCATTGATGATTGAAGTGGCGGCCGGCAGGGGGCGACACCGTTTTTTTCTGTGTTTTGCGAGGCAATAAATTTGTAAATAGGTGGAATGTGGAAGTGGAGTATGTGTCTATTTGGTGTTTTATATATTTTTTTAAATTACGGATTAAAACCTTTAAAATAACTTCTTTGTGTGTTGACTACTTTTTTATTAACTCATTGTTCGCCAGTGACGACAATAGATGTTCAATGCATTTGAACGATTGTTCATTTAAATTAATTGGACGTTCAGCGCAGTCAATGGAAATGTATTCATTTGTGAACTCACTTAAAATTAGAAAAATGTATTAAAAATACAGTACATAAAGTTTTAAAAATGAGTCAAAATGAAGTAACTTTTTTAAGGTTAAAGGCAAATTGCGATTTAAACATTACAAATGTACATATTGATCTTTTTATCTGAAACATTTAAAAAAAGATACTAAAAATGAGAAATCTTGCTTACCAATCAAGATGCATTGGACGTCTCGCACCATCAATGGTAGCCACAGAGTTAAACAAATTTCCTTTAAGGCACAGGTGTCAAAGCTGTGGCCTGAGGGCCAAATGTGGCCCGCCACATCATTTTGTGTGGCCCGGGAAAGTAAAGGATGACTGCAGACTTTCTGTTTTAGGATGAAATTCAAATGAAGAGTATAGATGTATGTTAATTTCCTGATTTTTTCCCTTTTAATACATTAATTGTATTTTTTTTCAGTGTTTTTAGTTCAGAAAATCATTTCATAAAATCTATAAAAACTTCTGGAAAACCAAGATGAAACAACATTTCCCTAAAAAAACAATGACAAATGATGCTTGAATGAAATTCATCTATAAAAAACAATATTAATAGTCCATATCAACATTTTTAAAAACAAATCTGACATTAAATCCACCCAACCAAATTTGAGACTTGCCTATTCGTCACCTCCATTTGTGGGTGTCTCCCTTTTATTGATCTATTTTTTTTTCACAAGTCAGCACCATGACTGGACTGTCATTGGGAGCTAAATTTGGTGGTCCGTCAGGGTGGGGGATCAGATTCCCAGTCTGCATGCGCACCATAGATACCCTGCCAGTTAATATCTCGCAACCCCCAGAAGCTTCCCTGACACCCACACAGCTCTACAAAACTGCTCTATTTTCAATTTGACGCCGTTCATTTGTACATTTTGGATATATATACACTTTTTTAACATTCTCAGAGTAAGAATTGTTTTTTTTGGGGTTGTTTTTGTTTTGTTTTGGACGACCGGCTGCTCCAGCCGCCATGTTTTTGGCCTTAGTGGTGACGCCAGAGCTGAGGGACTTTCTGGCCTGGGCAAGAGGGGGAGCGGTACGACTCATTAAAGTGCGCATACAGGACGGTGAGTGACCAATGGCATGGTTGCGGGTTCAATCTTAGAATTTTTACCTGAATTTGAACCAAAACTGTGGTTCTCAAAAGTCTTATTATGGCTAAAACGTTAAAAAGGGGGTGCAATGGTCCATTTCTGGACTTGAAGTATGGAGTTGGTGTTTGGGATTCATTCATTTTCCATACTGCTTATCCTCACAAGAGTCGTGGGGGGTGCTGGAGCCTCTCCCGGTTAACTACGGACACCCTGAATTGGTGGGAAGCCAATTGCATGGAGCCTAAAGATGGAAAACCAATCAAAGTTAGGGGCAATTTAGAGTGTTTAACCAGCTAGCTTAGCCTAGCATGTTTTTGGGGATTGTTCAACTAGCTAGCCTAGCCTAGCATGTTGTTTGAGATGTGTTAGCAAACCGGAGTACCTGGAAAACAAACCATGCAAGCCCAGGGAGAGTATGTAAACTCATCTGGGATTGAACCCTCGACCCCAGAACTGTGAGGCCAACATTGAGTTAAAAGTACTGGGAAAAGTATTACTTTGAATAGGAAGCAGAGTACATTTCGGCTTCAAATTTGAATCTAACCAAGTATAAGCATTTCTAGTTATAGAAAAATACTATAAAATATTGTAAGAAATAACATTTTTTTAAAAAGTAGTATAATAATTAGTAGTGTGTATATACTTAAAAGATGACTAATATCTCCCTGACCACCAGGTAAAAAATATTTTGAAATTCCCCAATCTAGTAATTAAAATACTGCAAAAGCAAATCTGAATATGAACCAGATAATATCGACAAAAAAACCCAAAAAAACAAGGGTCATAAATGAGATAAGAAAAGAAATTTCCCTAAAAATAAAAATCTGATGTAATTTGTCCCGTCTCATGTTGACGTGATCTGACCGACTTCTAGGAAATAAACCTAACGTGAAAAGATACAGAGGCAGGAAGGGAAAATAAGATTTGGAAGCAGCTGCCGTCTGCTGAAGGCTGGAAGGAATCGAGGTCAACCAGGCCAACAGTTGTGTACTTTTAAATCTCGTGTCACACACACACACACACACACACATTAGCACAAGCACACACACTGCACACGCATGACTCTTGTTTGTTCCTAGCCGACCGACGCTTTTGACACCGCCGCCGTCATTGGTGCTTTAGCTGTTTTGTTTGTGTGGAGTCACCGAGCAAAAAATAGCAACAGACTGGAAAGATCGTCAACTACGATTAAAGGGCTGGCACGAGCCCCGACGACAATTAATTAATTGGATCATACGTATATCCTGTTGGTTACTCATTGGATTCTCAGATTTGCATTTTAAGTGTGTATGAGGACCACTAAACCACATGTGACCCTTGTGAGGATAAGCAGCACAGGAAAAAATGACTAAATGAAGTAAAAGTAAATAAATACATAGAATAGTTACTCTTAAAAAGGCCTAAAATGACAATTTGGACCATTTTAAAGGTCAATAATGTATTTTTACCAAACACTGAATCAACTATCAAAATAGATTGATAACTAATTGATTAATTGATTAGTCAATTGCCTGAGTAATTCATAATGTTGTATCTGGGAGTACTTACACGTGCAAGTAACTGGAAAAATTGTAGATATGCTGTTTGTTGGCAGACTCCAAGATTCTGTAAGAAAAAGCATGTTTTGGTTCTTTTCAAAAAGGCAGACAGCAAAATAAGACAAAAAAAAACAGGAGTGGATTTTACCGGTGCACTTTGGTCATGTCATCATCACGTTGACGTCCCTCCTGCTATGATTTTCAGAGCAGCTGGTTCTGGGAGCCCACAGGGAACCAGGGCAGAGCTGGGATCGGGACTATGACCGCTTCCTGCTTCCTCTGCTGGACCCTCAAGAGCCATGTTACGTGCTGTACCGCTTGGACTCCCGGAACGCGCTGGGTTTTGAGTGGCTCTTCCTTTCCTGGTCGCCGGATCAGTCGCCCGTACGTCGCATTCCCCTTCAAAATATACCATTTTGCTGCCTTTTATTGTAATTGTTTTTTTAGAATTATTCATTGAGCCATTGCTTTCATACTTGTTAGTAAAGTTGTAAATCTGAATCCCGTTTTGGTTTACTGGTTCCAGGTCAAAGACAAGATGGTGTACGCTGCCACACGTGCTACCGTGAAGAAAGAGTTTGGTGGTGGCCATGTCAAGTATGAGATGTTTGGCACAACAGAGGTGAGGAGTGCTAATGTAGTAGTAGTAGTAGTAGTAGTTTTAGTAGGAGTAGTAGTTTTAGTAGTAGTAGTGCTTTTAGTAGTAGTAGTGCTTTCAGTAGTAGTTTTAGTAGTAGTAGTAGTAGTAGTATTTTTAGTAGAAGTAGTAGTTTTAGTAGTAGTGCTTTTAGTAGTAGTAGTTTTAGTAGTAGTAGTAGTTTTAGTTTTGGTAGTTTTAGTAGTAGTAGTAGTAGCAGTAGTTTCAGCAGTAGTTTTAGTAGTAGCAGTAGTTTTAGCAGTAGTAGTAGTAGTAGGCATAGTAGCAGTAGTTGTAGTAGTAGTAGGCATAGTATTATTAGCAGTAGTTGTAGTAGTAGTAGGCATAGTAGTATTAGCAGTAGTTGTAGTAGTAGTAGGCATAGTAGTATTAGCAGTAGTTGTAGTAGTAGGCATAGTAGTATTAGCAGTAGTTGTAGTAGTAGGCATAGTAGTATTAGCAGTAGTTGTAGTAGTAGGCATAGTAGTATTAGCAGTAGTTTTAGTAGTAGTAGTGGTAGTAGCAGTAGTAAAAGTAATAGTCTTAGTAGTAGTAGTAGTACTAGTGGTAGTAGCAGTAGTAAAAGTAGTAGTTTTAGTAGTAGTTTTTGTAGTAGTAGTAGTAGTGATCATTATTTCACCACAGGAAGATGTCTGCTTGTCAGGCTATCAGCGTCACGTGTCATCGTTTTGCGGTCCCGCCCCCCTCACGCAAGCGGAGCAAGAACTACAGAGGATCAAGCTCACCGAGGTCAGAGGTCAAAATCAGCTGCCTAACAATTCGCCCCTTTCGTTTTTGCTTGCATTTTAGCATTCTAAGTTTGGAGTCAATTGGGGTTCAATTCTAAAATACTTTAGTGGGCATGTACACATCAAAAGAAAGAAAACAAATACTAATCCAATCTATTTTATCTGGGACAAAGTGTGGAACAAGTTAAAATGGGGGTGGGAGGTTGTTTACCATTGTGAGGCGCTTGATTGGATTGATTTGTTTGCTAACCCATGAATGTTTTCACATGGCCAAGTCAAACAAGTACCCATCCTTCATTCATGACTTTTCTGAGCCGTTTATCCTCACAAGGGCCGCGGGGGGTGCTGGAGCCAACCTGTAAGTACATTAAAATGACACAAAATGGACTCACTGCCTGCCATTAACAACAATACCCTTGTCCTCTGTTCACCTTTGAAAGGATTACGAGTGGCTATAAAAGGTTTTATTTGAATTGTCAAAATGGCCGACGCGGCCCGTTAAAACATCACGACAGCTCTTTCGACATGCGTCAGTGATGTCGACGGATAATCCCTCTATATTAAAGACGTTGACATCATATCTTAAAGGAATTTTTAGCGAGTTAGCTTTCGTGCGCTAACCTGCAGGACCTCATTGACGCCCTATTTGTACCAGGTGAGTTAACTTCTTAATCCATTTTCTTTGAGTTCAACAGCAAAAAATAATTGGCTACTGGACACAACTAGGACTTGATCGACCCTCAGGGGGGGGCGGGCTCCCTCAAATGAGGGTGTCCCGTGGTAATGGCAGAAACACCCGATGATCTTGAGGTACACTCTGAGGTCCAGAAATGACGTTTTATGTGTCCGAATAGTTGCTCGTTATCGTTTAATAGTTTAAATTTTGTTGCTGTGATAATTAGACCCACAAGAAAGGTGAGATTTTATTTATTTTTGGCCATAAAAGGAACATAATGGCACGAAAAGATGAGAATCCATCGCCATTAAAAGTAAATTGGACCTGTATTGTTGTCAATGGCGGATATTGAGTCCATTTTGTGTCATTTTAGGGTACTTTCGGGTACTTTTATGTCAATTTGGGATCATTTTCTATTGATGTAGAGTGGAATTAGCTCGCTAGTTCATGTGTGTTAGTTGCTTTTTCCTGATTTTTGACAATTTTCCATTTTTTTAGGCATTTTAAGTATTGCCTGCAGGGGGCGACAGAACGAACATGATTGTGGATTTTGCTGTGTCTGTATTCTCACCCTCTTGCTACAGTGACAGGGATATTTCCCCCAATACGGGATGAATAAAGTTATCTAATCTAATCAGAAAATGCAGAACTCAAAAAAATCAAGTGTCAAAGTAGCGGCCCGGGGGCCAAATCTGGCCCGCCGCATCATTTTGTGTGGCCCGGGAAAGTAAATCATGAGTGCCGACTTTCTGTTTTAGGATCAAATTAAAATGAAGAGTATATATGTTTATTAAATTTCCTAATTTCCCCCTTTTAAATCAATAATTGTAATTTTTTAATCAATTTTTTCACTTAAAAAAACAGTCCCCTATTTCCGCTCCCATTCTCAAAAACAGACAAAACGTCAATTAAAACATCGCGCACTGAAATTGTCCTCATCAAAAAGATGTGACTTGGCTCCATAAAGACCGACAAACATCAAAGTAGATTGGCATCAAGTGATGACCATTCAAAGGAAGCGACAAATTCTGGGAAAGATCCTAATCACCTCTTGAAAAACTAAAAAAAAAAAGCCTAAAAACTTAATTCTGTCAATTCTTAAAACCACTTTGTCTCCCCCTGCAGGTGACATCGGAGAACAGCGTGGATAGTAAGCACCAAACCCTTCAAGGCCTGGCTTTCCCAATGCAGGAGACGGCCAGAGAAGCACTCCTGCAGCTGGCGCAGAAAAAGATTAACTATTTACAGCTGGTCAGCGCCTCCCCTCACATCCCCTTTCAATGATCCCCAAATTCCAAGCGACCCTTGACCTTTACTTTGCCAGAGATTGGACGTAAAGAGGGAGACCATCGAGTTGGTTCATTCCCAACCCACGGATACGCGGGACTTGCCTTGCCGGGTTCCCAAAGACACGCCCAGATATCACTTCTTCCTCTACAAACATTTACACGAAGGCGACTACCTCGAGTCTATCGGTAGGCCGCCATTTTTTTATTTCTGCGGAATTTGTCACGGCGGGCTTTTGAACTTGATGTCCGTCCGGGCTAAACGGGATGTCTAAACTAAGAGCGCTAATTTGATTTGGGAGAAGTTTTGGATATTGACCGCAAAGAATGCAATAATTGAGTTAGTTGGCATCTAGTCTAAGTTCGCCACGATGAAGTTGACCGGTGCGGGGGTTGGTTTTTAACTGGGTGATTTGGCGTCCTATCACATGGAATAAATTGTTCATAAATGGGAATGATTGGGTTTTTTTGTAAAATGGGTGCGAAATTTTGGGTGGTTGAATTTTAAGTTCTTTGTGTATCCTTAAAATTACAAATCCCAGAATGCCTTGCTGTTAGGTGCTCGGACGTTTGGTCGCCGGTCAAATGGTGAAAAATGATATTCATGAAAGAGAGTTTAATATCCAAGTACTGTTTAATATCTAAGTACTGTTGAAAACAGTAGATATTTAGATATTAAACTCTCATGAATATACTTTTGAGAGCTGGTTTCAACAGTACTTAGATATTAAACAGTACTTAGATATTAAACAGTACTTAGATATGAAACAGTACTTAGATATGAAACAGTACTTAGATATTAAACAGTACTTAGATATTGAACAGTACTTAGATATTGAACAGTACTTAGATATTAAACAGTACTTAGATATTAAACAGTACTTTGATATTAAACAGTACTTTGATATGAAACAGTACTTAGATATTAAACAGTACTTTGATATTAAACATTACTTAGCTATTAAACAGTACTTTGATATTAAACTTCTCTTAGATATGAAACTTTAACTTTATTGAGCTTGAATCGGGCATAAAATGAGTAACTTGTTCCCTTCATTTTGGGGAATTTCCAATTTTTTTATTGCGCAGCAAGTCTGCATGCTCAAACTTGAATGTTAGTTCATTAATTCATTGCCGGCATCTGATTGGACGAAGCCATACCTGAAGTGACGATGGCGTTTGATTGGCTGTCTTCTTTTCTTGGTAGTGTTCATTTACTCCATGCCTGGATACAGCTGCAGTGTTAAGGAGAGGATGCTCTACTCCAGTTGCAAAAGTCGACTTCTGGAAGAGGCGGAGAGAGATTGCCAATTACAGGTGGTCAAAAAGGTAAACGTTACTTTTTAACCAATCAATACAGCACTTCCTGGTGCCATTTTTTTCATTTCTAAGGTGTTTCCCAACTTTTTTGAGATCCCACAACACACTTTTTGCATTGAAACAAATCCCAAGGGACACCACTAGGTAAAAAGTCCCTCAAATTCCCCCAAAAATCATCAAAAATTGACCAAAAGTGACCTTAGACTCCCCTAAAATGCTGCAAAATAACCCTAAAAGAAGTTGGCCATGACGTGACAGAAACGTTTTCTCATTCCAGCTGGAAATCGATGACGGAGACGATCTAACGGAGGACTTCCTGTACGAGGAAGTCCATCCCAAACAACACGCCTTCAAGCAGGCCTTCGCCAAGCCGCGTGGGCCGGCGGGCAAGCGGGGACACAAACGCCTCATTAAGGGCCCCGACGAAGTCGTACAGGACGGCTAGAAGTTTCAACGAGGTGTTCCTACATTACCGCCACCTCGTTAAAAAAAAATACAAAAAAAAAACACCCACACCTCAACAGGCCCGCCATTAAGCTTTGCTCATAAATTGGCTGCTCTTTCCCTGTACAAAGTTCCAAATAATATCCGTGTATTTACATATGTAGGATGGGAAGAGCCATAAATAATTCATATTTTTTAAATGTTAATCCTTGAGAGCCATGCTCTGAATTTAAAAAAAAAGTCAAAATACATGAAAATGTGCCTTTTTTAGTCACATGACCACTTTTAAAGTACAAAAAGTCAATTATTTTGACAACATTGTTACCTTGTTGCTAATTAATGAGTGTCCATGAGAATATCCATGCAAAATTATGATTATAAATTATAGTTAAGTTAGAAATTGTAGCACACAATACGAGAGAAAACTATAAATTGACATGTATAATAGAAAGTACATATAAGTTCAAAAATACGCAAACTTCAGCAGTTTTCCATTTAAATGGCAAAAATAATTTTGAATTGCCTAAAATTAAGATATCTTAATAAACGATCTGGATCAGCAAGTAAGCCAATCTGTCGTAAATCTAATGGCAAACTAGTAGAGTGACAACCCTAATATTAAAAAACCCATAATTTGTGGCATCCTTGATATTCAATTTTCTTAACTTTATTTAACAAAGTCAACCATTTGATACAATTTCATCCTTATTTATCCAAGGAGTGTTCCCAAATACATATTCCTAAACCCACCACTATCATTTTAAACAAAACCACCCAAAAAGCCATATGTGGCTCGCGAGCCATGATCATGTAAAGCCAATCTCTCTCTTTATTTTTTTTTAACCCTTCTGTTAGGATATGAGAATAACGGAGTCGTTTACACAATGACGGAACGAACGGCACGATGAATCTGCAGTGGACTTTTAGAGGCATTTTTGTACGAACGATGTTTGTAAGAAACTCAACAAAAAAAAATTCAATTCCAAATAAAAACCTGTTTAATGTGCTAAAGATTTTTTGTCTTAGCCAACACGGGAACTTGGAAAACTTGTTTTCCGTTGTTATTTTCCAATGTCATCAGTTTTTTGGCTGTTTTTTTCAGACGGTGGGACAAAATTAGTTAGTATTTAGTTCATTTCTGTGGAAAATGTTGATTTGAGATACGAGTAAATCGACATATGCAATAAGCTCGTATCTCAAGGCATTACAGTATACTTGAATCAATTGGGAAGTGGTGAAAGTTTGTATTTAGCGCAATTCTATGGAAAATGTTGATTTGAGATACGAGTAAATCGACATACGCAACAAGCTCGTATCTCAAGGCATTACTGTATACTTGAATCAAATGGAAAGTGGTGAAAGTTTGTATTTAGTTCATTTCTATGGAAAAATGTTGATTTGAGATACGAGTAAATCGACATACATAATAAGCTCGTATCTCAAGGCATTACTGTATACTTGAATCAATTCGGAAGTAGTGAAAAAGTGATTGGTCATAGTGAATTAAGAGTGTCCAATCCTGTGTGGTCTACAGTCTAGAAATGATCGGCGGCTCTTATTCATAATCTTCCATATTTTTCTGCAAAATAATAATAATTGGAATTGATAGGAAAAAAAATAATTTGCCCACAGTAACGTCACACACACACACACACACACACACACTGTTATCGGACGGGATAAATTTGGACAAGAGTTCCCAGAAGAAACCGAAAAATGACCAAAAAAAAAGATAGATATGATTAACAGCTTTATCAGATGAGTTGTCTACTCTCACAATTTATTGCCTTTTTGAAGTGCAAGACCAAACTCTGGGAAAACACGTTAGGGGAACTTATATTATAATAAGATAATACTATAATATGTCCTTCAGGGCCATTTTGGACACCCATTGATGAAAGTTCGCGGGTTGCTTTTACGTCAACTTGATTTCACGTGGGCAGGACCATTTTAGATATAATATTTAGATTTTTTGTTATATAAATGGATTTAAAAACTGGATTAAAAGCCCTGAATATTCAGTTTTTTTATAGATCTAAAACAATGTTTATTTTAGCTTTTTTGAATATATTTTTAGATTTTACAAAATGATTTTTGCACTAAAAACACAGAATTAATTGATTAAAAAATGACAATTATTGATTTAAAAGGGGAAAATTAGGAAATTTAATAAATATCTATACTCATTTTAATTTGATCCTAAAACAGAAAAATGCGGCGGGCCAGATTTGGCCCTTGGGCCGACACATGTGCCCTAGTGGGCCACAATTGGCCCGCACGCCCTATATTTGACACACCAGCTCAATTCCCGTGCCGATTGAAAGTATGTTGCTCACCAAAACAGAAGCATTTAGCGACTTTTTTCAATTCTAAAAGTGGGGTCGGCCCGATGGTAAAGTGGTTAGCATGTTAGCCTCACAGTTCTGAGGATTTGGGTTCAAACCCAGGTCAGCCTACCTTTGTGGAATTTGAATGCTTTCCCCAGGCCTGCATGGCTTTTCTCCAAGTACTCTAGTTTCCTCCCACATTCCAAAAAAAAACATCCATGCTAGGCTAATTGTATGCTAATTTACCTTTATATATGAGTGTGATTAGTTGTCCTTAATCTCTTTGTGCCATGTGATTGGCTGGCCACCCCAGCCTCTGGCCAAAAGTCAGTTGGGATTGGCTCCAGCACCCCTGCAACTCTAGAAAGGATAAAGCGGTTCAGAAAATGAATTAATTCATTCTAAAAGTGACTTCAAGCTAGCACTGAATAAGTATACATTGTCAAAATAAGTGTGTTGGACGGTAATATAAAACAGATTAGACACTAAAATACACACACACACATATATATACATATATATACACATATATATACAAGGCCAGCTGCAGTATTTATCTCCAATTGAATCTTTGAGGGTTTTTTTTTTTTTAATGTCCACTCACCCAATATTCCAGATAAAATTTGATTTCAGAAGAACATTGTTAAAAGCAGGCATAATTGGTCATGTGCATTTTTGCAAATCTTGGCGTCTCGGCATCTGGCAACAAGCGGACAGCTTTTACTTGGAATCGGTGAGCTGCGTGATCTTCACCAGCAGACATTTTAAAACAACAACAGAACATTCAGAATATTCACAAATAACTCTTTTGGCGTTGTTAGCTTTAATGATGAATTTACTCTGAATTTCTTAGTCATCTGATGAACCTATTCCATTTTATCCTATTAGTGTACTTACTCCATTATGTATACATTTAACCGGGAATTTAGCAATACTTTATAGATTTTAAATATTCACAATAAATATTTTATGGGTTTGATATTGTATTTTTTTCAATGTAAAGGTGCTGAGTTAGTTTTAAAATAATCATTCATACTTTGAAAAGGAAATAAAAAATGTTAGTGATGAGCATCCTTGCAAAAATTAATTGTTTATTCATTCATGTGATTTGGTTGCCAGACAATTAAATTGTGTTTAATCATTTAGGAATAAAAACTGATTTTATTTTTTTGATATGTGAAGTACAAGGCAGACATTTTAATAACTGATTTAGCCAATCAAATGTGAGTATTTTAGATTGGACTTGTTTGTAAGTGGGGGATCATTTTGGGGGTTTTTGAACATTAAAATCTATCAAATCTGCAAAAAATTGAGATATTTTCCCATTTCCATACATGCAAGAATTACGATTTTTTAAATCTCATTGACGGTTCTAAACATCCAATCCATTTTCAATAGAAAATATTACAAAATCTGAAAAAAATGACAAACCCAAATTTCCTTTAAAAAAATTAAGATCTCACTGGAATTAAAGCATTTTTCAATGAATTCAAAAACAATCACAAATCAAAAAAAGTCATAAAAATGTCCAATAGTCTTAGTTTATGAGAACCGCAATGATATAACCATTATATAATCAACCCATATATTCAATTTCCCACTATTTTTGACAAAAACAAACGCCACACAATGTTAAACGCCACCCGCCAATAAATAAACATCCATTTCTAAAAAAACTTAAACTATAAACATGTCACGTGCGGCACCCCCCCCCCCCCCCCCCCCCCCCCCCCCCCAAGTGACAACCTTTTCTCTCTAGGATTCTCACTAAACACCCCCCTGTGTTCTCTTTACTCCGGCACCCCTTGTCAGATCTTCCCAAACAAATACTCTCCATCATTCTAAGAATCGACTCTCGTGCGTTCCGTCTACGGAAAAAAAACATGGTGAGATTTCAATAACAAGACATTCTCGAGCTCTCGGAAAACCCGGAAAGAAAAATGCCGTGGTGGAAAGGGGCGGAGCCTTCCTCGGAAATAGGCCGGCTGCAGTGTGCGGGTTAATCATCGGTGCGACCGTTTTTTTTTATGAGGTCAACTTGACCAGGTACTTTAGCTTGTAAATGGCGATTGATTTGATTTGCGCTAACGGATTTCTTTACGTAACGAGTTATTTTTTTTTTATCTGGTCGTCTTTACGCTTTTTTTTTTTTTTTTTTGGATGGCGTCCTGGTAGACAAAAGTCCAGAGGCCTTCTGAGAATGGCGCTCGCTTCAGGTTTTCTAGGAAAAGGTTCCCAGGGAGCGGTACTGTATCAACGCGCTGTCGTCCAAATGGCAATGATTAAGACGCTTGAATAGTTGCATGTGTTGGTGCGAAGCCAATCCGCCACATGCGTGTGAGTGGGAATGTGTGGAACTCTTGTGTTTTTTTTTCGAGCGAGAGGATTCCAAAGGGAAGAAGAAGAAAAAAAAATGGACTTTTTTTGTTGTTTTTGTCATGAAAAGTACTCCATGGGCTTTGAAGGTCAATGATGTCAGATGAAAAAATGTTTGTGTTCACTGGCAAAATATGCTAACTGTGTTCATTCATTCATTTTCTGAACCGTTTGACCTCACGAGGGTCGCAGGGGGTGCCGGAGCTTATGTCAACGAACTCTGTACATCCTGAATCGGTGGTAGGAGGAGTCAAAGGGCAACTGGGGATAGCTGAATTTAGAGTGTTGGACTGGTTAGCCTAGCATGCGTCTTTTGGGGGATGTGGGGGGAAATTGGAGCACCCGGAGAAAACCCACAAACATGCAAATTCCAAATAGGAATACCACGCCGGTTTCGAACCCAGTAGCCGAGAACTGTGAAGCCGACACACCACTCACTATGGTTAACTATGTTAAAATAGCAAAATAATTGGAATATTTGACGCCCAATCGGGCGGGGATTGCATTTTGGATGGCATATTCTTAATTGCTCGCGAGCCATATGTTGCTCTCTGCCAAATAACATCGGACAACTGCTTGTTAAGTGATGCGCTGATCTCGGACACTTCAAATGTCAGCTGTACTCATAAGCTTTTCTCAAAATATCTGCCTATTCCAATCACAATTTGTCTTTTATGTTTACATTACACATTTTGATCAAATTTGGATTTTAATCAAAAATGCATCACTAAAATAAATTCAAATGTTTGTTTTTTCTTTAGGGTTTTACACTTGAATGTTTTATATGAGGAAAATTATCCCTAACATGCAAATTAGTGCATACATTGCACATTAATGTATTGCATATTAGTGTATACATTGCATATTTTGATAAAAAAATGGATTTTAATCAAAATTGCATCACTAAAATAAATTCAAATATTTTTTTACTTGAGGGTTTTACACTTGAATGTTTTATATGAGAAAAATGACCCGTAACATGCAAATTAGTGCAAAAAAGTCATTTAAATAAGAATTATCTTGAAAAAAATCCCTACATGATCTTTTTGCTATATCACAAAGTGTAACCATATAAATTATAACCCAGACTGTAGCACCCACCTAATTTTGGAGTGCGTGACTACCTCCTTGAAAGAATACCCAGAAAAAGTACTAGCAGAAACACACGTGATACTTGTACATCATCATTTATATTCTGAGTAAACTCTACACTACTTAATCCAATCTTCACTTTTTCTTTGTTTTAAACAAAACACGCTCACTTACCTCCAAAAGTTCGTGGAGGGGGGGGGGGGACCCCTAAAATATGCCACGGCTTCCTCCCAGATTCTTTTATTCTGAAAAAAAATCCACAAAACGTGTTAAATTCAAATCTTATCATATTCCCATCGTGATTACAATGTGGTTTTACGCAAGAGTTTCCAAAAAAAATGTAAGGTCGCGGGGGAGAAGGGGTTAAAGGTCACGGATCAACCTTATCCGGCCTCAAAGGACAATTTCATGTCTTCAATGAAGGTTTTTGGAATGTGGGAGGAAAGACGGGGAGATCTCATTTCCACACAGGAAGACAAGACGGGAGATTTTTTTGGGAGATACGGATTGTGAATTTTGAGTTTGGATATTTTTTTGTACAATGTTACTGGGTTTTATGTGCCATTTTTTGTCATTTTTTCCTCCTGTAGTTTACAAAATGTTTTTTTCAACTCAACAAAATGGAAGTAGGATAAAGGGCAAGGTCTTTTAGTACATAGTGGACCTCACGGGGCTTCGTGGAGGAGTAAAAAAACAAAATTCTAAAAATGGCAAAATGGGTTGGGCAGCCATTCTCGTCAATGGAATTAACTCAATCTTTTTTACTATTATTATACTATAACTATTATTTGGTCAATTATCATCAAAAAGTCTAAAACTGATTTTTTGTCAATGTAAAAAGTCCCTTTTTTTCTAGCCTGAAGTTTTATTATGAAGTCATAACAAAGACACAAATGTTATTTTATCAAAATAGAATCTTTTTTTTTCAAGGAAAAGTTCAACATATTCCAATAAAAAATGGCCTATTTTTTTAAGGCTGGAAATTATCTTGACTCAATGGATTGGATGTGGTAAATTTATCATTTTCTTTGTAATCTTATAGTGATAATTCATTCATTTTTGGAACCATTTACCCACAAAATAGTTAGCGGGGGTGCTGGAGCCTATCCCAGCTGGGTATAAGGACACATGACTAATCACACTCATATTTAGGAGCAATTTAGCATTCAATTAGCCTAGCATGCATGTTTTTGGGATGTAGGAGAAGAAAAAACAGAGTACCCGGAGAAAACCCACACAAGCCCAGTGCAAAAATGTAAATGCAATGACCCATGGGGATCAAACCCTCGACCCCAGAACTGTGAGGCCAACATGCTAACCACTTGTCCGACCAATGATAATTTAATCAAGATAAAAAAAGGGACATGCTTTAAATTAAAAAAAATGGCTGCCATTGACGGCTGAAATTGATCATATGACAGACGTCCAATCCAATTTGACTGGAGGGCTGGCAGCAATTCATCAAATTCCCGTCAACGTCAGCAAAACATGATCAAACCAGTTGAATCGGTTTTAGCTATCGATAGCAGCTAACAAGTTAAACTGGTGTAAGCATATTTAGCATTGCAATATATATTTCCTTCCTGCACTTGGTTATATTTTAATCACACTCGCCCTCCTTTTTTTAATTTATTTATTTTATTTTTTTTGTTGCCAGATCCCCGAAGGCTTCTAGAAACGCCCCTGGCGGGCACGACTCGTATCTTTAATGTCAAGGCGGTGAATTCCCAGAATGAAGCCCGCACCGGGGGCGGTCCAAGCAGAGGGGGGCGGAGTCAAAGCGCAGGCGAGCTTTTATTCCTGGAAAGCGTGTAAAGAGAAGCCTGCGCTCAATTCCCGGGAGCGCGCGGGCGCGCGCCTCGCTTCAGCGAACGCCGCACGCACCCCATCCACGCACGCGCGAGCGAGCGCTCGTGACTTAAGCATTACGGCGAAGAAAAAGCGAGATGATTCGCCACGAAACGTCTTTTTTTTTTTTTTAGATAGAAGAGCATTCGGTTAGTTGTTTCGCTGGTTCGGGTTTTCGCTCGTTCGTTCGGAGGACCGAAGATGACGTCAGAGGTGCCGGTGCCGAGAGGCGTTCTCAGAATAGACTTCTAGGAAACAGGCAATTTGAAAAAAGCCAAAGGCTTTCGACTGCGCGTCCCCTTCCCACATTGGGAGCTCCCTATTCCGGCGACAACACACACACATACACACTCCACGAAAAGAAAAAAAAAAGGTGAACGACAAGCTAAATGTTGGTGGTCGTCTTTGGGCTGACGACGGACAGACGCGCGTCTACAAAAACAGCCTGAGAATAATTCCTTTTTTTTTTCTCATTCATTTTTTTTAATCAGATTTTGTTTCTATTTGCTTTATTTTCAAGTATTTTCATCAACCAAAGTGGAATACGACTGGAATTAGTAGGAATTGAAGAAATAGTATGATTCTCTGCGTACCAGGGTGAGTACATTGTGTCTTTGTTTGCTTAAAATTCAACAACATATGACGATGATAATCTATAAAATGACTTGAGATTAAATCTTTAGTAGAAATCATGTGTATTTTTCACATTGTGAAACTGTGCTCTTATTTGTTCCAAAATGGAATGTAGAGTATGTACAATTGTAGCCTATTAAATTCCATTACAGGTGGGCACTAACAACGTAAACTTACAAAAATGAATATTATTTAACATGAAAAAAATGGAATGTAGAGGGAGTAAATTCCATTACGGGTTGCCAGTTTCTTAAATAAAATGCAAAAATGGAGCAAAACTACTTCTTGCATTCATACAGTAGAACTTCAGTTGTATACATTATACAAAACTATTATTTTTTCCCATTTATATACCTAAAAGAGATTAAAAAAATAGTATTTGTCATAGTTTTTACAAATTAAGGCTTTATTTAAACTAACGCTCCCTTACTTTTGGATTAAAATAGTTTTATACTGGAATTCTGACTTTAGATTAGTTATTTTAAACCAAAAAAAACAATAAAACTTGACCCAAATACTACATTTTTCATCAAGTAAAGGTTTTTGTATCTGACATTTAGAATATGTTTAATTATTTTTAGTGAAAAGAAAAAAAAATGGAGGGAAAATATGTTGTTTCTATCCATACACAAACTACTATTATTAATTTTCTGTCTCATTCCAATAAAAAACGCACACACAGCGCTATGTTGTTGTTGTTGTTGTCAGTTAATCCCTTAAATCCTCCTTATAACGACATTTGGAGCTGTTTTAATTCGAACCCTAATTAGCACGTAATACCGATACCCTGCTGAGAGCATTTGTAGTACTTCAAAAATAGCATTTTAACATATTATTACAAAGCTATGTCCCCATGTTAAAAGCCTACCCAACAATTTATCCAAGACCCCTTCGTACTAAACCCGTCTTTTACGGTGGTTATATTTACAACTCCTTTTTAAATAACATTAATTTGATCCCTCGAGAGCTTTATAACTTTTTAAATAGCCTTTTTAAGTCGTACCCTAGCAACTTTGCGTTGTTTTAGTCCACATCAAAACCCCCATTTAAGATATTTAGATGACTTCTAGGATTAAACTCAGTTCGGAATGTACTACTATGGGACAGAACTTTGTTATATTGACCAATAGGAGCGAGGCATTTGTGGCAATTGTCAATAACGTTGTACTAACGTGATTAGAGTCGATGTATTTTAAAAGGGAACAATACGTGAGGTGTTTTTGTCGCTTTACCGAGCTACTGTGGTGTCATTTTCGGTAGGCCCCGAGGTCTCTTGCCCAGTGCGCCAACCCCTGAGGCACCCCAGAGGGGCATGCGAGCGGGGACGGTGGCGCCGGCGCCTTGCCTACAGAGCAGCCCGCCGTTATGGGATCCTACCAAGGATTTGCGGGCTATTGCCAGCAATTTCTGCTACTTGGAAACATCAGGTAAGCTCCATTTCTAACTTTAACTGGATTGGACGTCTATGGGCGTCAATAGCTATTTTTATCAACTGCTATTTTACATTTTATACTGTTTGTGAAAGTCTACAAAGAGTTTTTGGTTCACCAGGGTGCATAATAGGGCTGGGTAATAGGGTTTAAAAATAAATAATTCAGATTATTTCCTTATTTTTTGAGTTATTTGTTATCACGAATGTCATGGGGGTGCCGGAGACTATCGTAGTGAACAATGGGCAGTAGGAGAGGGTTTAAAAATAAATAATTCAGATTATTATTATTATTTTCGGAGCTATTTCCCATCACGAATGTTGTGGGGGTGCTGGAGCCTATCACAGTGAACAATGGGCAGTAGGATAGGGTTTAAAAATAAATAATTCAGATTATAATTTTTTTTTTTTGAGGCATTTGTCCTCATGGACGTCATGGGGGTGCTGGAGACTATCCTAGAGAAAAATGGGCAGTAGGATAGGGTTTAAAAATAAATAATTTAGATTATTCTTATTATTTTCTGAGCTATTTGTCATCATGAACGTCATGGGGGTGCTGGAGCCTATCTTAGTGAACAATGGGCAGTAGGTAGGGTGCATTCTGAATGGGTTAACAGCTAATTTTGAATTATTTTCACCCGAGAATACATTTTAGTAAGTAGAGAAATTTCAAAAGAAGTTTTTAACAAATTTAAGTTTTTAGAAATTAAATGGCATTTATAATATGAACATTGTAAAAAAAACATTTTTTTATGTTGTAGTGAGCATCCATGTTTTATTTCTGATCCAGTTATCATTTTACTTCTTATTTTTTTAACTTTTAATGTGACTAATTATTGATACAAAAAAATCTTGACAAGTTCACTGCACACTGTCTATTTAAAATAATATTTTGGCTAAATTTAAAGCTTAAAACCTGACCAGTGTGTGCAAATTTTCCCCCGTAAAGTTTATCTTTCAACGCTTAGGAGTACACAAAAAAATCAAAAATACACTGTAAGGTGTTATGACAAATTTCACAGTTACTGTGTAAGCAAACGTCATTTTAGTTCCATGTGGACTTCCGTGGAAACAAGTTTGTACGCGAGTCAGGACATGTCGTCGTCATCGTCGCAAACGTAACGTAATGCAGTCGTAAAAAAACAAAATTACAGTCAATATTAGTACATTTTAACTATAAACCAAATAAAATCTACTCTTGCTGTTTCTTTTTGTTTCTTGAATGCACTTTTCATAACCGCAAAATTTGCTGAGCACATTATATCAATAGCTTTATACTTATATAATAATTGTATACTTTCAAGAATGTAGTAAATTGTTTGATTTTTTTACTGGATGCATATTTAGTAGTTTGGAAATGAGTAGTGTAGTAAACAACGTTAGATTTCGTAGTATTTGGAAGCTTAGCTTGCATTTTTTTTTAGAAAATCATACACAAATACTATAGGAAGTCGGCCATTTTTCTCTAAAGTGGGGGTGGCGAACACGTGGCTCTCGAGCCACATGCGGTTGTTTGATTCTTATCCTATTTTCTACATGATATGGCTCTTTGCCTCGTTTCATGTTTCTCTGATTTTTATCCTCTCTTAAAACACACTCCAATTTATCATGGTCTATAAAAATAAATAATAATAAATTCTATATTAAAAACAATTTGGCAGATTTGATTTGTATGGTCAGAGTTTCAAATTTTGTCTTTTTGGGTCTAAACTATTCGCCACCCCTGCTCTAAAGTGTCCATATTGGTTAAATTCCAGAACTGCTACTTTGTATAGCTCTCAATGGGGTTTGTTTTGGGGGAATTGTCATCCTTTTCATACAAAATTAATATACAATAATTAGTAGTTTGGCAGTTTTGAGACAAAATGCCCATTCAGTGTCCATATTAGTTGAATTCCAGAACTACTTTGAAAAACTATGGCTATCAAAGCATTCTCAATGGGGTTTATTTTAGGGGAATTGTCATCTTTTTGATACAAAATGCCTATTTAGTATCAATATTGGTTGAATTTCAGAACTGCTACTTTGAAAAACTCCCAGTTTAGAAGTATGGCTGTAAAAGCAGTCTCAATTGGGTTTGTTTTGGGGGAATTGTCATTCTTTTTGATAGAAAATGAATATAAAATAATTAGTAGTTTGGCACTTTTGATACAAAATGCCTATTCAGTGTCCATATTAGTTGAATTCCAGAACTACTTTGAAAAACTATGGCTATAAAAGCATTCTCAATTGGGTTTGTTTTGGTGAAAATTGCCATTTTTTATACAAAATGCCTAGTTAGTGTCCATATTAATTGAATTCCAGAACTACTTTGAAAAACTATGGCTATCAATGCATTCTTAATGGCGTTTGTTTTGGGGGAATTGTCATCCTTTTGATTCAAAATTAATATACAATAGTAGTAGTTTGGGAGTTTTGATACAAAATGCCTATTTAGTATTTTAGAAGATGGCCATTATTTAGCAGCTCTGTGAATATAACCAAAGTGATTTTAAAATGGCGTCCTTCCCATGTGCGTGCAGGGTGGTACTGGGGAGCAATCAGCGCGGCCCAGGCTCACGGAGCACTCCAAGAGGCCCCGGAAGGGGCTTTCCTAGTACGGGACAGCAGTCACCCTCTTTACATGCTCACCTTGTCCGTGAAGACGGCTCGTGGTCCAACCAGCATCCGAATCCAGTACAGCTGTACTCGCTTCCTTCTGGACTGCAGCTCACCGGCCAGGCCCGGCTTGTCGTCCTTCCCCAACGTCCCCAGCCTGGTTCAGCACTACATGGGTCCTCAGAGGAGGGCGGAAAATCCAGAGGGGGGCCCGGAGGACCGGGATTCGCCTTCCAAAGTGACAATCCAAGAAGCCTCGGCGTCAGTAGTGCTGAAGTTGAAACGACCCGTGTACAAGACGCAGAGTTTACCGTCGTTGCAGCATCTCGCACGGCTCGTCATCAATCGGCATTCCGAGTGTCACGAACGGCTTCCGCTGCCCAAACCGCTACTCCGGTTCTTGCAGGAATATCCTTTCAAGGTATGAGGCCGTTTTTAACTGGCAAAAAAGGACAAAAAGACATTAAGAAGTCCTGGAAATGACGTTTGCTGCTTCAGAACTTTGGATACAGGGTCATTTGAAACATACAAAAATGTATAAAAACGAGAATGCATGGGTTGTAAATAGTGATTCCATTTACTACACATCTTTGCCATTTGATTTTACTCAGTAAAGTACTTTTTTTTTACCTTTTACAAGTGTATCGTGTCAATTATTTCATAGTTAATGTTCATTTATTCATTTTTTGAAGCATTTATCCACGCAAGGGTCAAAGGGGGTGCTGGAGCTTATCCCAGCTAAGCAAGGAAACTCCAAATCGGTTGCCAGCCAATCGCAGGGCAGAATAAGGACAACCAATCGTGGCTAAGGCAATTTTGAGTGTTTAATTAGCTAGCCTAGCATGCATGTTTTGGGGATGTGGGAGGAAATTAGAGTACCCAGAAAAAACCCACGCAAGCCCAGGGAGAATATACAAAATCTACATAGTGAAACCCACCTGGGATCGAACACACGACCCCAGAACTGTGAAGCCAGTGCGCTAACCACTTTGGAATATAAATCTAAAAATTAGAATGGTAAAAAAACATTTCTAAACAATATGTAGTTAGTAAATGGCAGTAAATGAGAAACAATTGAAAAAAAATAAATTTAATGTGTGGCTTTAGTACAAAAACGATAAAACATTAAAAGCAACAAAATAAATAAAAATAAAAGCCTGTACAGTTCAGTTGTATTTAACTTTTTAGCAAAATTGCATTTGCAATTGAGGATGGTTTTATACTTTTTTTCTAGCTGTTTTTAATTGAGCTTGTATTTGAATTATAGTATAATCTAATGGTTATTTAAGCAGTTTCTTTCTATATTCAGTGCTATTATTTTTATGTTCAAATTATGATTGCACATTTTATCATTTGCCATCCTTTAGAATATTGCCAATTTGTTTTAAACTATAACTACATTTTTTTTTCTAAGATTACTTAGTAAATACTTTAAATTGAACATTTTGGTGGTACACAATAAGCCAGGTGCCGTTTTTTTTTTTAACAAAGAGATCATAAGACACCATTAAATTCATCAAAGTGCAGACATTTTCAAAGTGGCTTTCTATGAAAATATGGACATTTCTGACAACACTTTTGAACCATTGTTTGTCATTTTTATACGGTGGACTTTCATGGAAACACATTTTTTTCTGCCGGCGATATCTTGCCCAGGTTCCCTTGCTAGGAAATTAAAAAGGCCTACTACTTTTAAAAATGGTGATACAATACACTTCTTTAGAAATTTGTGCTTAGCGACAAGAGCTGTTTTGCTCTTTGTTAGCAAGATAAGCGGCTCTTTGTTTGAGGGAACATGGATCAACTCAAACCGCGGATTCCCTTGAAACGTGAATGTTAAATATCAATCCTTTTGCCATTGAATTTTTGTCAGGCAATAAAAAGTGATTCGACACATTTGTAGCATAAAATGCCATTTAAGTAAAAAACCAACAAGTAATGTCACTTTGGAAAACCACATAATGCCAATCTGTTTCAAAAATTAAATAATTTAAATGGGATTCCGCCCACATGCATGCTAGGCTAGCTGGGGTAACAATGATATGTGTCAAAGTGGCGGCCTGGGGGCTGAATCTGGCCCGCTGCATCATTTTTTGTGGCCCGGGAAAGTAAATGATGAGTGCTGACTTTCTGTTTTATGATCAAATTAAAGTGAAGAGTATAGATGTATATTACATTTCCTGAGTTTCCTAATTTGAAATCAATAAGTCATTTTTTAATCATTTTCTTCTGTTTTTAGTTCAAAAATAATTTTGTAAAATCTAAAAAAAAAGCTAAAATAAACATTGTTTTAGAGCTATAAAAAACTGAATATTCAGGGCTTTTAATCCAGTTCTTTTAATCCATTTATTAAAAAAATCTAAATATTATATCTAAAATGGTCTCGCCCACAAAAAAAGTGAGTTGACCTTAAAGCGGCCCACAAACCAACTTTGACACCCCTCCACATACATATTAATGTACATATACATATCCATGTTAATGAACATATATATGAAAACATGTAAGCTTATACCCAAATGCTAATTTCTATCTTCAGTTCCTTGTGGCTTACAATTGGTTGGTTAGCTGGGATAGACTCCAGCACCCCCCGGGACCCTTATGAGGTTAACAGGTTCAAAGAAAATGAATAAATAAACCTTCAAATGTGTCCGATTATTTTCCTCAACTCTGCATGTGTAAGAAATATTTGATCTTCTTAATGGTCTGTGGCCTTTGAGCTTGGTTTACGGCAGATTGGGCGAGCAGTAAAGGCCGCCGCCGCGTTGGGCTAGCGTGCGTGCTTGCGTGTGTGCGTGCGTGGGTCTGAGTCAGCGAGCGGACGGGCAAAGGGGAGGACCGTTCATCAGGCGATTCACGGAACTACAAAACGCTTCCAGGGAGGAGGGTACGTTTCAGAGAGGGAGGCTTCCGAGAAAAGCCTCGGTAATTACCTTCGGCGTTGAGCCTCTTTTGTGCCGCTGCCTCCGCCGCGCTAGCGTTTTTCGCCTTCGCCGTGGCACGTGACGGGCGTGGATTAAAAAGCGCAGCGGCAGGTCCGTTTCTATGATTCCTGGAGCAGATAATAAAGGGGTGGGGGGGCGGGGGGGGGGGTGAGTTTAGAGATTTGAGACCTAGGGGCCGAGGTGGGGAGGGGGGACTAAAGCCAACGTAATAGGATCTAGCGGTTTTTCAGACCAGGTGCAGCTTGGGATCGTGGGATTCGCCATCTTTCTGAAGGATGCAAAATCTGGTCCTGGGGAGCACAAAGAAATCACTGTCATCCTTCCCCGATGGTGTGTAATTGTCAAATTGAGTTAAAATTGTCCACACAGTGCCAATTTAATAGGGTGAGGGAGTCAAAGGTGTGGACGGAGGGCCGAAAGTGGCCCCCTGGAGGGTTCGATCCGGCCCGTTAATATGGTTGTTCTGACTGATGGGCACTTTGAAGTTTTCCAATAATGTGCATAATTAAATTATTTGATTTTTTTTGAGAAAACGGATGTTAAATCCAAATTGTAGGATTGAAATTGTAATATTACAAGATTAGAGTAGTTTTTTTGCTTATTTTTAACGTGAGCTGGAAGTTGTGGAGCATTAAATTTTAGCAATGTAAAATCAGTGCAGCCACAAAACTACTTTTTTTCAGAATATTACGAGATGGAAGTAATTTTGGCATAAAATGTCATCAAATTACTAGAATAAAATCAATACACGAGTACTTATTTTTATACTACGTGAACCAGAATTTGTTGTATTTTGTCGACTTAAAGTCAGAGTGAAAAACCTGCTTTTTATTCCTGTTGATGATAAAACTTTCATGAGAATGACTTTCTATCAAAAAAAAATAAAGGTTAGACACTTTTAAACTATTGCATTTTCCCTTGAGATTTTTCCGCTGTAAAAAGTGTAGCACCGCTAAAAAACCTTGGGAAAAACTGGCCTAACTATTGTTTTTTATGATGATTGCATTAGTCAGACGGACCTGCCGGCGATGTCACGGCGCGTCTCAGCCAAACGCAGCCACTTGGCGTGGGACTCCGCCCACTCCCGAATCAGCCCGGGGTGTCTGGGCTCCACCTCCAAGTAAACGCAGCTGTTGTTTATGAGGGAAAAGAGCACGCCATTGATTTAAATGTAATTACCATAGCACGAGATTATCACAAGTGGCCTTTTGGGTGGAAAACGTAAGCACTTGTCCCATGAAAAAAGCTTAAGGGGGGAACAATCGGAAAGAGCGTTTTTAGGGGAATAAATTACCCGTCGTCTGAGAGCAGGTGACGAGTCAGGGTTAAAATCTGCCGGATGACTTTTAAGCCGTCTTCGCCGCCATCTAAGGCGGCGTGGTCCTCAAACCTGCACAAGATACGATACATATAAAAAAGTGCATCCGTTAACAGTACATATGAAAGATAAACAGAAAAAAAGGACTAAAGTATTAACATACTCATCATTAAAAGTAAAAAGTATAAAGTACATCGTCAAGTACAAAGGAATGTATTAAGAAATATTAAAATGTCATTTTAAAAAAAGATAGAAGGGATATAAAACATGAAAAAAACAAATAAGAGTGGACTGCCACTGGCTTCCACGTGATGCCGCCATCTTGGGGATATAAAAAAATTAGACAATGTTGGTGGGCCGGATTAAAAAGCCTAATGGGCCGTATGTGGCCCGCGGGCCGTAGTTTGCCTATGCCTGGACTATGAGGTCGGATATAATTATAGAAATAGTTGTATAAATATGAGGCCATAAAGAACATTTAGTCAGTTTGAATGTAATGTGTAGATGCGTGAATATATTGATTTTTTTTGTTTTTGCTTGAATTTCTGTGACATTCTGTTCAAGTCCATTCTGTCAGCTGATTTTTTTATTTTACATTGGCGTCATTCAAAGTCAGCACAAAGCACTACCGAGAAAGTTTCACATCCCATTTTCTAAATTGTCCACACATCGTTGTTACATTTCCCCTTTCTCAAAGTGTTTTTTTTACACAATATTAACAATTTCCTGGTTTCCTGCATTGTGTTTCGTACCTTGAAATTTCCGGTTCTAGTGAAGGCAGATCTTCTGAGAAGAGATATGGAGGGTTACTGACCAATATGGAGACATTATGGCACAGCTTTAACACCTTTTCTGCATCTGGCAAAAGAAAAATCGACAATTAAAATAAAAATACTTGTGTGAGGGACATAATTCAGAAAATCTGTTACCTTTTATAATATCTGCTTGATAAACCTTTAATCGGTTTTGAAGTCCTAATCTGTTGAGATCAATATTTGGAATGAATGTGTGAAAAAATATGCATATATGATGATAATAAAGGAAATTAAAGTTACCTTAATGCATTTTCTTTTGTCAAGTCCACAGCTTGTGCACTTTGGTCCAGTGCAATAACTCTGAGCTACAATGACAAACATTTTTTTTATTATTATTGTTATTATTTTTGCAATGCAGTGTAGAGTACTATTAATTTGGTTCAGCTAAAATAAAACCTTATCCAAATACTTCAGAAGCAAAGTACACTCAATTTATCAATAGGAATGGGCCTCAAAAATATATGGGACTTCCATAACTAGCAAAAAGAAAATGTATTTTTCTAAACATTGTATTACATTTAAAATATGGATTTTCCTCCATTAAACAAATGAACAACAGAAAACCTATTCATTTTTAACCGAGCCTATTCCAACAAATAGTTATTTATATAAATAAATAATAAAATAATTTAGTTAGACTGAGTATAAATGTATAAAAATAGCTGTTATGCTTTTAACAAAAAAAATGTACAGTAATACCTTGACATACAAGTGTCCCAACATCTTACAAATTTGAGATAAGAGGAAAATTCAGAGCAATTTTTTTCAGAAGGAACAAATTATTTTTTTTATACGAGAAAAATTTGACACTGAAAAATTCATTTGAGACATGAGTAAATTGACATATGAGCTCGTCCCCGGAACACATTAAGGTCATATCTCAAGGTAGAACTGATTTTGGATGACAATTATAAAAAAATGATTTGAGATACGAGTAAATTGACATATGAGCTCGTCCCCGGAACACATTAAGTTCATATCTCAAGGTAGAACTGATTTTGGATGACAATTATTAAAAAAATGATTTGAGATATGAGTAAATTGACATATGAGCTTGTCCCTGGCACACATTAAGTTCATATCTCAAGGTATTACTGATTTTGGATGACAATTCAAACAGAATATCATGAAATAAATGCCTTATATTGGGTAAAATTGTGACAATTCACCTGAGGTAAAGTCTTTAGGAGGCTTAGAGAAATGGCACCTGAACCACATCCCACTTCTAAACACGTAAGAGAGCCACTCTTCTTCTTTTGCAGATCGTTCAAGACTAATTCCACCAACTCCTACATAAATCACACAAAGCACACGACTCATGATATTCAACTGCAGTCATTTTTTTTTCGCCTACAATAACGACAATTGAGTCAAAGTCCATTTTCCCAAGACGTCATTGACATTTAGAAATATGAAGTTGCGAAATGGAGCAAAAAAAAAAATGACAGATGAATCTCTAATAAAATACATTGACTTGTCTTAACATGGCTTCTTAAAATAAAAATTAATTTCAAATTAGAATCACTTGAGCATTCCAGATGGCATTCCAGTTTATGAATTCCAATTGAACCCATGATTAAGGCCATCTGTAAGCAAAAGAAAGCCACATTTGTATTCGCAAAAGTTCTCACAAACCTCCGTTTCAGGTCGTGGGATGAATACTGGTGGCCTCATCCTCAGCGTCAAATCTCTGAAATCCCACTCTTCGATCACATACTGCACAGGCATCCTAAAAATTACATTAAAATAAACACATACCTCAAAAACCAAGGTGATTGCATTGAAAAAAAGCATTAAAATTATGCGTAGACTCGAAACCTGGAAAGTCGTTTTTTGCAGAGTTCCCATATTTGCTGTTTTTCTTCCTGGGTGAGAAATTCGGACCACTTTTTCCAACCAACACCTTCTACCTAGCAGGATGAAGCATCAGGTGACGTGAGGTCAGTGAACACATCATGGAAAATATTCCTACACTTACGGTTTTAGCCCCGAGCGCATGGGCGATGATGTATTGGCTGGAAAGGTCGGCTTCGGTAACACCTTCAGCCTCAAATCGTTTCCTCCAAATATCCGCCGCTTTTTGTGCGGTTATTGTCCCTGATGGGGAAATCTGAGAACTGCAATGACGCAATGCCGGAAAACTCAAAAAATCCTGAAAACAAAAGATTTAACAATGTTTCATTAGGCAAAATGTGGCAGAAAAGTATTTTGTTGTTGTCCTCACAGTTCTGAGGTCCTGGGTTCAAATCCAGGTCAGTATACATGTGTGGAGTTTGCATTTTCTACCTGGGCCTGTGTGGGTTTTCTATGGGTAATCTGGTTGCCTCCCACATTACAAAAAGATTCATGCTAGGCTAATCGTATGCTAAATTGCTCCCAATTATGAGTGACAGTGAATGGTTGTCCTCCTGCTGGCTACCCATTCAGGGTGCTCAAGTTAGCTCCAGCACCCCACACGACCCTGATAAAGCGGTTCAGATAATGAATGAATGAAATGTTTGTTTAACCAGGCTTTCTCTTTCGGGGTCAACTTTAATCGCCATTTTAGCATACCGAGCATGCAACATTGGAAACTAAGATAACATTGTGTTTCAAATGTTATTAAATGGAAACTACTTTTACGCACACCCTATTGCTGTGAAAATACAGTACTTAAAGTCGGTGAATTCCTATACATACGTTTGGCCCACATATATAATATTTATTTGATATTAATTTCGAAATGACACACTTACCTTCAATGACACGCTTCTGCTCATTAAACAAATGTATCTGGTCAATGGCTTTCGCCACATGTTTGAAGCCACTTTAGCTCACGTCGGGGTAATGGAACACGTTTTGTCATTAACAGGGAAACGTTTAAGATATTTTTAGCCGTCTTGTTCGGCGTTTATTCGACATTTACATTGTCGCTGTTCAAGGCGCAAGAGTAAACCTCTTGATTAGCTAAAGTGACGTCAGCTGTGTTTTTGCGCTAAAACTGCGCAGCACTGACTGCACTGAGTAGTGTTGCATTTACAGTCAGTTGTAAAAATACCGCTTGAGGTAACATTAACGCACATAAATCTTTAAAACAATCACTAACTGATGCGCAGTGACATTGTTTTTTTTATGTTTTTGTCTTTGCTGGTTAACTGTTGCTGTAATTATGCTTTACATCTTAGTCATACGCACAATAGTTGTTCCAGTTGTCATTTGTACGAGCTATTCCTGAAAGCACCTTCACTGTTTTTACTCAATGTGGTCGCGATTCTGTCAAAATCTTCTCAATTTCAAATATGATCTAACTTTTCAGATAATGCTAAACTTCACCATCATAATCGATTTTGTTAGATTATGAGCATGATTTGGATTTGTGCTTTTCGTGTCCAAACGACAACTTTATCTTAGCAGCCAGCTAGCTTTTGCCAGTTTCAAGCCATTTTAAATAGAGTAAAAAAAAATCCTTATAAAAGATTTATTATGAGCATGGACGTGAGAATTGGGTGCATATTTTTTAGCGAATTTCATCCGACTTTGGGTCCGAAAATCACATATCAGGTGAGTGAAATATTTTCTGTCAGTATTATGTCTGTTTATTCCCTCAATGAGAAAAATGAACAACATAATCATCATCATCCACTCTAATTAATAATAAAAATGATAATTATTTTTCTTATTGTCTTCTAATAGGTCCCAGAAGAGTACATTTCAAGGGAGCTCTTTGACACTGTCCAAGTCTACATTATCACCAAACAGGAGCTGCAAAACAAACTCATAACAGTGTATGAAAGTAAATCATTAATAACTCAGTATTCAATTGACATTTTCAGCTAACCCAACATCCTTTTCATTTCTCCATAGCACTGCAATGGGTAAAAAATTAATCGGGTGTCCAGTGTGCATCGAACACAAGAAGTACAGCCGCAATGCCCTCTTATTTAATCTAGGTTTTGTTTGTGATGCACAAACAAATACATGTGTCCTTGAACCAATTGTGAAGAAGCTTTCTGGATATCTTACTACGCTAGAGGTAAATAAGTACATTTTGATCTCCCAAAACAAAGAAACTATCCAAAAAAAGTTGGGAAATAGGTCAAACAGTCTTGAGTTTCAATGTGAAAATGGGAAGTGCTATCATGTGGGAACAAAGGGTATCTTATAATATCTAAAATTGTAATGTAGAAAAAATCAGTCGATTGATATATTAAGATGTGATAGACCAGGGATGCCAATTTTGTTGATCGCCAAAGCATTGAATTGAATGTTTTTATTGCCGTTTTATAAGTAAAATGAGATTTAAAGCTTTCAAATAACAAAAACAGACAGATACATAATCAGTAAATAAGAAAAAATAATAAGTAGTCCAAGTGAGATCACCAAATTGTTCCGTCTCAAGTCCAGGATGAGTTCCATGGTTTTGGAGACGTTTAGTGCCTAGTTGTTGATAGCCCACCACTCGCTAAGTCTATGGACTCAATAACAAACAAACCAACACATAGATAATCAATATATAGTAATGATAAGTAAATAATCAATAAGTAGTCATGGATAAATAAGTAGTATATGTCATAGTAATAAGTCTTGATCAGGTCCTAAGTGCAGAACTTGAGTTGAGTATGGTGACAGTTTTTAGGAAGAAACTATCCTTAAGTCTGTTTATCTTAGATGTTGTGGCTCTGTAGCGCCTTCCAGAGGGCAGCAGTTTGATGTGATGGAAGCTGGGATGCGTATTGTCTTGTTATGATGCTTTCTGTCCTTCTAAGGGACAGTTGATGATCTGTGTGTGTTTGTTGTGTTGCAGCTGGAAAGTGGCTTCATATCCAATGAGGAAAGCAAGCAGAAACTTCTACCTATCATGTCAACCTTGTTGGATGACCTTAATGCAACAGGTGCCTGCACCTTACCCATAGGTACCGTTTTTATCGTACTTGGGATTTCTTAGCGTGCACTAATCCCATTGGTTATTGGATCTGAGAATGTGTATATGGATTTTGACCATTTTTGGTCAAAAAAAATCTTAGATTTATGGAGAAAATTATGTAAAAGATACAATCAGAATTGAATTTCTTCTCAGTGTGATTCCAAGGAGGATGCTAACATGTGTGCCGGCTTCTCATTTTGCTAATCTGCAGCGAGGAATCTAATCACGTTGAATTAAATATCTGGGTCGTAAAAGTCAGTTATTTGCTGGAACCGTTTCTGGAAATTTTGGATTAGCTACAGACAATGAAATCATGATTTGTCTCGATGGTTTAGGCAATTCAGTTATTTAGGCTACCAAAAAGCTCATAAAAATGCGTATCAGACTGGATGGAATCTGCCCTGCAGCAATGTTCCCTCTAATTTTTCGTTGGTCTGGGTAGAAAGATAACCTCCCTAAGCGCAATGAGTACCAATCATCATTACTCGTTATGGGCACACCAGTATTACACCTGCCATAAGCAGGTGCATATCATTTTTTCATGTAAAACATGCAGTAAAACACAAAAAAACATAAGAGTGGACAGAGCTACTGCCATTGGCTGCCATGTAAACAGCGCCATCATGGGGAAAAGGGTTAAAAAAAAAGTTTGGATTTTATTTACTACGCGCCATATGATAGCTGCTGCGCAGTGAAGACGAGGGAACATTGCCCTGTAGGGGAAATTTTTGAAGGAATTCACTGTCATTATTCCATTTTTTCCTTTCTTTAGATAAATCTAACACTATTCACTTGAAGCTAATCCCTCTACGGAATGATCCCCCGGTGGTCCAGGACTACGACGTTCCGGTTTTCATCCAAAATATTGACCACTTTATTAACTCTCAATGGGATCTCACCACTCAGCAGGTGCTTTATTGTTTAATCTCACGTTATGCCATGTAATAGCTAAATAATCATTTTTTTTTGTCATTCCTTCTGCAGATTTTACCTTATATCGACGGTTTCCGACATGTGCAAAAAATCTCTGCCGAAGCCGACGTGGAATTGAATATAGTTCGTATCGCCGTGCAGAATCTGCTGTGAGTAAAAATACGTAAACAAATGTAACTTTGTCCTAGTCCTGTATTTTTAATTCCAAGTACTACCACTAGGTAATCCATATTTCATTTTCCATTTGACAGGTATTATGATATTGTCACTTTGGTGTCTATATTCCAGGTATTGTCGGAAGTTACTATGTTGTGTTTTTTGTGTGTATTGCTGTCAAAGCACTATCAAAGTATCCTTGAAACATTTTGTAGCTGGACTCTTTTTTTTTTGCGCTGTGACCTTCATTTGTTGTTGTTTGCCTACTTTTAGTACTCCAATGTGTACTGTACCACCCCCAAAGTGCAGAGCCTGATCGATGACAAACTCATCCAAGAGGAGTGTTTGAACTATGTCACTAAGCAAGGTAAATATATTTAGGGTTGGGGATTCTAAATTATAAGAGAGTGTAGTATAAATAATACACTGCCAGTATAGTATTGACAGAATATATGTTGTGGTCTTCAGTATATGTTTTTTTATTTATTTTTTAATTCAAATCCTCTTAGTGGAAACAGACATCTAATCTATTCAAAGTGGGAAGGCTAGCTAACATTTGTCAATTGGAGCTAATGAGTTCAGTGTCTAATTATTCTTGATATTGTCTTTTTTGTCAGGTCAAAAGACCCCAAGTGTAAGAGACGTGTTCCAGTTGTACTGCGGTTTAAGTCCAGGAACTACTGTCCGTGACCTTTGTTCCCGTTACTCGCAGCAATTACAAAGGGTTGATGAGAGGTCAGTGCTTTAAAAAAATAAAAAATAAATAACATGATGTAGTACCATGGAGGTCAGATGAGGTCTGATAATGTCACGTGTATGTACGCTCTATCAGGAAGTTGATACAGTTTGGCCTTATGAAGTCTCTCATCCGCCGCCTGCAAAAGTATCCTGTCTCGGTAGGGCATGACGACAAGAGTAAGATTCCTCGTTTTTTCACGGGGTGCCATTGCTATGACGACATTTGCTGCAAGACAGGTAGGATTTTACCTGTTTTTGAATTTATTTACCATGTGTGCTCATTAACAAGTGGGCTCACTTTGCTGCTTTTGATTGGTAGGGCTGAGCTACAAGGATTTGGATGAACGTTTGGAAAATGATCCCAATGTTGTTGTGTGCTGGAAATGAAGTCGCAATGGATGACTGTTTGATTGACAGATGAAGAGTGGACCAACCGAAGATTTTTCCTACTAGAAAAGTGACATGATTTTTAAACATTATTTTCTTTAATATGTTTAGGAGAAATATTTATTTTATGAAAAAGTATGATTAATAAAACATTGTTTTGACATTTTGGGGTATTTTTTATGTGGTTGTTTTTCCAGAAAGATAAAATTGATATTGAGGAAAGTCTTAACTATTTTTGAGAAAACCATTTTTGCATAATTAAAAGTAGAAAAAAAATATATTGGAAATTAAATATATTTTAAAATAAAAACCTATGTTTTTTTAGTAACGATGAAAAATATAGAAGATGATAGAACTTTTTCTATATTTCGAACTATGAAAACATCAGCTTAATTAATATTAACTATTTATGTTTTCACTGTGTGGTAGTAAGCAAATTAGAAAAACAATGATGTTCAAAGGAATAAAAGTTTGTTGGGATTTTTGAAGTGACGATTTATGACATATTGACATGCATTAATCATCCAAAAGGTGAATAAGCATTCAAAATGAGTGTTTTAATGACAGCAAAGTGCAATGTTAAGTAAAGCACATTATTTAACATTTTGATCTTAGTTTATCAACGCTTTTAAGTTGTAATTATTTCATTTTATCGAGGAAAGTGGATGATTTAATCAAATATGATTGTGTTGACTTCGCTCTTTGTGATGTGGCGCTTCTTAATGACGTCATAGGTCACGAAGCTCTCAGCGTGCTGTTGCCATGACGACCAGCTGCGCATCGCTTGGGCCACACGACTACCAGAAATTAGGTCGCACATCAATACAACTTCATTTAATTGACCGTTTTTTACACGATAGGATTTTGTTAACGAGGAATGGAGGGTTCAGTTCTGTTGCCAGTGGAGGCGGAAGCATTTGTTCAAAGTTTGGAG
Source organism: Stigmatopora nigra (assembly GCF_051989575.1). NCBI lineage: Eukaryota > Metazoa > Chordata > Actinopteri > Syngnathiformes > Syngnathidae > Stigmatopora > Stigmatopora nigra. The sequence goes on from NC_135517.1 coordinate 3,507,300, forward strand.
ACATTTTCCCTCCAAGATGTGGGCTCGACAAGGTACATTTTACACAAATTATTGACAAGCTATCGCTAATTAGCTTGATATGTACATTGTTATTCAAATGTTTTGGAATTCTTAGGGGCATGTTTCTTCCTATGTTAATTTGAAACATTTTTTTTATTTTAAGATATAATGGATGTAGGATGTTTTATTTTGGACTAAATTGCAAAAACTAGGTAAACAGTAAGCATATAGGAATTAATTAACCCATTTAAATTGCTTCCAAGACAACAAAACAACACACCAAATTATTTTTTCTTCAACTTAACAGATGGTTTAGACAGCATGAACGCATTGAGAAGCTCAATATGCAGGCAATACTCAGCGCTTCTGCCACACTGGATGAGTACATCAAGGAGATGCTTGTGTCTCATGGGAAGGTGGGTAATACATTAAAAATGAACATAGTACCTCAGTCAGATTCCAGATCTTCTTTATCCTATTTTCAGAACACCGTTCTGGTGCACGAGATGATCCTAACTGAAGTCTGGAAGCAAAAAATATTCCCCATCTTATGCCAGCTACAGGACTTCACCCCCAAGAATACATTTCCTCTTTACATGGTGGTGAGTAGATGCCTACGCATTGTTAGTCCTAAATAACTTGAACCATAACTAATGCTCGTTCTTTTATACCCAGATCCATCATGAAGCCACCATCATCAACTTGCTGGAGACTGTCATGTATCACAAGGTCATTAACATTTGTATCCATTCTTGGAAGTTTTTATTTAAAAATTTCTCCGATTTTTTCTCTTATCTCAAGGCAAAAATTGCTCAGAATTATTCTCCTATCTCAAGGCAAAAATTAGCTTACAATTGTTCTCATATCTCAAGGCAAAACTTTGCTCAGAACTTTTCTCATATCTCAAAGCAAAACATTGCTTAGAATTGTACTCTCATCTCAAGGCAAAAATGTGCTCTTAATTTTTCTCATATCTCAAAGCAAAACAATGCTTAGAATATTACTCTCATCTCAAGGCAAACATCCTTACAATTGTTCTCGTATCTCAAGGCAAAAAATTGCTTTGAATTTTTGTCTTATCTCAAAGCAAGAAAATGCTTAAAATGTTTCTCCTATCTCAAGGCAATACATTTGCCCACAATTTTTATCCTATCTCAAGGCAATTTTTTTCTCAGAAGCTTCTCGTATCTCAAATTTCTTGTATGTTGGGACACTCAAATGTCAAGGTATTACTGTACACCAACGTCTTAAGTTAACTGACAGACATTTTGTCCATGTAGGATTCGTGCGAGGCCAGTGATGACTCAATTCTGGATTTGGTGGATTATTGCCACCGGAAGCTCACATTGGTGGCCGCCAACACGGGGAAGGACGGTCATAACACAGAAACAAACACGAACAAGGCAGCCGGCGAAGCCGTTCTTTCCTCAAAGGAGGTAAACACTGATTGGTTGAGTCGGTATTGGTATTGGTATTGGTATTTTAAACGGTTGCCTGTCCTTCTTTCTTTAGGAGTTGCAGATTCAAGCTGCTGAGTTGGAATTTAACATTTCATTGAAGGCACTGTCCGTCCTGCGCTACATCACTGACCACACTGATAGGTACTGCTTCATAAATATTAGCTCAAACTTTTTTTTTAACTCATTCATAGCCATTAACAGCGGTAAACGTTTCCATTGGCATGTCTTAATAAGACCTTCCCCTTAATATGCTGTACAGTGTCAAAGTGGCGGCCCGGGGGCCAAATCTGGCCCGCCGCATCATTTTCTGTGGCCCGGGAAAGTAAATAATGAGTGCCGACTTTCTGTTTTAGGACTAAATTAAAATGAAGAGTATATGTATATTAAATTTCCTAATTTTCCCCCTTTTAAATCAATAATTGTCATTTTTTAATCATTTTTTCTGTGTTTTTAGTTCAAAGATCACTTTGTAAAATCAAAAAATTATTGTATCATTTATTGTACAATTTTTTATATCACGACGCCATTTTTTATAGCAGTGATGCCAAAGGTGCGGTTGGCGGGCCCCAAGTGGCCCACTACGGTTTCCGATCCGGCCCCTTAGTGGGGTTGTACTACCTGTCAGACACTTTGTAACTCATTCATACCCTACATACAGAATGAAATCCTTTGTTTTCCACAAAGGCACCATAAAACAAGATGTCCAATCCATTTTCACCCCTCCCAGGCAAAATGGATTGGACATATAGCAACACCAATGGTTGCAAAGTAACTTATTTTTTGGGCTGGTCAGACCCACATGAAATCTCGTTGCCATGCCAACCAAACTGAGTTTAATGACACTACTGCTTTCCAGTATCAGCGCCATTAACCGAATGCTGTGCACGCATAACGTCCCTTGTTTACTGGTGCGCCTGATCGAGTGCTGCCCGTGGAGTCGGCGCACAGAAGGTGGGTATCGTCACACTCGAGTATTGTCCTCATCCCAATCAAAATATCAATCACTCTCGACCCCCTAGAAGGCGACATCGAAAAATACATCAACGGCAAATGGCAGAAAATACCAGAAGAAGATCATCTAAAGATGACAAAACTAGATGGGCAGGTTTGGATTTCCCTGTATAATCTCCTTCTTAAAGAAGACTGTCAACGGAAATATGACTTTAACAGTTTCAATAAGAGTCAGCTTCTAAAGGTGAGTTACTAAAAATACACTAAAATAATTGTATTTGATCTTATTAAGATGCACATGGTTGACATTTCTCTTTCATACTTGTATCTTGGCACTGTTTTGTTTTCACACCTCATTCATTTCCTGTTCATGAAAAAAAATGTTTGTTTTGTGACCTTAATTTCCTCATTCTGCAGGCGCACTTATGTCTTTGTTCTTTGACAGCTGCGTAGTTTCCTGACGGAAGTGTTGATTGATCAGTTGCCCAATTTGGCGGAGCTTCAGCGGCTTTTGGCTCATCTGGCGGTTACTGACCCCGAACCGCCCAAAAAGGAACTCGTTTTAGAGCAGGTACAATTTGGCATTGAATCTAAATGTTCTGGTTTAAAGTGCGAAATGGCGCTACCTGGTGGCTCAGAGTTTTGCTCTCAAGTACAGTGCTACCTCTACTTACAAAATTAGTTGGTTTCAGAACATGTTTTGTTACTTGGATTTTTCACAATTAGAGGAGTACTTTATATGTAAATTCTACCAACTAAATACTTTAAGAATGATCAAATTAGTTATGAAAAGATGTGAAGAACATAAGAATTTGAGAAATGTGTTCATTAATGTTTTAAAATGAATATCAAGCATGAAAATTATGTTGTATTTACACAAGTGTATAAGTATAAGAATAAAGCTAATGCTAGCACACGAACACATGTAAACAACTTTAAACTATGAATTTAGAACAACTTAGCATTAAATTGTAGTAACAGGACAATTTCTGAATAAAATAACGTATACACAAAATGTATTTGTTTAACTTATATTTGGTTTTCGTAGATTGAAACCTGAAAATGTCATATTTCGAGGCATTTGTAAGTAGAGGCATTTGTAAGTAGGGGCATTTGTAAGTAGAGGCATTTGTAAGTAGGGGCATTTGTAAGTAGGGGCATTTGTAAGTAGAGGCACCACTGTAGTTGAGGGGAATGTACAAACCAAAAAAAGAGTGAAACTTTTGACAACTTTCTCTCAAATACGTAGATTCCCGAAATGTGGAACCACATCATGAAGGAGAATTCCAACAAATGGAAGGCAATTGCCAAGCATCAAGTAAAAGAGACCTTCAATGCCTCAGAAAAAGACCTGAGGCTGCAGGCGCAAAGGTAGGACTGGAAAATAAAAGCCTGCAAGAGCATCTCTAACCTTTTACATCGGATCAGGTTGGCTCAGACGTACAATCTGGACGTGATGGAAAGCTTACTCCCCGAGAAGCCAAAATGTGGTGGTTGCGGTAAAGAAGCTGCTAAGCGATGCGGTCGTTGCCAAGGCGAATGGTACTGTCACAGGTAAGATAGCCATTGACGTCCTAAATGCTACCAAGTGGAAACATTTTGATCATCTTTTGGCTGTGTTTTGCAGAGAATGCCAGGTGAAAAACTGGCCAAAACACAAGAAAGCATGCCAGCTTATGATGGAGGCCAATAGGAAGACTCAAGGCGATGTGAAGAACGATAAAAAGAAATGCTCTGGCCAGAACGCGGATCTAGACTCCACTGAAAATCTGTAAGGTGACCTGAAAATAGATGTTAATGACTGGGACTTTTCATTTTAATCTTAATTTGAACCATTTTGCATTTGGTTATTAAACTTCTTACTGATTTCTGGATTTTGTCGGTTTTATCTGTTCATTTTTTAGCTTTGCAAGGGTAGAGATGGGGTGCTGGAGCCTATCCAGTGGGCCAGCTGATCACAAAAACTTGTATTTATAGTTAACCTATAAATGCATGAAATTATATGTAAGCATTTGACTGCCTAAAGCACATTTTTTTGTGGAAATGAAAACAGTCTCATGACAGGCTAACTTATGCAAGTTAGCACCACGTAGAAACAGAAACTAATGTTTTGAAACCGTTAGCCGCCATTTTGGAGAAATAATCACCGTCTGCAAAACAGCTGTGTGAATGTAAACAAAAGATGAGCGCGGACAGACGTTTTCCAGGACTTTTTTTATGCTTTTGAACTTTAAAAAGTTTACATTTTTCACGAAAAAAAACATGAATTATCCCCGAAAGCTAACATTGCTATAGTATTTTGATTCAAAATAGTCTCCACAGACTCAGAAAATGCAAAAGAAAGAAATATAACTTAAATATTTTATCAGTATAAGGTAATTTTTCTGAAAAGTTTCATTTGGGACGCTTAGATATGAAAAAATAAACCATATTTTGAGCTGAGGGGCACATTTGGGGTTCCCACCATGGGGGAAAATGTCAATGAAGTACATAGTAGATTGTTGCACGCCCTTTTCCTCGGCCTTCTCCTTTGAAAACATCCCGGATGTTCATGCGGTTCATCTGCTGATTCTCCCTCCCCTCCTCCTTTAACTGCAACCTTTCTTAGTTGTAACCAATATCCTCCATCGTGCTTCTAACGGAGCGTCCTCCCCCGTGATGGCACCAGGCATACCCGTGAGGAACAACCAGGGGTGACACCGCGAACCCCCAAGTCTGCACGCCGAGAAAAGAGGCTCCTTCCCGGCCGGACGGAGAGAGATGTCCGCCGTGGAAAGTTTTCTTCTCCGGATGAAAGATGTTTTTCAAACAAAGCGCATATCTTTCTCATCTCATTGGGTGAGTTGGAATAAGCCATAATGGATGGAATTGTTCGTTTTTTATGGAAATGTTTATTATTATGTTTTAGTTTTGAGGGGAAATGGGCGAGCGTACTTTTTAACGGTGGTTAGTTAAGACGTCGCTGTTTATTCATGAGCGAGTTGCGGTGAGGTACTTTTCTCACAGTCTGCTGACATTCAGGCATTGTGCTTTGCATCTGTTTTCGTTTTCGAATGTGCGTTTTGTAAAATATATACCCCCAAGAAGCCCAAAATTAATAAATACAAATAAAAATATTATCTGTAACTTGAAAACCGATTACACGTGAATGCCTCACCTGCTTTCCCAATATTATTACTAATCCAAACTACGAATCCCATTTTATATTCGATAAAAACTCACAGAACTCGTCCATTCACTACCATTGACAGCAATAGACGTCGAAATCATTCTCTTTCATTACCTGAGCTCAGATCAGGGTTAAGGAGGCCATGGCTCGAAAGCCACACGCGGCTCTCTCATTGATTAGTAACAGTGTAACAATGTTGTCAAAAAATTCAGACTTTTTCTACATTAAATGTGGTAAAATGACTAAAAAGGAACCCATTTTCATGTGTTTTTGCTCTTCACGACAACATTTGAAAATACCAAAAACCCAATGCTTAGATATTCTTTTAACTGATAAGCGGTCAAAACTAATGACATCTTATCACCAGTAGGGGCAGCCAAAATGGTATTTTTGTGCCTTCCCTCATCTAATTGGTCTGCCTCCCCCTAGGCATAGATATATTAACCAAGGTGTTTTCCTCCTCAGTGACCCCGGATGTCTGGGAAGTGACGCCATGTCGGCGGGGGAGCTAATCGAGCTCCGCGACATGAATCCAGACACCGAACCCACCCGGCTGACCGGAGCCACTTGCCCTCGCTCCCCTCCTCGCTTAGAGCGAGCCAACGCCCTGAGGATCAGCCCGGGAAAAGTACCCGATCTCCTAAGCCGGGTGGGCATCATCCGAGTCATGAGCAGCTGCGAGTCGGACCGGCATCAGGTGGAGGAGAGTGGGGAAGGCCATGATTTCCAGCCATGTAGTCATACTCAGCCGACCTGGTGCGACCTGTGTGGGGATTTCATCTGGGGTCTCTACAAACAGAGTTTGCGTTGTGAAAGTGAGTTTTGAGATAAGAATTTCATTTTGTCTCTGGTGTCGCTCATAACTCAAAACACTCAAATCGCCCATGATCTTGCCATGTTAAAATGGGTCGAAATAAGTCAGGTCGGCCATTTTTAAATGTATGGAAATGTCTTCACACACAAATATACACATTTGCTAATGTTGTGTAAAAAGTAGAGTCCTGCATCTTTATTGTGATTATCAAACAATCATTTTCCGCAATTTTGCGCCTGATTTGACCACTTGTGACTTTGAGTACTTTATGCTTTGTTTATTGATTCTTACAAGTATATAAATATCACATAACATATAAAAATACCCTAGTTATAGTCCACAATTGTGTTAAAAGGGATTAGTTTCCTGGTAATTTAGCATTCTTATTTTAAAATGTGGCTGCCAGTAACAAAACAATATTATTGTGGCAAATTGTATCATCACTACTTGTATTATAATAAAAATATATATACATGCACCATAGGACTTGCAAGACAGGTCTCCAAACTGAATTTTTATGCATGAAAGACCCCCCAAAAACTTAAATGGGCAGTACTAGACTTATTCACTACCTAATGCAATATAATTTTTAATCACTTTTCCTGTGCGTCTAAAACATTCTTCCAGATTGCAAGTTCACCTGCCATTATCGCTGTCGGCCCTTAATCCGATTGGACTGCAGCTGGGATCGAGTTTCTTCCACCGAATACACGTTGGTTGTGGAGCACACCATCGAAACAGACACCAATGTGGTAAAAAATCTATTTATCTCTTTATTATAACACCCAAGTGACATATTTTCCCACTAAGACCATAAATACGATGATTACCACATTTGTATTTTATACTCATATCTTCAGTTATGGCATGATTACACTGTCCAAGTACATATAAGAAGAAAAATGACTGGTATATTATTTACAAAGGGAAGTACTGTAGAGATACTCTATGAAATGCGTTTATTTGGGGAAATTGTCGAATGACAGTGCAAAGTTTTATTACTGCGTACAGGGTTATAATTTTGGAGACTTTTCAACATTCACTTAAAAGAGGATTTTGAAAAACATTTGATTAAAGTTGTGGAAATATTTTTACTGTATCGTACAAGGATAGAAGGAAGTGTTGCAAGGTACTTTGAGTAATGCGTTAATGTTGAGAAATTTACTAGTAAAACCTTGTGCAAGTTTTTTGACAAAATATATTTACACTAAGAGTAATTCAAACATTAGAGAAGAACATTTGAATGCCGTTAATATGTAATCTCAACGTAATATTTGTTTTTTTAAGAATATATTACAGACTGGAGTACTTTCTACTATTATACATATATATTACCAACATAATGCTATTTTTTCTCCTTTTTGTATCACTTGACTAACAATAACTTTTACTCTTTAAAGAAAGGTTCGTGGTTTTTCAAGGTGCATAATAATTTAGCAAAACAATTACTTTTCCAAATATAAATTGTCGGCAGAATATGACGCTTGATGTTTATCCTTGAAAAACCGTCACGTGACCATTGGCGGGTTGCCTGCGTGGAACTTGAGGGTGGGTGGTGGTTTGTTTTTACGCATGCGTAGTTCTTTTTCTTCGCCGGCTTCGTTGTCCAATCAGAAGGCATATTGGACTCTGGTGTCTCTTCGGAAGCGCATATCGTCCAATCAGAATGCGCGGAGTTGGATTTGTGTATTTTCCAAAGATAACGGCATATGGGCGTTGCCACCGGCCGGGCGGGGTCTCCACCCAAGCACATCCTGTTTCACACAGTAATACTTCGTAGAGCGGAAACGTGGCTGATAGAACAAGTTTACTAAACTGATTTACGAAGGTTTTTTTTTATTATTATATTCGACCTATCAAGTTATTTGAGGTATTTGTCGCACGTTTGATACAGTTGGTCTTCGTCGAAGTTCACGCAGCATCCAACAACTTTTTAATTTAGGTAATTTGTCGAGACGTTGTTAAGTAGCTTAGCCATTCTCGACGACACCATGAGCATGTCAAGTACGGCCATTAGCTCGGAAAAGTCATTGCCTTCCTTCGAGAAGACATGGGGAAGCTCCACCAGCAGCGGATACTGCAGCGACGAGGCGGCTGACTCCGACGCAGAATTTGAGCAGTTTTTCACAGCTCGCACGTCCTTCTTTCCTAAAAGTCGCAAAGCGAATACCCAAGTAAAGAAGGTGAGAGGCAAAAAATAAGAATATACATCATATTTATCAGAAATACATTGGGACAATTAGGCTTCATTTAGTAGTCTTTAATGACCACAGTTACAAAAATTCCCAGTTGTCTTTGAAGTGCTCCTTTAAAGCGTCGTCAAAGAAGCCATTTAAAGTTTTTCTTTATTTGTTAAAACGGACTTGGAACTTGAGTATTGTTGTTTTAATTGTAATAATAAAGATACAAAGAAAAGAGGACATCAGTTAAATGTGGAAGTTTTATCTTCGGTTCCTGTTTCTTGGTTACATTTGGTTTCCTAGTTATTGGGGGCGAACTGTCATTTGACTTTTGGCCATTTTGACAGTTTTTTCTGTTTGCTTGTTTTAATTACTTATTTAACTTCTGTCAAAATGCCATAATGTTAACCATTGTAAATGTCAGCCGGCATGCAGCCTTGATTTGAATGAATTTTCCGAGACAAAAGCGCCAGTCACATTTCCACATTAACACCCACCATTCATCGACTATACTCTTGCGTCATTTATGATTCATGGGATGTTGTGGAATTTTTGTTATAGTAGCCCGCACCTATCTTATGTTTTTTACTTCCATCAACTCCTCTGTATCCTCTTATTGAGTTATTGATTAATTCTCAGCATCCCTCGAAAAAAACAATTCATTAAGTCTCCATGTAAGGATGTAATTGATTTTTTTCCTCCAGATACTTGCTTTTTTTAATGCATGTTTTTCTTCCAGGCTAGTATTCAAACTACAACATTGGGAATAGCATTCAATATTGATTTTAGGAGTTTTAATGCTCTTTGAAAGTAGCTTGGGTGGTAATGAATTGTACTTCTTATCGGGGCAGGAAATGCCGGGCGGCTTGCGTACGCAGGAAAATGGCAATTTGCTACTTATGCTGGAACGTGACTAGTTGAGGAGTCAGCTGACCGCGCAGGATGTCTATACAAGGGAGGGCTTTGTATCTCCCACCAAGCGGGGGCTATTTTTACATGAGCTCTTGCTGAAGGAATGCACTGTTGAGCTTTTTCCTTGGTGTCATGGATAACAGCTGCAAGTTGCACGATACAGGCCCCATCTACAGACCCCCTCCCCCCGATTCCCTCATCAGACCCCCCGTAGTTGCAAGGCGCAGGCGCCGAATGAGATTGGATGGCGTCACTTTTGCCTGCGTTGGCAGGAAGTGAGACTGATGCAACTGGCGATTGCCAAATTAAAAAAAAAATAAACAAGTCTATTCAAGCTATAATATTTCACAATGGCAGCTAGAATAAAGGCATTCAAGTGTTTGTTTATTCTATTGGATGGTAAGATATTATGTATAAAAATAGGTAAAATTTAGTTTTTTTTTTATTCTTGGGGTAGGGGAAAAAGTGCAGTATTTTCACACATACAAGGCGCACTGCATTTTAAGGCGCACTGTCAATAAAAGTCATATTTTAATTTTTTCCCCATATATAAAGCACACTGGATTATAAGGCACACTGTCTATTTTGGAGAAATTTAAGACTTTTAAGTGCGCCTTATAGTCGTGAAAATACGGTAGGAGAAAATATTTCAAAAACAAATTTATACACACTTGAATCCAAAACTTAGTTATAGACCGAGTTACTAATATAATTAACCAAGCTAAAAAAAATGCATATAAAAAGTGGAACTACAAATAAATAATCGTAAAATATTCCTAAAAAAAATGGTGCCAAAATTTGTATCAACAAAAAAACAGAGTATTAAAATATCTAAATTTTAACTTTGTTTCAGCTATTGAAATCCCTAATGAAACTACTTTTCTAACACTACAACAGATTTTCCTTTCCTTTTTTAAATGGAGACACAAGGTAAAGGAAAAAGTGACTTTCCTTCCTCAGTCCCGCCTGGGTGGAGGTCCTCCTTTCCTGTTTATGTTTGGAAGGGAACACTTAGAAGTCTGTACTTGTGGTCTAAACCCTTTTTTTTTCCTTTTTCTCAGGATGAAGTGACTGAAAATGGCAAGCAAGTGTTGACGCCTGCTGATACCCAGAAGAAGGTCAAGGAGTACAACGCTCAGATCAATAGCAATCTGTTCATGAATGCAGTATGTGTTTGCCTGAACAAATTCAACCCCCCTTCCTAGTGTCAAATACTCACTGATTGGTTCTTGCATCCGTCTTCTAGAACAAAGATGGTTCCTTCACGGGCTTCATCAAAGTGCAATTCAAGCTGGCGCGCCCCGTGTCCGTCATGCACCCCAAGAAAGGACCCTCAAATGCCGCGTCTAAGAAGGGCTCCGGCGTGAAGAGGAGGACCTCCTTCTACTTGCCTAAAGACGCATCCAAACACTTGCACATTAGCTCCCGCACGTCGGCCCGCGAAGTCATCGAGGCCTTGTTGAAGAAATTCACCGTGGTTGACAATCCCGGAAAGTTTGCGCTGTTTGAGCGCAGCGAGCGGCACGATCAAGGTATAAAAGACTTGTTTTGGTTGCTGCCTTCTAGAAATAGTCTAAATTAAGGGTGACTCAGGTTGGTTTGCGGCCCACTTTAACGTTAACTTGATTTCATGTGGGCCGGACCATTCTATATATAATATTTAGATTTTTTTTAATAAATGGATTTAAATGAATATTCAGTTTTTTATAGATCTAAAAGAATGTTTATTTTAGATTTTTTATATATATTTTTAGATTTTTCAAAATGATTTTTTAACTAAAAACACAAAAAAATGATTAAAAAAATGACAATTATTGATTTAAAAGGGGGAAATCAGTAAATTTAATATACATCTATACTCTTCATTTTAATTTGATCCTAAAACGGAAAATCGGCACTCATGATTTACTTTCCCGGGCCACACAAAATGATGCGGAGGGCCAGATTTGGCCCCCGGGCCGCCACTTTGATACCTGTGGCCTAGAAATTGAACTTAGTTTTTTTTTTCCTTGCAGTGTACATTCGTAAGCTGTCTGATAAGGAAGCCCCTCTACCTCTACGACTTGGTGCCGGACCCAACGAGAAGGCCTTGAGCTTTGTTCTGAAGGAGAACGAGACTGGAGAGGTCAATGTAAGTGTTTCATTGAGATGGAAGACATTTTTTTTTGGGTCTATCTTTAAATTAGTACAGGTTTTACAATGTCCCCACCTCCCCTTCTTAAAAACAATTAATCCCATGTACCCCACCCATTACAGTGGGACGCCTTCTCCACCCCGGAACTGAAAAACTTCCTCCTCATCCTCCAACGTGAAGAAGAAGAGCACGTCAAACAGATCGTGCAGCGCTACAAAGTGGCTCGAGCCAAGATGGAAGACGCCCTGCGCAGTTCCACCCCGGGATGAACGGATCGGAACCTCGAGCGTCACATCGGCGACCTGTCGCCGGTGTGCTCGAAGCTCACTGAGAAACAAATGAACGAAAGCTAAATACACCTCTTCGGTGAACGAGAGAGTGAAAGGCCATGAGAGCGTGCGAGAGAGAACGCTGCCGCGAATGTGCGTGTGAGATGATGCGAGAAGCAGTGGCTGACCACACGGAGAGTCTGATGTGCCTGAGAGAATGAGTTAATAGGGAAGACAGACAACTGGCATTATTAACATCTATGGCAGGGCTCAGGAACCTTTTTTGACCAAAAGAGCCATAAACAATTCATATTTGCTAATGTTATTCCTTTGAGAGCATACTCCCAATTTAAAAGTCAATGTTTTTCTTTTATTTTAGTCATTTCACTACTTTTAAAGTGGAAAAAATTAATACTTTTGACATTCTTATCCAGCTGCTAATCAATGAGTATGCATTCTAGCAGTTTAATCCAAAAAAAACGAAGATTAAAGCAGTTTTAGATGTAGTATCTCAGTTCTGTCACTAGTGGGTTTCATATTTTAGCTCAGGTTAGCGAAGAGCTAGATAAACCTATTGAAAGAGCCACATGTGGCTCCTGAGCTATAGATTCCCTACCCCATGATCTATGGCCTGATTATTATCATTTTTTTCCACCTTACTGATGATCATTCTGGTTTGTTGCGATTGTTGACAGCCAGAAGACACAAGTTGGGTACATCCCAATTTTTTAAAAGCTAAATGTGAGTATTAAATGATTGGAAAGTCATGTTAAATTGTCAAATATTGATAGGTGTTCATTTAAAGGAGCCACTCCAGTTCTGTCATGTCTTCCACACCTTTTTGGGTGCAACTCAAGTTTATTTTTCACTGTCAATTTGTGAGTGAAGTGTTCGTGTTGACATTCTTGCGTTGCACCGAATGACAATCACTCCAATTGATGGTAAATGTGAATGAATTTTTTTAATTGTGCACAATTTCACTTGAAGCTGTTCATGTTTGTTTTGTGTCCTTTATACATCTTTTTTTAACCTATTTTTTTCTCTTAATATCTAATCTTTGTCTGTCCTTTAACTTCTTTTTCCTTTATATTTGTTGAATGTACACAATGTTTGAAAATACAGTTAAGTTCACACAGTCCTGCGTGTATATACTGTAATTATTAAATTGCTAAAATAGTATTGTTGAATTGGAATAAATATATTTCAGATAAACTATTTTATTAGGGAACAATAGCAGGACTGTTGTCTAAAACGACACTTATTTAAGTGGACGTTCAAGTGACTATCATATTCTTTCAAATGTGCACTGAAAATAAACTCTTTTTAGATATTCGGTGTTTTTTAATCGACTTTGACATCACACCTGTGACATCACACTTTTTCTTCGTGTGAGTAGGAGAGTTAGCTAGCTTGCTAGCTATCAGGCATCTTTATGATCCTATCACTGCCATCTTCGTAGCAAACAACGCTACCATAATGGGGATTCAAAATATTAAAAGAAGGTAGGTGGAGTGACCAACTGTTTGATGCCACGGTTATGTCAAATACATTTTGAAAGGTTTAAATGTTATTAACGTGAGGTGTATTTTTGCTAACCTGCTGCTAATATGGTAGCTGTTTACGTAGCGTGTGTCAATAACACAGCTACCGAGAGCTCTACTATTATTTCACCGTGCTTTATATTAATAACAAATGCGTAAAGTGAATGATAATAGCATAAACTTATGCTTAATAACTTGTGGACACTGACAGGGGTGTTCGTTAGCATCCCAGGTAGGACGAAGCTAATCTATGGCTTTAAATATGACCAACTACACGTAGCGAGGGCTGGTAGTTGTTTTTGTTCACTTGAACCATATTTAAAATTAGGAAACTATTTGTATGTGCGCTGGTGACCCTCCTTGTGTACATACATATGCTTTTATTTGTATTCGTATGTGTATAAATACTTGTAGTACTCCAACTTGTAAATGTACATTAGTTTTAGTGTGTTTGTACTCCAAGTACTTCTCCAAACAAGGACTACTACTTTAATTGTGGACTACTACTTTAATTGTGGGTGTTGCACATTAAAATAAAAAATAATAATAGTGTACTTGCTATAATTAGCTGGGATAGGCCCCTGCACTTGTGAGGATAAATGGCATTATAAGATGAATAAATACACTCAGCACAGAACGTTAATAATGATGAGTTCAAGTGCACGTAAAAAAGTAGTATCAAGAATGAAGAGTCATTTCCATCCAAAAATTGAGGGAATGACACAAAAACTTGACAGTATGTTTTATTTATTTTTCCTCCAGAACCGGTCTTCATTAGGAAATTGGCAGGCTGGCCCATAACCAGATTAGCGCTTCACCTCACAATTGAACAATGCCTTATGCTTGAGGAGAATGGGAGGAAGTGGATCCAAAGGCAAAGGTGCTTGGCCTTTCTCGGCCGGCGCGGCGGGTGGCGACTCGGCGGATAACGGCAACGAGCAGTCGGTGGCCCGCCTGAAATGTTCCAGAAACGCGGCGCCCTTTGTTTTCACCCGGAGGAGGTAAACACAACATAGAGGAGTCACGATTTGAACTCGTTTTCATCGTCGGCGTCTCCGACAGCTCGCTGTACTTCGACGAGGACGGCGACCTCGCTCACGAGTTCTACGAGGAGACGGTGGTGACGAAAAACGGACGTCGGAAGTCCAAGTTGAAGAGGATACAAAAAAATCTCATTCCGCAGGTAAGCTTCCAAAAATATTGACAAAAATCCGTGGACATTTCCTAATGGTTCTGAATTTTACTCTCTTCAGGGGATTGTGAAGCTCCAGCACCCCCGTATTCACGTCGACTTCCCTATTGTCCTCTGTGAGGTGTAAAGGTTTTATTTTCATACAATTTTCACCCCAAAATTCAGACATGAACACGAAAAAAGGAGAAAAAAATGTAACGCAAAAGGACATATCCATTTTTTGCCGTTCAAAAATGACAATTTTTAAGATTTTCCCTCCAAAGTAACATTTAAAACCATAAATATGGAGGTGAAAATTGTGAATCGGGGCGGCTTATACGCGAGAAATTGTCAAATTCAACCATTTTAAGACATTTAAAGGGTGTGGCTTATATCCAGAGGCGGCTAATATGTGAAAAAATATGGTAATTATTACTATTACTATTATGTTTCGATATTTCTGGGATTCTGACTCTTTTCCTAATCTTTGTGGCTCTATA
This sequence comes from Stigmatopora nigra, assembly GCF_051989575.1. Taxonomy (NCBI): domain Eukaryota; kingdom Metazoa; phylum Chordata; class Actinopteri; order Syngnathiformes; family Syngnathidae; genus Stigmatopora; species Stigmatopora nigra. Next base: position 3,522,401 of record NC_135517.1, read on the forward strand.
GTGACTTCTATAAAAAACACTGTGGAAGTTAGTGTCAGCCTTAGAAGTGCAGAAGTAGCAACTGTGTCTTGATGTTTTGGCCCCTCCCACCCAGTCAAAACGGATTGGACGCCTAGCAACAAGAGATGATAAGTCAATTCGACATCTATCCCTGTCAATAGCAGGTAATGAGTTTATTTTGCGTCACTTTTTTTCCACTGTTTTAGCGGATTTACGGTAAATTTTGGACTTTCCCAGTTGTTTTTGTTTGCTCTTTGCTCCCGATTATTTTTTTGGGGACATTTCCAGGTTATTTTTTGTAGTTTTGGGCACATTTTAAGGTTTCTTATTGACTCCAGAGAATTTGAATTAAGCAAAGTGTAGTACTTGAACACATAAGTCACAAACATCCAGTTTTGTCGAAGAAATTAAAGCATTTCATTGTGTAGGTATGGTATGAATGAGCTACAAAGTCCGGATCGGACCCCCTTAGCGGGCCACTTTTGGCCCACGGGCCGCAGTTTTGAAAGTAGGGGTGTGTGGGATAACGTGTGTGATGAGTGATGGTGTTAAATGTTCCGTTTGAAAGCCTTTGTTGTTGGTCACGTGACCTGCACTAGTGAACACGACACACTGTAAATGATTCCGATGTATTAGTTGGAAATACTTGAATAAATAGTTTCCTGACATGAAATGATGCTGTTAGAACAGACTTTTTTGTCTTCATATTTCAAACATAAAAATCCCTTTTTATTTTTAAGTTATAAATTCATAACATTCCAAACATTTCACTTAACGAGAGATTAAAAAAAACTCAACTAATGCGTATTTGTTTTATTTATTTGTTATTTTGTATTTTCTATATATTAATTTTTATTTAGATTTATTGTTTTAATTATTTGTATATATCTTACAATATTTTTTATATTTTATTTTTTATAATTATTTTTTGTGTCATGTATTTACTACAAGTCTAACTTCTCATGAGTAATATGTAATATTTATTCCACCTGTAGAGGGCAGTAGAGAATCCCATTTTCCCAAAACGCAGGACTAAAGTCGTTGCTTCCTCTCGTAATAATAACCCTCAGCTATTGTGCCATTTAATGATGTGTGATTATGGGCCCCGACTCATGCCCCCACGACGACAACCCTGCCAATTTGTGGCCTCGCCGTCTCCGCTTTGGCGGCGTGCCAACTCTTAATGGCAATGTAAACATTGGGAGGTGGATAAAGGACTCGCTTTTCTTTTCCAGGCCCGGCCTCCCCTCTGTAATCTCGCCTGATGCGGTCGGGCGTCTTCCGGGTTGCCAGAGGTCACTTGCTTTCCAGCCAAGCACTTCTTTTGATGACGTGCTGGGAGCACGGTAGGATATGGGAACATCATTTTGGGGGGAGGGCGTCTTTTTTTTCTCTGGCCACCCGCTTTTTAACATTGGCTTTTTAGAAACGTTTTTTGGGCTACTTGTGGGGCTAAAAAAAGTTTTTTTGATCGTCATGTGACATGTTAATTATGTTTTCGGTGAAACAAAACAATAGTACATATATAAAGGAAAATCATTCAGCAATTACAAAACAATCTTAATATTTTTACCACATTATTTTAAATATTTTGAATAACCAAATACTTGAATTTCAGTAAAAAATATGATGATGATTCATGATATAATAAAAATACAAAAGGAAAAAATTAAATGACTTTAAATAAATGTTCAAAAATATAAATAGATATTTTAATTTAGGAATACAATTTTAAATGTCATATATTACTACACCCAAAAGGTATATTTCAATAATTCACAGTTCAATTGAATAAAGACATATCTATACCAAAATTTCATTCATCTTAATTCATCTAAACGGTTAATATAATACTATATACCTTTTATTTTTGACATCTTGGATATTTAAAATAATAATAATAACAGCACATATGTTTTCAAGCCATTTAAACTGAACCAATTTGCTTTTCTTAGTACTGAAAAAGAAAAAAAAACTTGTACTTGATCCCCCATCTGTTGTACAATTGAGTCTAGTATATATATTCTTCCTAGTGTAGTTACACAATCATTTTATGTTGAATTATCAACATTGTCCCTCCCCTAACATCATCATTATATTGGGTGTTATGCAACAATTCCTGCCCAGGGCGCGACTAGTGCGTGCTTCAATAATTCTCGCAAAGAACCTCTCCTTCAAATTTCCCCGTAAGCACTTGGACTTCCCTTCATAAATACATTACTTTGTCCACTTCCTGCTTTTTTCTTCTTTTTTTTTTTGCACGTGAAAATTCTCTGACTTTAACCTCTTAATGCCCGACTGACATTTAACAAATACTGTACATTGGAAGAACAAAAAGTAAATTGAAATACCTCTACTAACGAAATTGACTATTTTGTAAGTAGTGGCAGTACTTTATATATGTATATGCTAGAAAATACATTAGTTTTGTCAGATCCGACCTCCCTAGCGGGCCACTTTTGGCCCGCCGACCACACCTTTGGCACCTTTGCTATAATATTTAGATTTTTTTTATTTATAAATGGATTAAAAAACTAGATTAAAAGCTCTGAATGTTCAGTTTTTGATTAATCGAAAACAATGTTTATTTTAGCTTTTTTAAAATATTTTTTTAGATTTTACAAAATGATTTTTGAACTAAAAAGAGAAAAAAATGGATTAAAAATGACAATTATTGATTTAAAAGGGGGAAAATCAGGAAATTTAATATACATCTATACTATTCATTCGAATTTGATCCTAAAACAGAAAGTTGGCACTCATCATTTACTTTCCCGGGCCACACAAAATGATGCGGCGGGTCAGATTTGGCCCCCGGGCCTCCACTTTGACACATGTACTTTAACAGGAAGCCAACACTTCGCAGTTCTTTGTTTTTTGGCTAATTAGGCCCAAAGGTTTCCACGAGCAAAAAAGCATTCCATCGCAATCAAATCACGTCGGAGCCACCAAGTGAAGGTAGCCAAACATTTCCCGGCCATTGTTTCCACTTCCTGTCTTTTGCTGATGTCACGTTCGGGAAGCGTAGGTCAAAAGAGGAGGCGGAGACCCCCGCCTGTTGGGAGGGGGGTCAAGTTAGCAAAGCTATGTGGCTTTGTTCACTTTTCCCATCCCTCAGCCATTCATTCAAACACTTTCTTAATGCTTAAAGTGCACTTGGGAGGGTTCTCGTTGATGGTTTTGCGTGAGTCAGCAAGGGTTTGGAAACAAACGGCGGAAAGATGTCGGCTTCCGTCTGGCGTAGGCTCGGAGAAAAAAAAAAAAGGCTTTTCATGAAGGATGACTGAGAACATAATACATCAAATGCAAAGAAAGTAGACAGTATATTAAATGGGAGGTCATTTAAAAACATGTTAAAAACTAAAAATTGTACAAAAAAATAATGAAAAATGTCAAATAATGAGATATTTTTAATTACGTGTGCTTTATGGTGAAGCTATAAATCTTATTGTACTTGTGTAATGACAAAAAATGAATTCTGAAATAAAAATAGAATATTTATTGAAATATTTATTTTTAAATACTTTTAAAATTAGCAATAAAACATTGTATTTTATATAATAAATGAAATTATTTAAAAATAATGTTGAAGAAGAAATGAATTATGTCATCAAAATAGAAATATTATTAGTAAGTACTAACTAATAATCACTAAGTTATTTTTAAATTCAATTATATTGTTTAGTCCCATAAGTAGTAATTTTTTAAATAAATTTTATGAACTTAAAGTCAATGAAATTAATGATGAAATAGTTTGCATATAATTAGATATTAGATAATCAATTTACTTAACCATGTTAATTCTTTAATAACTAAAAACTCATTCAACAAACTTAAAAAACAACAACACTTAAATAAATCAAAATATGAAATCATTATTCATAATTCTTTCCCTAACTTAACAAATCTTTCATTGTATATTATTCTAGATATGTTATTTTACACTAGATATTCTACATAGCAGCATCGTGACAGCAAATAAGCACAACACGTGCAAAGGTTCCAAAAACAGTCAACAATCAAGTCACCACTACGTAAAAAAAAAAAAAAAAAACATGTTATATGTGGAAAAGAAAGCTAATTATAGAGCAATAAAACATTTGGAAGGAAATCTCAAAAAAGGAGCTCATTTTCTCATTTATTGACTCCTGTCGTGTTTTTGTTGGGAAAGTAGCATGTTTTTGCACTCGGCTTTTTCTTTTCTGCCTCTTTTCGGTGGACGAATCCCATTTCTCGGGGGCGCTTAAGTGAGGCCCTTAAAAATGGCTTTCCGCCACTAATTGTAGACAACCGGGAGATGCTCGACGGAGCGTTGCGGCTCCGTTAGCAATCAAGAGAAAAGTAGGCATTTCAGAAAAAGGGGTGTGTAGACTTTTTAGATATATTATCTTTTTCCTTCTTCTTTTTTTGCGAGCAGGGGTGTGTAGACTTTTTGAATCCACCATTTTGTTGTCATGGGCATTTTAGACGTTTTTATTATTTTATGACATTTAAAAAAATCTATTTTAGGGGCGGAGTCATCATCCCAAATGATCACTATGACTGTTTTATTAATGCCAAAGATATAGATTTTAAAAATCAGGAAAAATATAAAACTAGATGAATAAAATGTAAATAATTCATTTATTTTCTGGACCGTTTATCCTCACAAAGGTTCGCAGGGGGTGCTGGAGTCTGTCACAGATAACTGAATTGGTGGCGGGCTAATTGCAACGTAGCATAGTTAGCAATTTAGAGTGTTCAACCCGTTTTACGTGCATGTTTTTGGAAATATGGAGGAAATTAGAGTACCCGGAGAAAACCCACGCAAGCCTGGGTAGAACATGCTAACTCTACATAATGAGTTTCGATCTGGAATCGAACACTCGACCCCAAAACTGCGCGGGCGACGTGCTAACCACTTGCCGTCATGCACTAAAAATGCTAATTATAACAATTTCGTAATTGATAATATTTATGTATTCTGTTGTTAATGGCGATAGACGTCATAAATGTGGAAAAAAATCAAATGTTAATACTACATTCCAATCTAATCACGTTATAATTTCACTTAAATCATCTTTGGGATGAGCTAATGGGAAATGAATAAATTGTGTCGAGGTTTTTGTGGCAACTTTGTACCTAATTACCATGTATTTATCTGACTGTAAATAATTATACTTAAAGCCAGTGTGGAGAAAGTACTCATTTGTGTGTGTGTGCCTGCTTTTTTATTTTTATTTTTAGGGAAGCGACAGTGTGGCTGTGATCTCGCATGAAATATATTACTGTATCTGCTTCTCATGGATGGGAGCAAACTTTTGGAGCGGTTCACTTTGTGGGAGCTACGGGGGGATTATTTTAAATAGTTTGAGTAGGAATGTTGAAAAAAAACTTCCAATGCATGGAGTTTGAGTAGCGGTTACTACTTAGTGATTTGGAGTGATTTTGTGACTTAAAAAGTTTTTTTTCGTCACTATAGGAGGATTGGTTAGCTACGGTACACCCCCTGGTTTGTAGCCGATTGGAACTGCCCAGCGGTGGTTCTTGTATCTTCGCAGGGGGGCTGCAGTCCGTGTCTTTAGCCAGCTAAAGAGGTCACTCGTTCGATTCTTTCTTGAGTTCAACGGCTCTGCTGCAGCACGCAAACAAAAGAGTCAAAATGTCCACGAGTGGCTCTTTTTTTGCGTTAAAGCGACAGTCACCAAAAACGGTGGCGTGAATAGTCGTTGGAAACTTGGGAGGGAATGCTTGTCCACAACGCCGGGAAAGGTAAGGCTTGCTGATAAATTATTTCATTTGGGAATGGACTTTATTGATTTATATCCCTTTTTTTTTTCAATACAACTTCATTGAAATTCTATCAGTTTTGTATTTTTGTCAGTCGATAATTGTATTTGAAATTTCTGTCATATATATTTTACCTCTTTATCGCGAGGCAAGTGACTTTAAAATTAATTCATAATAACTAATAATTAACTATAACTCAGTCCAAATCCTCAGCAGAAGTTATACCAAAAAAATCAATTAATGTATTTTCATTTTTAAAATTATGTAATAAAGTAACTATGGGCATATACAATGTGAGCCTGAATGACAAATTACCTCATCAATTTTTTTTTCATTTTTTAATTATTATTTCATATTTTGTAATAGTATTTGCTGCCATTGACTGGGCTAAGCCTCCAATCTATTTGGACTTGGATGGACTTTATAGAAAGGATATATTATGATTATGGCAGGTAAATTTAGGAGCTAATGTGTTAATAAAGAACCTTAAAATGGCCCAAAATCAACACGGAGCAACAAATGAACAAAAAAAGTCCCTCAAAATCAATAAAAAATGACTGCAAAAATCAATAAAAAAGACACTTATGCTAATTCCAGAGCAACGAGAGACGGTCACTTCTGTCCCTCCCCATCTGGAGACATGCAGTGGACGGCGTCTGGTCGCAACATTGTCCTCCTGCTGCTGACAATTCTACGACAGGTCGCCGGCGGATCCCCGGAACCGAAAGCCACCGTCTGGCCGCTGTACCCCAACAAACCTCTTCTTCTGGCATGGAACGCCCCGACGGAGGACTGCCTCCCCCGTCACCGAGTCTCCCTCCAGCTAAACCAGTTCCAGATCGTAGCCTCCCCCAACGAGGGCTTCGTGAAGCAAAACCTAACAATCTTCTACAACGACCGACTTGGTCTATACCCCCACTTCGAAGCGGACGGCACCCCCGTCAATGGCGGTCTCCCACAAGCAGCTAGCTTAGCGCGCCATTTAGCTAAAATGCCAGAAGGCGTGGAGAAGTACATCCGCGAACCTGGCGCTAAAGGCCTAGCGGTAATCGACTGGGAAGAATGGCGTCCACTCTGGATTCGCAACTGGGAGGCTAAGGACGTTTACCGCCGCCATTCTAAGGAACTAGTGCGCCAGAAGAACCCCGATTGGTCGCCTGAACGGGTCGCCAAAGTCGCCATGCAAGAGTTTGAGGCCTCCGCTAAGAGGTTCATGTTGGAGACCCTTAAACTAGCTAAGCACCTGCGACCCAATCAGCTTTGGGGGTTCTATCTTTTCCCGGACTGCTACAACCATGACTATCAGAGAACCCTACAAAGCTACACAGGTCGTTGCCCGGACGTGGAAGTAGCGCGCAACGAGCTACTCAACTGGTTGTGGACCGAAAGCACCGCCCTCTTCCCGTCCGTCTACTTGGGCTCTGTCCTACGCTCGTCCGCCTCCGGGAGGCGCTTTGTGAAAAACCGTGTGAAGGAAGGGATGCGCCTGGCGTCGGCAGGACACGGCCTAGCGCGACCTGTCTTTGTGTACGCTCGCCCGACGTATATGAACTCCCTGGAGCAGTTGACGGAGGTGAGATGCCGTCTAATTTCTTTGGCGCCGTTGCTTCTTCTTCATGTCACTTTGTCAAATTGTAAAATTATTAACATCGTTCAACCATGACCTCATTTTATTTGGGTGTGGGTGAGCTTTTAAAATGGAACAACACACATCCGCCCGTAATTTTGTCACATCAGCGCAGGAAAGGACTGCCCTCGCTGATAAGCGCTCTGACTTTGTTCCGTGCCCAGATTGGAACCGCCCACAGAAAAACGGACGAAAAAAAACGGATGAAAAAACAAACAAACGCAACATCGCTGTCAGATGTATTAAAAAAAACAAACGCCTGAACTTTAAAAATTTGACAGATGGGCCGCTTCAGCACAAGGTAGGATACACATAAAAAAGTGCATCCGTTAACAGGACATATAAAACATAAACAGAAAAAAAGGACTAAAGTATGAACATACTCATCACTCATGATTAAAGTAAAAAGTATAAAGTACAAAGTAAAATAAAAAGGAATGTATTAATTAATATTAAAATGTCATTTAAAAAAGATAGAAGGGCTGCAAAACACAAAAAACAAATAAAAGTGGACAGACCTACTTCCACTGGCTTCCGCGTGACAGTGCCATCTCGGGGAGAAAAAAATTTGGGCAATGTCGGCGGGCCGGAATAAAAAGCCTAATGGGCCATATGTGGCCCGCGGACCATAGTTTGACCACGCCTGGTCTAGTATGTGTCATAGTTTATTTTCAACCTACACAAGGGACTAAAGATAGAAATTAGCCCTCAACTATAATCTTACATATTCACATATATAATTCTCATTAACATGAATATAAATATGTTGATTAAAATGTGCCTTATTAAATAAATCAAACTCCAACTCAAATAAACAAAAAAATCAAATGACATCATTGTTTGTAATCTGACTAAACGTCATCCAATACTTCTTTCTCAATATCAGTAAAAAAAAACAAGAAAATGACGTTTGATTTATTGACAGAACACACGCTTCTTTTCTTCCAGAGGGATTTGGTGTCCACCATCGGCGAGAGCGTGGCTTTGGGGGCCGCCGGCATCATCCTGTGGGGAGACGCCGCCTACGCCAGCAACAAAGTGAGCTTCCACCGCGCCGACCGCCATGCGTGCGTTCTTTGTAAAATGGCACATTCGCACCGGGTGACGTGGTGGTTTTCGGGGCAGCTGCTCCACTTTGGGCTTCTTCTTTTTCTTTCCCCGGGCGCCGCTTCAAAGTCCAGCGTCACGTGCTGGCTTCTATGGTCGCCATGTTTGTGCAATCTTGGCATGACACTTGAAACAGGGGAAGGAATCAAAAGAAAATGAATCCCAGGAGTGGCCGAAATATTCCAATTGCGTTTTTATTTGTTTGTGTGTCAGTTAGTCCAAAGGCAATTTTGCTTAAAAGTGCTTTTCGGACATTTGTGGCTTTTTTTTGTCCTCAGGGGCAAAGGAATTTATCTTATATTATTTTTTGGGCCTGTTTTCTAGTAAATAGGTGCTAAATAACTACTGTGTTTTCTAGCATATATGCCATATTTGGGGCTAAAAAAATGATGACTGAATTGAGGGTAAGGCTTATATGTGCATAAATTAGATTTGACATGCATGAAACTGCAAGGTGACGAGGCTAAATGCAAGAAAAAAAATATTTCGACATCTATGATTGAATTTCAAGAAAAAAATTAACCGTATCCATAAAAATAAATAAAAAATAAATAAAACATAAATAAAAATAAATAAAAATAAATAAAAATAAATAGAAATAAATAGAAATAAATAAAAATAAATAAAAATAAATAAAAATAAATAAAAATAAATAAAAATAAATAAAAATAAATAAAAATAAATAAAAATAAATAAAAATAAATAAAAATAAATAAAAATAAATAAATATAAATAAATATAAATGAAAATAAATGAAAATAAATAAGTAAGTAAATGAATAAAGTACTTTACATGAAATATACCTATCTATATATATATTGTTTGTAAATTTAGAATTAAAAAAAGCCTGAACATGAACAAACAGGAAAGAAGACAGAAGCAATAAACTTTATTTTTTCTCCAGGCACTTAAACGCCCCCCCTCCCTCCACCACGTCCAAATGCCGTAACTCTTATCCTGTCTCACTTTGGCCTTTTGTCACATTCTCATTTTCTCATTTTCTCAGAGCACCTGCTCCAAGCTGGATGCTTATCTGCGGGGTCCGCTGGGCAAATACCTCCACAACGTCTCCACGGCAGCCGAGTTATGCAGCCGGGCCTTGTGTACTTCCCACGGCCGCTGTCTCCGCCGGGACCCGGACGCCGACGTCTACCTGCACCTGAATTCCCCGCCGCACGGTTGGGAAGCGTCGGGTGAGCCGGGTCACGCCGACTATAGCGCCGACTTTCAATGCCAGTGCTACAGTGGCTACGAGGGCCAACGCTGTCAGAAATCCGACCCTCAGTACCAGAAAGGGGCGGGGTCTCGGACATGGCCATCTTTTATTTTATTGTTTTTGTACGTTTTGGTGCAACACATACTGTAAAATTGGGCTGCTTCACATTTTAGTGGAAAATATTCCAAATGAGGCGAGTGGTTAGCACGTCGGCCTCACTGTTCGGAAGTCGAGGGTTCGATCCCAGGTTGGTCGACCTGTGTAGAGTTTGCATGTTCTGGGGCCTAAGTGGGTTTTTTCTCTGGGTATTCCGGTTTCCTCCCACATTCCAAAAACATGCCTCTAAATCATAGGTGTCAAAAAGGCGGCCTGGGGGCCAAATCTGGCACGCCGCATCATTTTGTGTGGCCCGAAAAAGTAAATCATGAGTGCTGACTTTCTGTTTTAGGATCAAATTCAAATGAGAATAGATGTATATTAAATTTCCTGATTTCCCCCCCCCCTTTTTAAATCAATAATTGTAATTTTTTAATCAATTTTTTTGTTTTTTTGTTCAAAAATCATTTTGTTTAAATCGAAAATTATATTAAAAAAAGTTAAAATAAACATTGTTGTAGATCTATAAAAATACTGAAAATTCAGGGCTTTTAATCCAGTTCTTTTAATCCATTTATAAAAAAAAAAAATCTAAATAATATATCTAAAATGATCCGGCCCATATAAAATCGAGTTGACATTTTGAGATACAAGAAAGCCAGGTGGCCAAGACATGAGAGGCTTTTTAATGATTTTAGTGCACTTTTTGCCGCATCTTTTTCGTGTATAACAGATATCTTCAAGCACTGGGCGAAACCATGCATTTTTTTCAGTGTTTTTTTGCCGTGCAAAAAGCTCCGCCCCCCTCTCCCCCCTCGAAATCCATATAATTTTTGTACTACAACCCCAGTCGGTTCAACTTTGTCACTTATGTCTGTGCTGGATGGCTTGGAAAACAAAAAACTGCCTGGTGTAAACTGCCAAATCCAGTCCAAGACTTTTTCTGGACCTATTGAAAACATTGGCCATCAAAGGACAAACTTTTGACCCATTTAAGAGCGCCTTGATGAATGATATTAAACAACTGCTGCACACTGCCATTAAAATGCTGTAAAACACCAATAACAAAGTGATTTTTTTTTCTTGAGAAAAACTGTAGCAAGTAGAGAGAAAAATGTTATTTTTGTAACTTTTTCATCTAGCAAGAGCTAGCGGGAATGATGGTGTTTACGTTTTTGTTCAGTTTCCCAGTCGTTTCTCCCAAAGGTGTCAGATTCCTCGTTTCTCACGGCGATGAGGATGTTTGCCGAAGGAAATGTGGAGTGGACGCCGTTAGCTGAGCTGACTCACTTTTTAAAAAAAAATAATTTTGAAGGCCATAGCAGTATTTATTTGAATGTACTGGAGCTGCTTTTCAAATGACGTTTTTGTGCCTTAAATTCCAAATTGACTACTAATTTCCTCCTCCAGAGTGAAAAAATACATTGTGAAAAAGATGATATACAATGAGCAAATACATTTAGAATAAATAGATTGACTGATGGAACTGGCTCTTATTTATTTTCACTCTATTTATTTGACATTTTAATAAGCTGACTCAATGAATTGATTACATTTTTGTTGTAATAAGTAACATATATATGGTCTTTATCAATATAGTATGTATGGTAGAAGACCATTTGGAAATATGCTACTAAATTTGTTATTTAGATTTATCTTTGAAATTATATTTAAATATTTCAGACTATTATTTTTTAGCTCTCTTAAATTTAATGGCCGTTTTATTAAATTGTTTAAAAATATTTTAACATATCTGATTGATTAAACTAATTAAATGTATTATTTTGCATACTATACAACTCAGCGGCTAAACAATTACTGTCTTTTATTATTATTAAATTATTTTTAATATGTAAATATATATATGTTTTCCTTCAAAATGCCCCTGTGTTTATGTTTTTATGAGTAATGTTACATTATTAACGGTTCACATCATGGGCTACCAAATATTACCACGGAGGGGCACTGTTCTTGCTCAAGCCTGATAGTGTTTTAAATAGTTAATTTTTTTCAGTTGTAATTATATGTATAGAAGATATATGGTAATATTTTTAGCATTGTATTATGAATATGCTATTATAATATACAATATAATAGAAAACTGACTCGATATTAGGCAACCTGCCTGTTGTTTACCACATCTCCCCTCTGATTGGCTATTAGAACTCCAACACTTCCGTATTGGCTGCGGCGGCCAAATCCCCGAGAACCATTCTGATTGGTTGTGCCAAATCCCTCACAGCTGTTTTTAATTCTCTTCTGCTTTCCATTCCAGTCACGAGAGTTGCCTTTTTCTTGTTTTATTTATTTTTCGTTTTCCAAATTTCACTCTGTTTATGCTATTAATTCACCAACTTCATGCCGGTAAGTGTGACTAAAATTTTAACTAAAACAAATAATATTTTGCTTCGTACTGCGTCTCCAACGCTTTTTAAGAACGTGAATTGAACGTAAGAAGGACGTGAAAACTTCAACAAACTGCTTAAATTCGAGTTTTTCTCACTTCAAATTGAGTTTACAACGACGAATGAAGTCACAAGTGGTGCAACGTCCTGTGTTTTAGTAGCCCGGTGAAGCAAGATATCCTCGCCAAACTTTTTGTGACTTCCCAACTAACAAGACCCCTATTGTCCAATAAAACGTGAAATTACCGTAATGTCAATTAGAATGTCACTTCCAACTTGTTACACAAGACAGCAATGTGATGATATCAAAATAAATGGTAACCTTTTTTTTTTTACTTTCACTACCTCATAGACATGAGAGGTCTTCATCCCATCCTCCTCCTCTTCCTCAGCCTCCCGGGTCACATTCCGAGGGTCACCACGTCACCCGCATATTTCTCCCAGTTACCCTTCGCGGGTGTTTGGAACACCCCCTCGTTAGCCTGCCTCGCCAAGTACGGCGTGGATCTGGACTTGGGCACATTCAGCATCGGCCAGAACCAAAACCAAACCTTCATGGGGGACGACATCACCGTCTTCTACGCGGACAAACTGGGCACGTACCCGCATTACAGCCAAGGCGGCGCGGTCAATGGCGGCGTCCCCCAAAACGCCAGCATCAACAAACACCTGAACGCATCTGCAGAAGATATCCGCCGTTATATCCCCAACCGGGACTTCCGTGGGTTGGCTGTGGTGGACTGGGAAAGCTGGAGACCAGTTTGGGAGAGAAACTGGGACACCAAACAGGTCTACCAGGAAGGATCGCGAGCCCTAGTGCGATCCCAGCACGCCGACTTGAAACCGGCGCTGGTGGACGCGTTGGCGCGTGTCGAGTTTGAAGGAGCGGCCAAGAAGTTCATGGAAGAAACGCTGAAATTGGGGCAGAAGGAGCGACCCGGTGGATTGTGGGGGTACTACGGGTTCCCCAACTGCTACAATTACTACAAAAGCGGCAACTACACGGGGGAGTGTCCCCCCACCCAATCAGAGGCCAACGATAAGCTGGCGTGGTTATGGAAGGCCTCATCGGCGATGTATTCCGACATCTACCTCAGCCAGGAGATGAGGGGGTTCGGCCGAGAGGTGGCGCTCTACACTAGGCATCGCATTTTAGAGGCCCACCGGGTGGCGCCGCCGGGTCGCCTCGTCGTACCCTACGCCACCCTCGTCTACACATACTCCTACCAGTTCCTCTCAAAGGTCGGTAAGAGTGTTAAAGTATGGATTTTTAGTGTTTTTTTATTTGATGATGTGATTTTTTCCAACGCAGGAGCATTTGGTGTACACTGTTGGAGAGAGCGCCGCCTTGGGGTCAGCTGGGGTAGTGTTCTGGGGTGACAACAATTTCTCCAAATCCAAGGTACAATAATGAAATGAGTCTTATCTATTTAATGCCAAATGAGTTCATATTAATTTTCGAACTAGATATCAGATGAACATCATTTTTGGTTTGAGATTTTAAAAAAAATCTGAAATGATTTCATCAAAAAGAGGTTTAAAAAAGGCACAATAATTTTTCTTCATAGAAATGTCCACTAAATAACAAATACTTATGCTGTATTATAAAATAAAGTCATGTAGGAGTATGAAAGCAGTATTTATGTTAAACCTAATGAAATCTTTTAGTAAATTATTTAAATGGCATATTAAAAATGCATTTTTGCTATTTATGAATATTTTATATTGCTTATTATATCAAAGGATTAACTAGTAATAATTAAATATAATGTTTATGTTATGAATTATAATACCTGGTTTCTTTTTGATAATATTTTAATTGAAAAAGACACATTTTTAATTAAAAATAATTCAACGAAACTAAACCAGGACCCAAATAAAATGCATAAAATGCCATATTTTGGATACAGTAAGTACAATAAATACATAAACACACTTTTTTGTAATTTTTTTAAAAAAAAATCTAACAAAATCCCTAAAATTACTCACCTAGATTAATCCTAATCTGTCCTCACTATAAAGACGACCAAAGCGAGTAACATTTTAATTCCGCCTAAAACCTCATTGCGTCCCCGCAGGCTTCCTGCGACGCCCTCAAGTGGTACATCGACGGCACCCTGGGTCCTTACCTGGTCAACGTGACGTCGGCGGCCGTCCTCTGCAGCCGGGCCTTGTGCTCGTCCAAGGGCAGGTGCGCCAGGCGGGACCCCCACTCCCGAGCCTACCTCCACCTCCCAGCCACCCGCTGGAAAGTGACGTCCGAAGGGCGGGGCTCCGGTGGGCGCCACTACGCCGTGCTGGGACGACTCGACAAGGAGGAGGTGATGTTTATGAGGTCCAACTTTGAATGTAAGTGTTACTCGGGGTGGGTGGGGCATAGATGTTCCACGCCAGGGCGTGGTTAAGGGAATGATGGTTTTTCCAGAGCCATTGACGGCTATATACGTCCATTTTTTAAAAAAAAAACTGGATCGCTTTTCGCCTTGTTCTAACGGATTAGACGTTTTTAGCTGGCAAAAGCGGGAAATACATATCACAGCAATTGTATTTTTTCATTTCCTTGCAGCTAGGGCAGGGGTGACCAACATGTTGCTCTCGAGCCGCATGTGGCTCTTTGCGTTTGATTATATTTTGTATACATTCAGTTGAATTGAATACTATAGGCCTAACTGAAGAGTTTTGTGTAGAAATCTGGTTCACCAGTAGGTGGTAATATAGCACAACGTCATGAAATGAAGCCGAGGTCCAGTCCAGTTTCAGTTTTTAAAGTGCAATAGTTGCTAATTAGAAAGAATGAGAAGAATGCTAATTATGAATGTTAAATGCTAAAGAAGAATGCTAAAGAATGCTAATTATACATGTATATAAGTAAAGATGATACGTTTCTGCAGTTTAATCAAGTTAGTTTTATGGATAAACACTCACTGGGAAAAAAAAAGTTACTGGCTGTTATCTTGCTAGACTAGAATGTTAAAAGGCTCTGGCCAAAAATTCATTAAAAATTAAAATCCAATCAAATAAATACTTTAAAGGCCATACAACTATTTAAAAAATATATACAGTTGAGTTTTTCCAGTAATTGTTTAAAAATTCTATTAATAAACAAAAATATCAAAAGAATACAATCAAAAATAATTAATATTGAAATTGCAACTAGTTAAACTAAAAAACAAAAGTTTTCAAAAAAAATAATACTAAAAATAAAACTTCAATAGAACATTTTATCTAAATTCTATAAAAAATGAATGTATTTCATTATTTATATTTTTGATAAAAACGGCACTGGTATGATGCATGATTTAAAAAATTTTTTTTTCCAATATTAAAAATAATCAACCAAATATTACCGTTTCCACTCTGCAGTATTATATTACGATTAGGTGGGAATTTAATATCTATGCACACTTTTATGTTTGCTCCTGTGAGTCCCCATTGACGTCATTATCAGGACTTATTAGCATTGAGATGGCTTCTTTGCTCCTTTAAAAAAAAATACAAATAAATCTCACACCCTTAATATAACACCAGGGGAATTTAGAGTGGCATTTCAGTTAATGGTTTATGATCTCCATTGAAAATCCTAAATTGATGACTAAGAGCTGGTTGCCATGGCAGTTAGTATACGTACGTGTGTTTATGGTAAGCCGATTGTTCCCCACCTCCCACATTAAAACTGTATAAGCACATGCCCTGTGGGAATGATTAATTACTGCGCCTACAATAAATCCCACATACTGCATGATTGTGATTATTTTTAGTTTTTTCATTTATTTGACTTTTATATTTAAGATGTGTAGAATATTGTTTTTGTTTGCCGAATAGTGAGACTTATTTTTTTTAAAAAATGTTATATTCAATTAAAAGTAGAATAGTTTAATTAAAAATGGAGCCCCATTTCCCCCAGTCGTTTTAAAGTTAGCATTGTATGAAAAAGCAGTGTTCAGCCTAAGAATTCAAATTCAAAGCAGTTAAATTGGACACTCCCTTCTGAAGGAAACTAGTAACCTTTGACCTCACTTAAAATAAAAACTTCAATTTCATGTTACAAACATAGCAAGTAAAATCGATTTTAAACTTTAATTGTTCAAGTTTTTGCAGAATTCCTATTGTGACCACTGTGACCTTTGACCTCAAAAGAAAAACCTTCGGTTTAATGTTACAAACAGCTTGAAAATTTGATAACAACCCCTTTATTTGTTTGTTATGGCAAAAATCCTATTCTGAACTCTGTGACCTTTGACCTAATTACATCAAAATGGCAATCAGCTCAATATTCGAAAAAATGGTTTCTTGTTTATTTGTTGACATAAACAGAATGGAGATTATTGGACAATCTCTTCTGGAGGAAATTGGTAACCCTTGACCTCATGACCCCAAAATAGCATTGTTATTGGTTAACATGAATCAAATGGAAAAAAATTGTCACATTTCTCACTATACACTCTGTTAGCATTATGCTAACACATGCTATTCAAGGCTCCCAAATTGCCCATCCATAAAAAAACACCACAACGATCCATTACACATGCTTTGTTGACCGTGTGCTATCTGACTTTATGTCGATTTACAGGCTGACAAACGTTTCCCCGAACATTTCCCACCTCGTACTCCTGCGTCGAGGGGCTTGTGGATCACGGCCCATTTGCGGGGATTTATCTGTTTAATAAGTCTTGACAATTGTTCCCCGTGTACTCCCCCGAGCCGCGTAATGACTGTTTTCCGTCGTCGCTAAATACCCCGACGCCGAGCCTAAACGGCCTCGTATCCGGCGTCCATTTCGTCCCTCGCTCCCATTAAGATCTTCCTTGGGTTCTCCAGAGGTTGGACGCTCCCACATAAAAGGTCGGTGACTCTCGCCTTGTACTCAAAGTCTGTCCGTTCTTGAGAAAGGCATTTTCTTCTTCCTCCCTAGGTTGGCCAACATGGACACGGGTGCGGCGTTGAGCGTTGTGGTGGCGCTGATGATGCTAGCGGGCGTCGGTCAAGGGGTCTTTGTCGGAGGCGAACGTACCACGCCTGCCGGCTCATTGGACGGCGTGGAAAAACACTTGCTGGAGATGGTGAGATCGATTGTATAAAAGGGATTGGGATTTGTTTACTTTTTTACTGTTAGGGTTGTTTTCATAGGTGCTCGGACGTTTGGTCGCCGGTCTTTTGGTCGCCGGTCAAATGGTGACAGGGAGTTTACTATTGAAGCCAGCTCTCAAAATTATATTCATGAGTGAGAGTTTTATGTCTAAGTACTGTTTAATATCTAAGTAGTGTTTAATATCTAAGTACAGTTTAATATCTAAGTGGAGTTTAATATCTAAGTACTGTTTAATATCTAAGTAGAGTTTAATATCTAAGTAGAGTTTAATATCTAAGTAGAGTTTAATATCTAAGTACTGTTTAATATCTACGTACTGTTTAATATCTAAGTACAGTTTAATATCTAAGTATAGTTTAATATCTAAGTACAGTTTAATACCTAAGTACTGTTTAATACCTAAGTACTGTTTAATATCTAAGTACTGTTTAATATCTAAGTACTGTTTAATATCTAAGTACTGTTTAATATCTAAGTACTGTTTAATATCTAAGTACTGTTTAATATCTAAGTACTGTTTAATATCTAAGTACTGTTTAATCTCTAAGTACTGTTTAATATCTAAGTACTGTTTAATATCTAAGTACATTTGACCGGTGACCAAACGTCCGGTCACGGTTTCCATAGTGCCAAAATAAATATTGAAATATTATCAAATATTCTGTATAGCTATTCATTTTTACATTATATTTGGGAATCATTTTGTAACTCATTAACTTGCCTTAGAAGTGATCCTGTTACATTACAAATGACGGCTAGAGGCGTCCAATCCAATTTGACCGGTAGTCTAAATTGATTGGTTGTCTCTCGCCATTGATAGCAGCTCATGAGTTAACAGAGAAAATATATACCAGTACATACATTAAAAAACATCTAAAAATATCTTATATTTTACCCAATTTCGATACTCTGAAAATGAAGCCACGATTTCCAATAAATTCCGATCCAATTTTTGCCCCAACGGCAGTGATTTAGTTGAATAGAAAACAAAAAAATATTATAATCTGCATTGAAATTATTCCTCAAAGCGCTTCCTCAAGCCTCCCTTTCATTTTTTCGATGTCTGCCAGAACGACGGCGCAGATAATCGTCTGCTGACAACGCTGATCAGAGCTCTTCTCCTGGGATCTCGCAAAGAAGCCCGCAACTCGGTGCTCCAAGAACCACAGAGGTCAGTGCTAATCATCAGCTAATCAGCTCATCAGCTATTTAACCGCTCACGATTCTCGTCCTCCCGACAGGTTTGGCCGATCTTCCCGAGGACCCCTCGTATTGGAGGAGCACCTCAACTCACCCCAATGGGAGGAAGCACCCAACCAGATTTGGAGCATGGCTGTGCCACAGAGGTTTGGCAAGAAATAAAAGAAAATGCGCCCAACCACAAGGGCCAAGAAAATCTCTTGTTTTGTCTGTGAAAGTATTTCACTATAAAACAACATTAAATTTAAAAAAACAGCTCTCCTTACAGCCAAACATGATACAAATTTGTATTTTGAAATATAAGTCGCACCTGAGTATAAGTCCCAATAGCCAAAAAAAGCCAAATGATAGAACAAAAACATCAAAGTCAGACCTGAGAATAAGTCTCAAAGCGGTATTTTGCTAAGTCCTTTTCAGTTGTATTTAAAAGTGACATTTAATAAGCCAAAAAAAATCCACTTGCCGCCAATGTTGAAATGATCATCACAGCTTTAAAGCGCCTTTTTTGTGGCACAGTGTAAAATTAACACATGTAATGATGAATAATGTGTGAAATTAGAGTCTGAAGAATTTCATACCTAAGTCCCACTGGTGTACTAGTCAAAACTATTTTTTTTAAATGCAATTTATAGTCCGAAAAATACGGCAGTGCAGCACTAATAAATGATTAAAATAATGCATTTTACATTGGCAAATGAATGTGGTCAGCCAATTCCATAAATTGAGTTATTTACTTTTAATAATTTGTTGCACCATTCCAATAAATTCAGATCCAATTTCTAATTAGAGCATCACACAGCTAAACAACTAGCGACCAGTGTTTTTAAGAAAAATAATATACAATCTCAGTTTTGTTGCCCCCCCAAAAACTTTGACTCTAATCTTTACTACAGTTTGTGTATTCTAATGCTGAAAGATAATGATGATGATGACCATGATGATGAAGAATAGGATGATGATTGAGGATGAAGATGAGGATAAAAATGAGGATGAAGCTGAGAATGAAGATGATGAAGATGAGAATGAAGATGAGGATGAAGATGATGAAGATGAGGATGAAGATGATGATTGATGAGGAAGATGAGGATGATGAAGATGATGGAGGATGATGAAGATGAGGATAAAAATGAGGATGAAGATGAGAATGAAGATGAGGATGAAGATGATGATTGATGAGGAAGATGAGGATGATGAAGATGAGGATGATGAAGATGATGGAGGGTGAGGAAGATGAGGATGATGAAGATGAGGATGATGAAGATGATGGAGGATGATGAAGATGAGGATGATGAGGATGATGAAGATGATGATGATGATGATGATGATGATGATGATGATGATGATGATGATGATGATGATGATGAGGATGATGTTGATGAGGATGATGACGGTGGTGATGATGATGATGAGGATAATGTTGATGTTTCCCTCCTACAACAGAAGAGAGAGACAGAGAGCGAGCGAGAATGTGTTTGTCACGCCGACTCTTCCTGCCGCAGAGCTCGCAGCACGCCAATGTGTGCGGTGGGGGCGTGGCCAAGCCGGCCGGCGGGCCAATGGCAGCCAAGGAGAGGCGCCCCCCCAGCCCGGGGTGCCCTTGTCGCCTCAGCATCACCATCCACAGCGGAGGCGATCCGCGGCGGCTAGGCAGGCAGGCAGTCAGGGAAGCAGGCTGGCAGGCAGGTGCTGGCAAGTAGGTCGCACTAGCGAGTGAGCAAAAAAAGTGCAGTTTTGACCTAATTTGTCTTTTCATTCTTGTCCTTTTTTTCTCTTCACCTACTTTGGAAGCGTCCTCAAACAGTGGAGTCCTTCGTCTTCTTCTTGAGTGTCTTTAAGGACAGCTGTCAATCAAGCGCACACACTCTGCCGCCATGGAAACGGGCAGTCCCAGGAAAATCCAGTTTACTGTCCCTCTATTGGACACCCACCTGGACCCGGAGGCCGCTGAACAGGTACTTGTAAAAGACAAAGTTGTTTTTGGGAAAAATGTGTTGTTTTTCAGATTATATTTTTAAAAAGAGCTTTTTTTTATCAAAGAAAATGTTGTTAGAGTCGTGGGGGGGGAAAGTTTAGCATTCTTTGGGTCATTTTGAATTAAAAGTACAACTGTAATTGGCTAAATAAGGTGAGGAGAGTAAAGTAAGAATAATTTAATTTTAATTCAATAAAAAAATACTAAATATGGAATTTATAGCTGAAAATGAGAAAATAAAACTAATGTTACAATTTTGATAATGATTTAAAAATATTGATTAAAACAAAATCCAAAATATTTTCTTACTTTATTCCTTTTATTAATAAAGTAAATTATATATATTGAAAATGAGTTAAAATGATCGATTAAAAATAATCCCACATTAATTGTACTTATTTTATTCCTTTTATACATTCTAAATTCCCTTTTTGAGTAATCCATTGCAATTAATGGCAGCTCATTAGCTATCCATTCCCGTTAGATATTCCGGTCTCCGACAGGGTCTACTAAAAAAGACACACGTTGCGTTTTCATGACTCCCGTGCAGCCAATTATAGTTGTCTTCACATGCCCACTTTATGTGTGTGTGTAACTTTTGCACACATCCACACACATGCCCACCCACCCACTCATGCATACATGCATGCAAGTTTGTTATAATGACAAATCTCAGCAGTCAAAAATGTCCAGAACTTGCATCCTTTTTTTTGCAAAAGGCAATGGTGTCAAACATGCGGTCCGGGGGCCAAATATGGCCTGCCGCATCATTTTGTGTGGCCCGGGAAAGTAAATGATGAGTGCTGACTTTGTGTTTTAGGATCAAATTCAAACAAAGAGTATAGATGTATATTACATTTCCTAATTTTCCCCCTTTTAAATTAATAATTGTCATTTTTAAATACATTTTTTTCTGTGTTTTTAGTTCAAAAATAATTTTGTAAATCTAAAAATATATTTAAAAAAAAAGCTAAAATAAACATTGTTTTAGATCGATTAAAAACTGAATTTTCAGGGCTTTTAATCCATTTATTAAAAAAAAATTAAATATTATATCTAAAATAGTCCGACCCTCATGAAATCAAGTTGACATTAAAGCGGCCCACAAACCAACCCGAGTCTGACACCCTAAAACGACACAAAATGAACTCTATTGACAACAATAAATGTCCAATTCACTAAAACTGGCCATGGGCGCTTATCATTCAATGGGATTGACGTCCAATCCATTTGAACTTTAATGACCTTTTTGGCCCAAAAAATCCAGAAATCTAGTTCTCATGATTGTGGCTGAACCCGAGTTTGACACCCCTTGAGGCATTGTGTTCGTAAAAGAAGGGGGGATGGGGATAACAAAGCAAAGCAAAGCAAAGAGAGTTAAGAGCCACTAGAGAATCCAGTGACCAGATAGCATGTCCCTCTCTCCACATTAGATGAATATTCCACGAACAAGCCGAGCCATTCATATTGAATGAACCTTGTATATATAAATAGCAGAGATTCACGAGCACGCGTCTCTTGCGTCGCTCGTGACGCGCGGCTATCCATTTTGCCTCGGGCGTGACTCAGACTTGGCCGGATGGTGATAGTATTTAGTGGAGCAAGTTGCTTTATGCTAACTCCTTAGCGTGACCTTGAATGCTATCAAAAACCAAAATGTTGTTTTGGTTCAGTTTTTTTCCACTTTTTATCTCGTAACAGATCAAGTACACAATTTTATACCACGTTAATCCATTAGCTTTGCTCATGACACGTGCTAATCGCTAATGCTAGCAAAAGGACACATGTTTGCTAACGATAAATGGGCGCTTTCAACAAAATAAAGTTTTACAGACACTTGTTTTATTGTCAGTGTTCATAAAACTTATGAATCTGGGTCAAATTTACCATTTAATATGCACATTTATCTAATATAATCATAAATATGACCGCTAATGGAGCACATGTAGCTACATTTAGCGGAAGAAAAGCTATTGGAGGCTGAAAAAAACAGTTTAATTAGCTTTTTTTGCTTCTTTGGCAACATTTGTAAGCCATCTTGGGAACACTAATCGATGGTTAAAAACTATAGAGTACGTATTGTGCACCATCAGCGCACTATTTCAGAGTACTATTTGATACTAATGCCTCCAATTAAATGTCCTATGGGACGAAATCCCTTTTTTATTTTCCTATGTATTATTTTTCTTAAAAATGCATATATATACCCACCCAATCCTTTTGATATAATATATTTTATAAAATTAAATTCAACCCTCAATTCTTTAACACAATAACAGTCAGAAAATCAGGATAAAAGAAAAAACACCAATATAAATGTAAATACAAATAACAAAGTGCATGCAAAACCTGATTACTCCAAAAATACATATTTAAATTAACATGTATACAGATAACAAAATATTTATGAGCAACCTTTAATGTTATGCTATGTAATTATTCGGGTATGCTAATCTGATAGAACACCAGGGAAGTGAAAGATGGAAAAGTGTGTATGTCCATGTGTCTTGTATGGTTGACTGAACAAAAAACACACACATATACCCACATATACACACATATACACACTTATACACACATATATACACCCACCCTTCAATCTGACACCTCTGTGCTTGTGAATCAGTTTTTGTGAGGGGGTGAATGTCAATAAAAAACCTCCCCGAGGTTTGCAACCGTCACCGCAACAACACCCGCACAAACATAATTTTCTCCACTTTGAATAACTTGGCCCTAAAAAAGTACTAAAAAAAATAAAAGCAACTGTTTGACTTGATAAATGGCGATGGGTAAAATATGATTTTAGATAAAATGTCGTTTTTGATTGTCGACGACGTTCATAGCGTGTTCTACTTAATATGCTAATGAGATGGAAATATATCCATCATGCTGAGAATTCATTTTCTGTATTGCAATAGGCTCAAAATGCTTTTGCTTTATGGTTATTTTTCCACGTTTAAAAAAAAAAAAAGTAATTGTAGCGCCGCGTACACGAGACGACATAAAATTCCGTTTTTATGGATGTGTTTACAACCGAGATTGAAGTGGCCCATCGTTGGTGGGAGCTCATTATCATTTAGATGAGGGTCAACTATTTAGGAAAAGTAGATGGGCTTCCATATGTTTTATGTTAGAGCGCCCCGCCAAAGTAAGAGAGAGAGAGAGAGAGACTCTTTCATATTCTATTATCTTTGTCCTTGAGCGGAATAACTTGGAACTAAATCCTCCTGCAAGGAAGACAATTGGAATAATATAAAAAAATGTTCATTATTTAACTGAAATGTTGTAAAAAAATGTTATGTTGAAATCAAAGTCATATGACAAGGGTGTCAAACTGTTGGTTCGCGGGCCGCTTTAACGTCAGCTTGATTTCATGAGGGTCGGACCATTTTAGATATAATGTTTCGATTTTTTTTTTTTAATAAATGGATTAAAATAACTGGATTAAAAGCCCTGAATATTCAGTTTTTTATAGATCTAAAACAATGTTTATCTTAGCTTTTTAAAAATATATTTTTAGATTTTACAAAATGATTTTTGATCTAAAAACACAGAAAAATTGATTAAAAATGACAATTTTTGATTTAAAATGGGGAAAATCAGGAAATTTAATATACATCTATACTCTACTAAATCCCTGAATATTCATTTTTTATAGATCAACAATGTATATTTGAGCTTTTTTTGTATATTTTTAGATTTTACAAACTGATTTTTGAACTAAAAAACACCGAAAAAAATGATTAAAAATGACAATTATTGATTTAAAAGGTGGAAAATCAGGAAATTTAATATACATCTATACTCTTCATTTTAATTTGATCCTAAAACAGAAAGTCAGCACTCATGATTTACATTCCCGGGCCACACAAAATGATTTGGCGGGCCAGATTTGGCCCCCGGGCCGCCACTTTAACGCATATGTCATATGAGATGAGAAATAGTATCTGTCAGTGATTTTTATAACGCTATTAAACCTTTGACATGGCACATAATAAGCCTTTGACACGCAAGCCCGGAACTGTAATTTACAGCATCGGCTGTCAAACTCGAGCTTTTCATTGGGTCGCCGCGTTCATGATGACAGCGGCTTTGTTTGTCGACATAACGAGACCCTTGGGGTTGGATTTACCAGAGGTTCGCAAATGGGGGCTATTAAATTGGCTGTTTACTCACCCGAAAAGATCCAGGGACGGAATTTGTTTTTTATAGATGGGCAGGGCCGGTTTTTGCTAGGAGCAATCTGGGGGATTGCCTTAGGAGGGCTCTAGTTAGGGGGTGCAGTATTTTATCAGTGGGATTTTGACTCACCAGGCTGCAAAATTAGCCAGTGTCCATTTTGTGGACTTATTGTATGTGGCTCCAGTTTTGTTAACTAGGTCTACAATGTCGTCTGTGTCTGTCTTGCTCATGAAACCAAGAAATTCTAATCTAATCTAATATAATATTGAATACCTTTGCTAGTAGAGTGCCAAAAATTATTTTCTTTCTTTGATAAACCATAAAACACACTTGCTATACTCATTTTAGCCGTTGTTTTAGATTTTATTATCAGATGTCTTAAAATTTAAAGGAAGAAACACTATTGTTATTTTTTTTCTTACATTTCTCTTCACTGTCCTTATTTTTTTTTTTAAATCATCTTTATTCAGTCATATGTAATTCCTTCTTTAGAAGAATATGGACATAGAATTAGTAGATTCATACATATATATATACATTGTTTGAGTACATATTTTTGTTATAGTGTAGTATCCATAACTGCCATTTACTTCATGTATTATTTAGTCCAAAAATTTGAAGATTGGTCGCCATCCTAGCTCCATAATTTGAGATTGGTCCTGAAACAGTTTAAGAACAGCGATGCTAGACTTGGATTTACATAAAAGGCATTTTTTTCCTAGAACAGAAGTGGAGTTTTTTATGCTCCCTTTCCAAACGACCCCTTTATGGGTGCTTTGTTTTTTGCCTGTCATGAATATAAATAGAAGTGGAAAGTGCTGAGAAGGTCAATTTGAAATGAGGATGTGAGTTTGGCATCATCCAAAGCAGCTGGAGCTCGAAACCTAGCCAAACCTTTTTCAACTCCCACTTGAATTATGCGGCGGTGGCGGCCGTAGTACGCTCTTCATTGCAATTACTGACTACTCGTTAAGCGTCCGTGACGCACATCGATGTCGTTTCATTTACGCTAATAGCCTGATGGAACAATTAGCATCTCATTAGCCGTGTTGGCAGTCAATGAGTATCTTTCAATGCCATTGTCGATGCTAAACGTAGCTACGCTAGCATTTTATTTCGATGGCTTCCATTAGCGTGAAGCAAAACACACTTTTTGATCCCAAACTACAGTAAATGAGTTAAGTTTATGATGTATTTTAAATAGAAATAGTAGTGACAAATGTTCCTAATGAGATGATATACTATTGTATAAAAATATATATATATATATATTTGAAGTTGTTTAGTTTTAAATGACTCTCCTTCTACGCTTCCAGATTCGAAGACGTCGACCAACACCTGCAACCCTAGTGGCGTCCAGTGACCAATCATCACCAGGTACAAACAAACTAAACAATCATGTAGGTAGCGCTACTTTCAGGTATGAAGGTTAGGGTATTAATGTAGAAAGGTACATGGCAAATGCACCGTAGCCGACTGGATCAACTACGAAAGGATTCGAACCCTCAATCTTCTGATTCGAAGTCAGACGCCTTATCCATTAGGCCACGTAGTCGCTTGTCATACTTTGATCAACTTTCAAGACTTGTTGTGACAAACCAAGTCATTGCCAAAGAACAAAACAAGCCCAGAATAGCTAAATGTCCAACCACGAAGGGACTTGAACCCTCAATCTTCTGATCAGAAGTCAGACGCCTTGTCCATTAGGCCACGCAGTCACTTGATGAACTTTATCCAACTTTCAAGACTTGTTGGAATAAACCAGGTAATTGCCATAGAACAAAACATGGCGAGAGTAGCGAAAAGGTTAACCACGAAGGGACTCGAACCCTCAATCTCCTGATCCGAAGTCAGACGCCTTATCCATTAGGCCACGCAGTCATTTGTTATAGGTTGACCAACTTTCAAGACTTGTTGGAAGAAACCAAGTCATTGCCATAGAACAAAACATGCCCAGAATAGCTAGGGTTAGGGTTAGGAACCAAAAAGTTGAAGTCAAGTTTCGGCTGCTAAGAAGAGCATCCACGTTGAAGAATGAGGACGCAGCTTCTCGTCTGACTTTGTGTCCACTGGTTAGTCAGCCGGGAGTCCCCAGCCAGTGAAAAAAGCCTTTCATTAACGCCGTCATGGCCGCTTCTCGGGGGCACAGATGGGATGGGGGGAGGCAATTAGAAGGAGATCAATAGCTAAGGCGAGTTTTTTCAACTGAACTCGTCTCTTCTTACAGCCACGGCTTCTCACTTTCCCCGTAGATGTCAGTGCTCCGATTTCCTGTGATCAGTGAAAGCATCGCTTCGGGTTTCGCTCTGTGATTACTTATTTTATTTAAATGTATTTTTACACTATGTCTCGGTCATTTGGAATTGACAGGGCTTAATTTTAATATGTTTCACATGTTTTTTTACTGTAATACTAAATCTTTTAGTATCTATAATATATTTTTTACTGTAACCTATTTTATTCAAGAACTACATTCATTATACTCATACAAATATAAGAAAATACATATAGCAATAATTAAAATGTCCAAAGATAAAGAATAAATAACCAATTATTGATTTATTATTACTCCATGTAATCAGATATAAAAAATAAACTTGGTGGTGTGCCCCCTCCCCCCAAAAAACTTAATACATTCGAAGTTTAAACCAAAATAATTAGTTTTTAACGCAATTAAACTGAATTGCGTACCGTTTCCGTCATTTGAACTTGACCCGCTTTTACCATAACGGATTTCTGTCCTTATGCGTAATTAGGTCAAAAACCTTGGCGAACTTTTAACTTAAAACCGAGTACAAATCAGAATCTACTTCTACCAAATCCAATGAAGAAACCCACTGGCGTTGGCTTTTAAGCCGGAATAATTTATGCGCAGTAGCGCGCCGCCTCCGGGACGTTTAGGTTGCCGAGCAACAGGGCGCTGTCCTAGAAAAAACTTCCCACCGACCGAGTGTGCGTTTTAACTCTTTTGGTCACAGTTTACGCCTTCAGCTCAACGGATACTTGTCTTTTTTGGTTGAATATGCCAATGTGTTGAAGTCATGGGGGTCAAATTGGCAACGGGAAAGCTACTCTTTGTCTCTTGGTGGTCTTGTGATTCCCCTCGAGCTAACTTCAAAACTAGCATAGCATTTTTTTCATGTTTTTTTTCATTGGATTGGGAAAAAAAGTTCATGTTAGACGTCCATTTTGTTTGAACTTAAGAACTGAAGAATTTTATTAAGGAAATCTTAAGTTAGCATGACTAATAGGTCGCTTGAATTTTTTATACAGTGAAGAATTAGCCAAAAAAACAATGTCAAGGCCCTGTTAGCTTATAACCCGAAATGGTGTCAAAGGTGCGGTTCGTGGGTCGAAAGTGGCCCGCTAAGAGGGTCCGATCCGGCCCTTGACAGGCACTTTTTAGCTCATTCATACCCGACTAGTATATTGAAATGCTTTCTGTTTTTCGCCAAAAACTGATTTTTGTGAGTCGAGTTGCTATATTTCCAATCCGCAATCCCATTGGTTTATCCCGCCCTCAAAATGGCGCCTTCAGTGCCAGCCCATGAGTTAAAAAGAAACCCTAAAATGCCCAAAAGCAACAAGAATACACACGGAAACCCCCAAAAATCAACAGGAACCGACACATGAACCAAAAACTATGGGGAAAGTCCCATAAAATCAATAGGAAATGTTCCAAAAAATGACAGGTGACCCGTGATTACCCAAAAATGGCAAGGAAATGAACTTAGTGTCAAATTATTTAAAAAGCAGCTTAAAAAAACAAAAGAAATGTAACGTCACACCATGCTAGTATGTTCAAACATGTTTTTCTCACTTAATATTTTTTGTTTTTTTACAGAAATAGACGAAGACCGTCTCCCAAACCAGCTGTACAAGGTGCTTCCTTTTATTATTTACTATTTATTATTATTCTCTGTTCTAGAAATGAAAGATACAATTATACAATTATGATTTATGAACTCTTTAAGGGACAATTGGACAAAAGTTTTTTTCTTAGGACCTTTAACTCTTCTTAACTCATTTTGTTCTTTAAAAAAATCAGCTGATGAGTTAAATGAATGGTTTATAAGAGTTGAAATGATCATAATTGTTTCATCAATGGGTGAAAAATCATTTTTTTTGAATTATTATCCAGGCTGCTTTGTTGAATTCCCCTCGGCAACGAAGAAAAGGACAAAAGGGAACGCCTACCATGAAAGGTGATTGACAGCGTCTGCATCCTTGCAAATATATGTGTGTGTGTATGTGGTAACCATGGCGACGCACCACATTTCTTTCTCAACCAAGATAAGAATTATTGACATGAAACTTAAGTGGGCAATTCAGAACTACAATCCCAGATTCCCATATTACAGTGTCTTAAAAAGTTGAGCAAAACAAAAAACCTGTTTCAACTTCAAATTGCCCAAAGCAAAATCAGTGGAGTGTGTTAAAAAAAACATATTAAAAGACTTAGGATTTAATTTCTATAATGCGCTACTCACGCTAAATCTAATTAAGTCCAAAAATATCGCTAGCGGGTTTTATTATCTCTAATTTTTGCTGCAAAATAGCCTTAAACTAAATGAATCACTTAATAACCAATCATAACTCTACTTATGAATGCCTTGAGGGGGCCTGATTTTCAGGTTACAAAATCTTTTGGGATGTAAATGAGTGCCTCGGGATATCAAAATAAGATCCCAGTTACAAAAACATGGTTATTTTATTTTGAAATTGTCACCCATGCATTGCTTCTTGCTTGACAATCTCACTCCACTCTCCTGTGTTCTCATTGGCTGTTTGACAACAAGCTCTCCACCTGTGACTCCCCCATGTGGCTCCTCTATCCTCCTCGTCACTCCTTTCACATTCACTCAGTCTCCTTTTCCTACTGTGTTTTCCTCCATCCTTCTTCTCCTTCTTCTCCTAGAGTTGCAATTTCTAGTGGAGCACCACCTTTACAGGCAACAGCAAGGAGGCGCTGATGAGTGCTCCTCCGAGAGCTGCCTGTCGGACCGGCCCAGCCCAGACACTGCCGTCGTGGGGGAGGAGCTCCCGAGGGACGACGAGGTCACCGCCGAGGCCTTTGAGAAACTCCGATGCCAAATGGAGGGTAAGTAGAGAATCCGGGCCATAGAATACAGTAATCCCTCGATTAGCGCGGTTATTGTAGACTGCGATAAACAAAAAAACGCGAAGTAGGTTAAGCATTATTTTTTAAAAATTAATAATAATATTTGTTTTACTTCAGTTCTTGTAGCAAGCAGAGGACAGGGGAGTGGCTTCTACTTGCGAGTTTAAGCATGAATTTTCACATTTTGGTCAATTTTAAACAAAAACAAACAATTTTTTTTAATTGTTATTATTATTATTATTATTATTTTACTTCAGTGCTGAGTTCTAGTAGTAAAGGGAAGGCAGGGGAGTGGCTTCTGATTGCAAGTTTCAGTGTGGATGTTCACATTTTTGTGAACTTTAAACAAAAACAAAAAATATATATATTTTTTTAAACTAGTATTATTTTTGATTTTTTTTTACTTCAGTGCTGAGTTTTAGTAGCAAACTGAGTACATGTGAGTGGCTTCTACTTGCGAGTTTCAGCATGGATTTTCACATTTAAATCAATTTACAAAAAAAATCAATAAAAAAAAAATATCCCCCGGAAAAAAATCTTCAATGTAGTAAAGCCGCAATATTCGAGGGATTACTGTACATTACAAGCGTTAACCTTTTCGCAGTCCATTCTAACAAAGCCCCATTGTTTACTCCCCCCATGACCATCCAAAAACTAATTCCCATTTGCCCCACCCAGTAGATATCTGGCATCACTCCATCACCCCCATTGACCATATTGGAAAATGCACAAATAAATGACCATATAAATCACTCAAAAAAAAAAAAAACTATAACTCATCATTCTTGCATTTTCTCCCCAAAGTGTTACCACATCTTCCTCCATCCTTCCTCCTGGAAATACAATCTGATTGGCTCCATCTTGTAATATACGTACCCACCGGTATCTCCTGCTGCTTGCACAGATGCTGCGGCCTTGCTTTAGGAGATCCATCTCGGGATCACTAATTCACTTTAATAGCAGGTCACCAGATGGTCACACACACACAAACACACATTTACATATACACACACACACATGAATTCACCCCAACCAACCCACAGTCACCGAGCCATCTTATCGTATCAAAAAACTACCGTGCAACATGTAATAGTAGAGGTTAGTATATCCGATGTTTCCATGACAAATTGGCCGCATGCCCTTTCGAATGCACTCAGCGTGAGTAAATACAGTAAGGCACGCAAGGAAATGTCAGACGGGATCGATCCGGTTGTATAATTGGGCCTAACGAGCGCTCGATCATCACGACTCTGCTTCTCGTCCCACGCAGCGGCGTTCTCCAGGGAGAGTGCGTCGGAAGTGGCCCTGGGTGGTACGCAGTGCCCCCTGTGGACGGAGGGAGAACATGACGACTCCGGGGCGGATTTGGCGGATTCTTCGTTTCGGCTCAATAACATGCGGGAAGGTAAGTTGTTTTTGTTGGGGTTTGTAAGGTGAAGACATGCTTTGGGGATGTTCAATTATTTAATTAAAATAAATCAGAAATCAAAAAAAGTAAAATGGGTCAAAATTAGCATTCGTTAGCATAGCATTTTTCCAGATACAAATAGCCTAAAAAACATATACAACTTAACAGAGAGAAAAAAATACATATACAAGTCGTACCAGGGCCAAACTATGAGAAAAAAAGTGCGACTTATAGCCCGTAAAATACGGTATTTATCTTAAATATTGTTTAAATGAAGTTATTATAGCCAATATAAGGATTATAAACAGAAAAAAATATTGTTATAAGCATAGCTTCTCTTGTTTAAGTAGACAACAGCTTGTTTCTGAAGTGGAATTCTATTTTATTGCCGTAAAAAATTAATATCTCACAAAATATGTTCTTCAAAATATTGTGCGATTTTAAGCAGTTTGTTTGATTAGTTTAAAAAAGTAATTAAAGACAGTTTAATGTTCAGTAAATAACACACTAGCAAACATAACTCCTTCTTTTAAAGCCTAAAAAAGCCTTTTAAAAGCACAAACATAGAAAAATGATAAATACCATAAACCCCTGGATCCAGATAAAACCAGTTTCGATAATGAACTTTCCTGTCCATCCATATTTTCCAGACTCGAAAGCGACAACGTTGAGCATCAGTGAGCCGACCGTCGAAGAAACAAACAAGTTGGACCCGGGAACAGAAAAATAAATACAGAAAACCAAGATAAGAAGAATGAATTGAAGCGCTGTGGTGTACGCCGCCAACGCCGCGACTCCTTCTAAACAATCGCACAACATGTGTGGAAAAACACCAGGTCAGTCCTTTATAGGGCCTCGGTTACCAGCTGCAAAATATTCATACCTTCAAGCCGTTCCTTTGTTTTGGCTCCTATAACACAAATTGGGAATCAGGGGGCGGCTTATACGTGAGAAATTGTCAAATTCAACGATTTTTAAGGCAATTTCAAAGGTAAAACTTAAATAAAATGACATGGAAGCAATAATAATAATACAAATAACAACACCCCGTTTGTACTTTAAGAAATAGATCACTTTTTGGGAGAAGTATTCTAGAACATAAAGTCATAGAAAAGGGAATAGGAGGATGATAGAGTTTATACATACATTTTTTTTGTATTGAGTAGCATTAAAAAAATTAAATTCGCATGATAATGTTGGTTTTAATTAACATAAAATCCAACTAATTTTTAATTTTTTCCCAAGTAGCCCCCCAAAAATGACTAAAAAATCTAGTTAAATATGTAGATTATGACAATCTTTCCATATAGTTAATATTAAATGACAGAAATAGAAAAAACTCATGAATCTGAATGCCAAAAAGTCCAAAATAAAGAAAAAATGTTTTGTGTATTTCAGTTTTTTTCTCCCTAATTGAACTCCCATGTTTCAGCCTTACTTGAACTGACGACATGGCTTATCAAAAATATGTTTGATACAATAAAAAAAATGTTTTAAATTGCTCAAGACTTGTGCTTTCTTACAGCAAAGAAGACAAAATTGGATTTTTTGAGGTGACTCCCCTAAAAATAGGTCTTGCGCATTAATAATTCATCCAACTATGAGCCGCAATCTTAAAAACGCATCCATCTTTCATAAACATTTTCGCAGCAGGATTGGCTGCCTTTGACTGCCATAGACGTCCATTTTGGCTCAAAATTCCTCATCGAATTTTATTGGACGTTTTTTGCCGTCAATGGCACAAAAAACATGACTTTTTTTTTCCTCCAGGAAATTAATTTAATATTTTCAAACTACAGCACAACACGACCAGCATGTTATACATTATACAATTAAATTATGACAAAATAAATGAGACAACATAAGAAACAGTGACACTCAATTCAACATATTTTTCGTACTAATATTGTATAAAGTTTAGTGTTTTGTGTCCAGCTGGGATTTGTGCGACGCATCTTTTGTTGATTTCCGCTCTTCTGAGAATCCTTCAAAACAAAAGATAATGCGTTAAAAAAAGAAATGCAACCCAAATCGTGATGCGTTTATGGATCCTCGTAGAAAGGAAATTCTACCATTGGAGCCTCCGTCTTTCCAC
The DNA here is from genome assembly GCF_051989575.1 of Stigmatopora nigra. Classification (NCBI taxonomy): domain Eukaryota; kingdom Metazoa; phylum Chordata; class Actinopteri; order Syngnathiformes; family Syngnathidae; genus Stigmatopora; species Stigmatopora nigra. The sequence goes on from NC_135517.1 coordinate 3,555,689, forward strand.
TTGAGCTTGTTGTCGTCAGCATGTCGCGTCCAAGTGGACCTGAAGCTGACCAGTTCGGCTGTGATGTGAGCCAGACTCCATTGAAGGCCTCTGGAGCTCTCCTTCCACACGTTACTAACATATAAACACCAACATTAGTTGTAGTATATTTGTGTATTTTGTTACCATTCAATGACGCCTTCTTTTATTTTGTTAGTCTCTTTTCTGATTACGTTTCCGCTTCCACCTGGGCTAGGCTACTGACCAGGTGTTTGTTGTTTGTCCGTCGTTTTGTATACGTTTTCTGAAGTTAAACATCGGCAACTATTTTCTTTTTCTGGAGATCTTCTTTATTTTATATACAAGGCGAAGACTAAATTAAGGTAAGCAGACTTGTTTTATCAGCAGTTTGATTGATGCAAATGTTTGTATTTTGAATGTTTTTTTCCAATAGAAATTTCTATATGTAAACCTTCATTGATACTCATTGACTAGACACAGCGTAACAATGTTGTCAATTCGGATACTTTTTTTGTACTTAAAAATCATAAAATGACTAAGATGCACATATTATGTATTCTACTTTTAAATGCTGATGATGGATCTCAAATAATAATATTAGATTAGAGGAATTGTTTATGGCTCTCTGTTATAAATGTTCACGACCCCCGGTGTAACATATGCTTATAAAACACAATATATATTAATATGCATTCAATTATCATCATATTATCATCATCATGCATCCAATGTCCCACTTTCAGACTTTTGAGTGTAAGAATTGTGCCTGCCTAATAGTTACATAGTGAAATATGATACAAATGTTTAAAAAAGTCACTCAGAAAGTTCAGTATTTGCATTATTTAGCACAAAAAAGCACAGATAATTAATTTTTTGTACCACTTATCCTCACAAGGGTACCCAGCCTTGTACCTAGAGCCAATTTCACTCATCTTAGTGTGCATTTTTTGGGGATGCGGGCGTAATCGGAGTACCCGGAGAAAACCCACGCAAAACCATGCAAAATCCACACATTGAAGACCCCATTTTAGTGGCTGCACTTAAACGAAGCCAATAATTTGCAAGTCCGTTGTACCTGTGTCTGTTACACGGGTCCAGCGGTCCCGGGTTCTCCTCAACTAGAGGAACCACTATCTTCTCCGCCATGTCCGTCAGGAGGGAAAACGTCGGGTGCACAATAAAGTCAATGAAACCTACAGGAAAGACAGCCCCATTGAGGTTATCCGAGGTCGTTCATTTTTAAATTTTTTATGGTTTTGCACTTACCGATCTGTGACTCAGCCACTAGGGTGGTTTTTCTATCGCATAGTGGCGAGAAGGGCAAACCGAGCTCCGCCTCTCTATCACCCTCCCCATGGTAGAAAAGAGACAAGCAGCAGATATCTTAAAAGGCTTCCCACTCTAAAAGCTCAAAATAACCATAGTAGCCTTATGTCATATATCCAAGTACATCTTTTTTTACAATAATGGGAAAAACCTGTAGAGGAGGCTTAGTATGCCTCTTTTTTTTAATATATTTTTGTATTAGGCCCCTGAAAATATGACATCGAAAGAATGATGTGTAATTTAACGGGATGTAATTCACAATTGTGTTACTTTGAAGGTAAAATCTTAAGAAAAATTATGCTACTTATGTCATACTGTATGAATCAAAAGCACTTTATTAATCGGTCAATATCATAAGGAAGTTAGTAATTCATCTAGTGATTATTGTTTTCTTGCTGCAAAACTGAAAATAACCAACAAATACTAAATATCAATTTGCCGACATCTACTGGTGAAAATTAGTGTAGAAACTGTAAGTATTTTGCGTATATAAGTCGTACCCTTGATTCAGTCATTTTTGTTGTTGTTACAAATACGGTTTATATGCCAGAAAATACGGTAAGTACAACTTTAGTCCAGAAAATTCGGTACTTGTATTACCAGTACTGTAATTTAATGAATAATGTAGAACAGACAATGCTGCAGTAATACAAAAACGCAAAAGTATTATGACATACTACAATATTACATGTTTTCGCACTTATACAAAAATACATGTACAATTATGAAGAAGTGTATGAAATACTATACTTGTACTACAAATCTTTGGACTACTATGAGTGCCTGTACGTACTACAAGATCTTTGTTCCAGTGTGTTCAACATTTATGTTGCTAAAATGGGAAACTATCTGATGTATTAGCTCCGCCTCCTGCTACACAACCGCCGTGATTGGCTATTAGTCCCTCACCTTTCAAGCGACCTTGCACAAGATCAACGGTATGTGATGGATGATAAAACTGACTTAGCTCCTCCTACCTGCCTGAAGAACTCCTCCATTAGAGCTTTGGTCCATCTGGAGTGAAGACACCAAGGTTTGGATGGATGGCTGATGTCAGCCGTGTGGAGTAACAGGGACAGAGCTTTGGACTTTTCAATCCTGTTTGAGGGAAAAAAACCCACAAAATTCAGCCGTTTGGCCGAAAAAAACGGAAAAATCCCTTCTTTACCGTTCTTGTTGCTGAAGGCAGGATTTCATGGCTTTTACTTGGAGAAGATGAGAAGACATATCGGTGGCCAGCACCATCTCAATGACAAGAGAACGGAGTTCCCTGCATAGGTGGAGAATGGAGAAGGATTTTTTGAAGGTTTTTGTAGCGTATTAACTAGCCGTATCAGTTAAAATGGATTGGATGGCTGAGTAAGCACATATTGAGTGGGAAAATAGCTTTTTTTGGAAGAAAAACAATTACATCCACTCCTCTCGGGTTAAATGAATAAAGATATTCATTTGGTCGTCTTGTAGAAGACGGAACGCCGCGCTCAAATGATGACTTTCTTGCACGGATCGATCGTTGTAGATTAGTGCGAACTCAGACCTGGAAAGGCAGGATTAGCAAAGTTAGCAAATTTAAGAGCTTTTCCCAAATATGAGAATTTTTGTTGTTGAAGAGTACAAGAAACATTTGTTTTGAACCTTACACTGTAATTTTCTTGCTAATTTTTGATCCGTTTCACTGTATTTAGTTGGTTGGCTAAATATTCATTCATTTTCTGGACTGCTAATGCTAACAAGGGGGTGCTGGAGCCTATCCCACCTGACTTGGGGATCTGAATTCAGCCAATCGCAGAACACAATGTTACAGACAACCAATCATAGCTAGTAGAAATTTAGAGTATTCAACCAGCTAGCCTAGCATGCATGTTTTTGTGATGTGGGAGAAAACTGGAGTAAGTGGAAAGAAATTTTTCAGGAAAATGGCTTACTTTGTGTGGATGTGAAAGGTATTGGTGGTCCCCGTGTGTTCGTAGTCGTGAATGGCCGCGGCGAACAGCGAGGCCATCACCTCCAACTCGGATAGCCAGTGCTGTTTAGTACAAGTGGAAATTGGTTAGATAACTATGGAATCACGGATCTAGAAATCTGGTCTTGAATGTTCTGTTATTCAAAGTCTTTTAACATACTCTGATTTTGTCAAGGTCTTGGTTATACCTCCTGAAAACTCTTGAATTTTCTACTTTGGTCTTGCCAACTAAAAATTTCAGTTTGGACTTGTTCTCAGGTCATCTAAGGGTGAGTTTGGTCTTCAGTCTTAAAAGTTTTGGGGCTCTTTTTTAGGGATTCTTGTCTTTGGCAGACTATTCTGCACCCGAGATAAGGGTTTTGGCATAATGGGTCTTGGAAAAAGCAATAATTTGGCTTTTGCAGACTTCCATTTCTATGTTAACTCCCCAAAAAAATAATTTTAACTTAACTGTAACATTTTAAACTATTTGTCTTGTCTACGCCAAGAAGTCTTACATAGCTTCTCAATAGCCAAAGTCTCGATGTGGTCTTAACAACTCTCTCGTCATCGGTCTTAGGTCTTCAGTCTTAGGTCTTCAGTCTTAGGTCTTCAGTCTTAGGTCTTCAGTCTTAGGTCTTCAGTCTTAGGTCTTCAGTCTTAGGTCTTCAGTCTTAGGTCTCCAGTCTTAGGTCTTCAGTCTTAGGTCTTCAGTCTTAGGTCTTCAGTCTTAGGTCTTCAGTCTTAGGTCTTCAGTCTTAGGTCTTCAGTCTTAGGTCTTCAGTCTTAGGTCTTCAGTCTTAGGTCTTCAGTCTTAGGTCTTCAGTCTTCGGTCTTCAGTCTAGCTGTGGTCTTCAAAGTCTCATTCCGCATGTGGTCTTGGTCCTTAAACATCTTAGACTATTTATGTCATAAGCTAAAGTTGCTTGTAACTGGTTAAGTTTACCACAAGACCGGATCGCAACAGCAGGCAGTGCATTGTCTGGGTGACATCTGCGGCGTGAATGTGGTTGTGGTACGGGTTGTTGTGTTTGCAGTATCCTCTCTCCACCGCAGACATGAACAGCATGAGACTCGAAATGGGAATCTACAAAAAACATCCATTGACAGAGTCATTTTTTGATGTGAAAACTTTGACTCCCGCGGTCTTGTTCGTCCATTCCATGTGTGCAATATCAAAAATGGCCAAAACGAGGGTTCAATTAGTCTCCTATAAACAATTTCTAAACGTCATCTTTTATTATGCATCAAGCAGCATCTGTTCTGAATTAAAGTTTGGACTTTTCAATAGAAAATGAGGGTGCTGGAGCCTATCCCAGCTAATGACAGACGAACAAATGGTACCAATCTGTGATTTTTGAGTCCGATATTTGCCATTCTTACTTGGAAACAAGGACGTAGGTTGCTTTGATTTAAAAACCTGACTTTATAAATCGCGTGTGATGAAACAGGATGCAAAAGACAAGACCTTGAAACGCCTGTTGAGTTCATATCTGGTCACCAGTTGAAAGAACAGCGTTTGCAATGCGTGATCCGAGCTGGCTTCGTTTAACGAAAACACGTCAAAGCTCCAGCGGTCCACGTCCTTTTAGGAAAGAGACATTGCCAGAAAAGATGATTCAATCGCCACAAAAAAAAACTGCTGTAGCGTTCAGTGTCTTACTTACCCTCAGACAATTGACCACCGCCAAGGGTTGGTCCGGCATGGCCGCCGTGTAGGCCCTCTTGAACATCCTGGAAGAAAGCAATGTTTATGTTGAGTTCACTTCAAGTTCACATGCTGAGATTGTGCAGTGTGCTCATCTCTGGAGGTGTTTATATTCCAAATCCTTCGAGGCTCCTTACGCTTTTTCAAGGATGTTTTCAAAGAGGAAGAGGGAGGAGCCAATGGTTTACTGTCCATTGGGATCGTCGAGGTTGTTGGAGGGAAATATTGTATGGCTTTGAGATTGGGTTAGGGGTTTTACCGTAGTTTATGATTGAGAAGTAAAAGGATTCTTGCATATATGCCGTATTTGTTGCTAAAAAAATGATGACTGAATTGAGGGTAAGGCTTATATACGCATAAATTAGACTTGACATGCACGAAATGTCATAACGCAAGACGATATGGTCATTTTTTTCAAAATAAAGGAAAGATGAACCGATAAAATGCTAAACAAAATGTATTTTGAAGTCTATGAATGAAATTCAAGTAAAAAAACAACCGTATCTTGCATAAAATGTGAAAAAAACTCCTGAAATTGCTCGCTCAGGGTGCCGACATCTGACCTAGAGATGACAAACTAGACTGCTATGGACACACTTCCTGGTTGTACTGCTCACCTGACTTCCTTTTTGAATTTGTCTACATGTAGTCAACACTAATCCCTTTTTACAGTATCCGAAATACCACATGCAATGATTTTTCTTAGTATTTTCCCTTCAAAGTACTACATTTGTACTCCCTATTAAAACCATGAATATGGAGGTGAAAATTGTGAATCAGGGGGCGGCTTATACGAGGGAAATTATGAAATTCAACAATTTTAATGCAATTTTAAGGGTACAGCTCATACTCAGAGGCGGCTTATATGCAAGTCATACCTCTCCACGAAGATCCCCGCCTGAACCGCGTGCACGATGCTCCGAAACTTTGGCTTCTCGTCCGAGCGCCTGCCCGAAGGCCGCACCCTCTGCGTGAATGTCGACGCCAGCCAATCGGTGACCTCCGCAGGAACCCCATCCGACTGAAGCTGATGGAGGTCATCCTCGGATTCCAAGCACTGCCTGGACATTGACAGTCGGTCTTTAAATGGGGATGCCATTCTGTGGGTGTTACCGTATATTCCGGACTATAAGGCGCACTTTTTTTATCATAGTTTGGCTTTGCCTGTGACTGCTCCCCAAAAAAATTTGACTTGTACATGTTTTTTTCTTCTTCATTGTGTAGTAATTTGTAACTTATAGTCCGGAAAATACGGTAGTCCCTTGTTTACCTGGTTCCATCCAGATAAACGGCCTCGAGCAGTGATGCTGTTAAATCCAGACTTTTTTTAATGTCCTCATAGTCCACGTCTCGGTCCTCCAGTTGCTTTAAAATGCTTCGTAGCCTGAAAGTAGCCATTTTTGTTATTGTTGTTTTTGACAAACACAAAATTTGCTCTTTAATTTATGTTTTGTTTCCCCCCCTAAAAAATTCTGTAATCCCCAGACACAAAAATATAGAGAGCAATCTTACTAGAAATATATATAAATATATTAATCAATTTAAAAAATATATATAAAAAAAAAAAATATATATATAAAAAATAAAATAGATATATAAAAAAAATAAAATATATATAAAAATATATATATAAAAAAAATATATATATGAAAAAAATAAAAAAAAATATAGAAACAAAAAAAAAAATATATATATATATATATTTGTTTTACTTGTTAAGGCTTAATAGATTTGACAATCTCTACGCCCATGTTTAGGCAAAGGAAATTTTTATTATTTAATTTTTTTTTATAGATCCCAAAAGCTTGAACAGGTTAGCTCTGGTATCCATGAGAAATTTCATCGTCTGTTTACACGAGCAGATTTATTCTCTCACAGAGATTTATTAGACGTGACGTGAGTTTCTTTCAAATAACCGACGACCCTCCCCCGTGGCAGTTGTTTACGCAACGCCAGATGAGGCCGCCGTCATCGGAGGAGGAGGCGGGGTAAACGGCAGGCGGCACTCGCCACGTTTTTTTTTTCAAGCGTTTATCACGCCGCCACCATCTTCATAAAGCAGCCGGGCCAAAATAGCGCTCATAATCTTCCCCGTCGACGCCTTGCTTTGGCTTTTAGAAGCCGGGGGGGCTTGTTCAGCTCGGCGGTACTTTTTCCCCGGAAATGACTTGTCAGAAGCACTTTTTATTTATAGAGATTAATGACAAATGGGCTTTTTAGCTTGGTATACGCAGCAGATTGGAAAGTCTAATCAAGTCTTAAATGAAGTTAGTTTAAATGTTATGAACTTGGTCTATGACATTTACAAGTACAGTCGTAACTCTACATACAAAATTAATTGGTTCCAAGACTTTTTTCGTAAGTAGAGGTGTACTTTATATGTAAATTCTCTAATTGGTTCCATGGTCCTCACACAACTACCAACTAAACCCTATATATATGTATATAGGTATATATTAGTATATGCATATATTTGTACATGTATATATGTATATATTTGTATATGTACATATGTATATGTATATATGTATATATTTGGATATGTATATATAATTGTATATGTATCTATATTTGTGTATGTATACATTTATATATTTGTATATGTATGCATGTATATATTTGTATATGTATATATAATTGTATATGTATCTATATTTGTGTATGTATACATTTATATATTTGTATATGTATGCATGTATATATTTGTATATGCATACATGTAGATATTTGTATATGTATACATGTATATATTTGTATATGTATACATGTATATATTTGTATATGTATACATGTATATATTTGTACATGTATACATGTATATATTTGTACATGTATACATGTATATATTTGTATATGTATACATGTATGTATTTGTATATGTATACATGTAGATATTTGTATATTTATAAATGTAGATATTTGTATATGTATACATGTAGATATTTGTATATGTATACATGTATATATTTGTATATCTATACATGTATATATTTGTATATGTATACATGTATATATTTGTATATGTATACATGTATATATTTGTATATGTATACATGTATATATTTGTATGTGTACATATATATATATATATATATATATATATATATATATATATATATATGTATATATGTATATGTATGTATATATATATATATATATATATATATATATATATATATATATATATATATATATATATATATATATATATATATATATATATATATATTTTTTTTTTTTTTTTGTTCATTAATCAAATTCTTTTTAAATGTTTTTTTTAAATTATTGAACTGCTATCCTTTCAACTTGCCAAACATATTTCCAACCTTATAAAAAAATACAAATTATTTTCCGTCGTGAAAACACCTCCAATTTGAACATGCCCACAGCGTATAACATCTTTACCCATAACAACAAACCCAGTCATGTTAACCAATAGATGCAAAGCCCTAAACCCACTAACCAAAACAAAAAAGCACATGAGCCACCATCCCTCTTCCACTAATCCACCGTGCCAGCAAGTCAAGTGTTCCTGAAACAACTGGCAAGTGTTGAGGCGGCTAAGTATAGGCAACCCCATGATTACCAACCACGCCATTAATCACTTCATAGAATAACCATGCACTTTTACCACAACCCTCAATCCCTCAAACCGAACCTTCTACGTCCTTCTACCTTTCCCAAAGACCCCAAATATCCTCCCACCTTACCTGGAGATGGGCATCTGCAGACGTTTCTTACGAATTCGAACCACTTCAGCCATTCTGTGTCAACCTTTAAACCCCCACTGATGGACCCCAAAGTTTTTCCAACTCCCCCCGCAGGTCGAAACAAAAAATACAGGAAAACTTTTTCCGGAGAGCCCCAAAACAGTTCCTCCAAAGTTCCAACGTTAAAAAACTTGTGTCCCAAGACAGACTTGTGTTTCAACAAGTCTTCCACCCACTTCAGGGGGGGCTTAGTATACTCCGCTCTGATTGGTTGGGAGAAGTTAAACTGTGTGTGTGTGTGTGAGCATCTTTTAGTCGGCGTGGACGAGTGTGAGTGAGTCGACCTCACTGATGAGGTGTTGACTGCGAGGCTTTCAAGCTGCGTGTACTTAAACGCCGAATGAGATTTTTCCGACTACGGCGCGAATCGGGGGGAAACACACACACAGACGCTCTTTCAACAGAAGGGACTCGTAAAATAAATCGTGTCCTACGAAGGAGGCCACAACAGAGCGGCCATTTTGAATACAGATTGGCTCAAGTGGTTCGAATTTGGAAGAAACTAATGTAGATGCACATTTCGAGGAGGCCATTTTGGGGCTGGTGGTTGGACGCTTGTTTTGTTTGTTTGGGTTTTTTGGGGAAATGTTAATAGGATTTTGATAGGGAGGATTATTGACTTAAATGGTTTTAGAATTGTGGGGCGTTGTGTTAAAATTTGGAATATGGGACTTTTTTTATGAATTATGAATACTAGAGACGTGAGAATACTATGTAAATATATTTTATACATATGTAAAAAAATTCTATTGACATGAATTTTGATAGAGAGCATTAATTAACTTATATGGCTTTAGAATTGTGGGGCGTTGTGATAAAATTTGGATTAAGGGACATTTTTTTATGAATTATGAATTCTAGAAACGTGGGAGTACTACGTAAATATCTTTTATACATATCTAAAAAAATTCTATTGACATGAATTTTGATAGAGAGCATTAATTAACTTATATGGCTTTAGAATTGTGAGGTGTTGTGTTAAAATTTGGATTATGGGACATTTTTTTATGAATTATTAACACTAGAGATGTGAGAATACTGCGTAAATATCTTTTAGGGATTGTGAAAATGTATTACACACTTTCATACCAATTGTATTGGAGTAGATTTTTTTAAATTTACTGGAAATAGGTGTTTTTTTTTAATTTATGGGGTACTTATTGTAATAGTATCAAATGGAAAGTGAACCAAAAGCAGTAAAGATTCTCATAGTTCTCCAAAAATTAATATTGCTGATGCTATAGTGCAAATGACCCAAAAAAAATATCAATCAAACACAAAATAGCATTAATATCCGAATAATTTCAATTAAAAGTGAAATATAACTGAACTGCCATTAACAAATGTACTTTTTTGAAGAAACCCACTTTAGAATCCCATACAATTAAAAAATTAAAAATTAAAAAACCCAAAATGGCCTTTTCAAAGTTGAAATAATTGCTTGATGGGTTTTTTTTTGTATTTATTTACACAAGTTGGTAAACTTAAAAAAACAAAATGGCCCAAATCAGAGATTATAATTAAACGCGCCCTTAACATTTTCCGCCTTATATTGCATCTTTTTATGGAATTGGAGCAGCAATGTGACGGAAAGCCCCTTCTTGGTTGCCGGTACTGGTTTTGGCTCCCGGGTTAGAATCCTTCTCCTGCTCCCATGCTCTTTTGACATGGCATGACATATTGCCAAAATGAAGGAAAGTCACTTTGACACGGGTTTTGTTTTGAAAAAAAACAACCGCTGATGTCAAAGTGGGGGAAAAAAACCTGCTCATGTTTGTCTTGCTACCAAAAAAATCCATTTTGATTTAAAATTGATCAAGAAATACAGTTCATACCTGTCAACTTAGGGTTTTTTTCCCATATTTTTGATATTGTTTGGGTTTTATTTGGGTGAAATCGAGTTGATGAGGCAAACATTCGGACGGGTGGAACCAGATGAGGAACACGTGTTGACCCGAATGAAGCCCAGAGAAGAAAAACAAACTAAATATCATTAAGATCTTTATTCATGGAAACTTTGAAAGAAAAATACACACATGGCACCAAAGGAATTTGCAGTTTGAAAAGTGCCGTGGCAGCAAACAGATTACACCTGTTTTCCCCAAAAAGGATTATTATTACGTTTTATGACATTTATCATGAAATATAGCATGGCTTCGTCTTCATCCGAGGGTGACGGAGACGGACTTGTAGACTTCTCTGTAGGCGTTTCGGAGCAAGACGTATGGGAAACATCTTTCCAGCATGTCTTGGCTGAGGAAAGCCGACTCCTCCACTATCTAAATCAAAGGTGACCATTTTAGATATAATATTTAGATTTTTTTTTTATATAAATGGATTAAAAGAACTGGATTAAAAACCCTGAATATTCAGTTTTTTATAGATTTATTTTAGCTTTTTTTAAATAAATTTTTAGATTTTACAAAATGATTTTTGCACTAAAAACACAGAAAAAAATGATTAAAAAAATTACAATTATTGATTTAAAAAGGGGAAATAAGGAAATGTTATATACATCTATACTCTTTATTTTAATTTAATCCTAAAACAGAAAGTCGGCAATCATCATTCGATTTTTTGGGCCATTCAAAATGATGTTGGGGGCCAGATTTGGCCCTCGGGCCGCACCTTTGACACATGTTATCTAAAAAATACGAAAATTTGATCATAATTTAGGATTTGAACAATATTTGTCCAATTTTTCTCCCCAAAAATAGGACTGTAGTTCTTTTAAGATAAAGATGGATGCTATTTTCTTATGGGCTCACCATGTGTAGGAGCAAGTAGATGGATTCCCGGTTTTTGGTCTCAATTTTCTCCATGTTTTGTCCCATCTGAAGTAGAGCAGAAGACGCCAACTGTGTTTTTTTAGGGGAGAAAAAAATGTTAGGAGCGATCAGGAACTGAATCTAAAACCGAGAGTGGGGGAGTCATTTGTAAAGTTTACTCGTAAGCATTTTGATCCGCTGACCTCATCGAAGCTAGTTTCTACTTAACCGATTTTCCATTCTGATAATTTGTGATTGGTCCCAAGAGCTTCACAAAAAAAAACATAGTTTGTGGAAACTGACCAGAAGAAACTCTTTGAGGTGCTGCTCTATGTTCTTGTTCTGCACTGTAAACATGGCGGCGGCGACGTGGTTGATGGCTAACGCTAAACAGTGGATGTTGTTCTTGTGCCCTGAAAGAGAGAAAAAAATCACTAAAAAATCTGTAGTTTTGTGAAAATACTTCATGTTAGCAAATCCAAAAGGTTTTTTTTTCCCAGCATTGATGGCACATTTGTGAATTTATACCCACAGATTGGGGTTTAGGTCAGGGGAAATTGCCAGCCAATCAAGTCTTGTTGGAAACGCAAGTATTATTAAGTAGTATTTTTCAACTGTAATATTTCACTCCGAGTATATAAAACATGAGTTTTACTTTCTGTAATGACCTTAAAAACTTTTTTTTATAATACAGTAATTCAGTTCGCACTCATTAGCATTTAAAAAAAATTTAACCTGTATTTTTAAGTAGAGGCATTTGTAAGTAGGGGCATTTGTAAGTAGGGGCATTTGTAAGTAGGGGCATTTGTAAGTAGGGGCATTTGTAAGTAGGGGCGGGGCATTTGTAAGTAGGGGCGGGGCATTTGTAAGTAGGGTTGGGGCATATGTAAGTAGGGCCATTTGTATGTAGAGGTATTTGTAAGTAGAGGCATTAGTATGTAGAGGCATTAGTATGTAGAGGCATTTGTAAGTAGGGGCATATGTAAGTAGGGACATTTGTATGTAGAGGTATTTGTATGTAGAGGTATTTGTATGTAGAGGTATTTGTAAGTAGAGGCATTTGTATGTAGAGGCATTAGTAAGTAGAGGTATTTGTAAGTAGAGGCATTTGTAAGTAGAGGCGTTTGTAAGTAGGGGCATATGTAAGTAGGGGCATTTGTAAGTAGAGGCAGGGCTGTATTACTGTCTTCCATTTTTTTCCCCCCAACATCTGTGAGCCTTTTCTTTCCCTCCAAGTGTGCGTGTGCGCCATACAGCAAACGGAAGTCAAAAGTGGATGTATTTAGCGGCCCGCCGATTAGCACAATTCCGTTAATGAGCCGTAAAGTTCAAAATGAAAGCACGTCGCCCGCGTTTCCTCCCGGCTTTTTTTGGGGGGGACTTGGCAAATGGAAAGTGGAGGCAAAGTAAATAACTCACTGAGATAGCAGCTACGACGTGGGCTCCGCGACGACTATCGACTGACGCACGTCGGCAAACAAAAAGTCTTGAGGCCCAAAACGTGTTTCTCGTTAAGAACAGACATACTTGAGAGTGGAAAGTATGACACGCGTGAAGTTCTCAGGGTGGGGTGGCTTGTTTACTCACGCAATAGTGGACACATTATTTGGGACCCATCAAATCTGGTCATTTTTGACCCATTTGAAGGCATTTTTTTGGAGAAAGTTGTGGATTTAGTTTTGTTTAGGTTGGTTTTAGTTGATTTGCTAGATTAGTCTTATTAACACCAGGTTTCACTGTGTAACTAGTGGGTTGTAATTTTTAGGTGATTTTTTTAAAAAGATAAATGTAATTTAAAAAAAAAAATCCACTACTACTACTACTACTGCCACTACTACTACTATTACTACTACTACTACTACTACTACTACTACTACTACTACTACTGCTACTACTATTACTACTAAGACTACTACTACTGCCACTACTACTACTAAGACTACTACTACCGCCACTACTACTACTAGGACTACTACTACCGCCACTACTACTACTAAGACTACTACTACTAAGACTACTACTACCGCCACTACTACTACTACCGCCACTACTACTACTACCGCCACTACTACTACTACCGCCACTACTACTACTACCGCCACTACTACCACCACTACTACTACTACCGCCACTACTACCACCACTACTACTACTACCGCCACTACTACTTGAAAATAGCCCAAAAACGTGATCTGTAAAAGCAATTTGATTTCTGGCCAAACTAAAATATTGTCTGCAAACCTATAGAATGCATTCCTATTCATATTAGTTGATGAATGTCAAGTTGAGGGCCGTGTGAGCGCTCCATCTTGTCAAACTGCCGCCATTGAAGGTAATAAAGGTACGCCCACCTCCGTGTTCTTGAGAGTAGCAAGAGTTGGGGTCCAAGGCCAAGGCGGGTAGGGACATGGCCGTGAAGACCAGCAGTAAACACGACAGCTTGTACTCCTCATCTATGGATGTGTTGTCTGTTGGTGGACGGTTAGGGTCAGAGTTAAGGGTTAGGGGGTGCTGGAGAGTTGCAATGGATGCTCACCCGTCTGCATACTTCTGACCGCCGAGACCAGGGCCGGGTCTACATCGCAAGTCATTCCCGCAGCGGACGCCAACTCAAAGACGCTCAGTGTCACCTGCAAGTGTCTTTAGTCAGTCATTCATTTTCTGAACTGCTTACAGGGGGTGCTGGAACCTATCCCAGCTAGCTATTGGTGGATAGACAATCACAGGGCACAAGGAGACAAAGAATCGTGGCTAGCGGTAATTTAGCATACATTTAGCCTAGCATGCATGTTTTGGGGATGTGGGTGGAAACCGGAGTACCCGGAGAAAACCCACACAAGCCCAGGGAGAACATGCAAACCACCATGTGTCAAAGTGGCGAGCCAGATTTGGCCCCAGGGCCGCTACTTTGACATCATTGGTATATACCGTATAACAACTTTTTTTTATAAAGCTTTAAGCATGATATGCACCCTTTTCACTCTAAAAATATAGCGTGTCAGCAAGCAATGTACCCAGACCGTCAGGCTATCAGCGTCATACAGCGAGATCTTGAATTTAGTGCATACTGATTGGCCACTGAGTCCATTTTGGAGAAAATTTTTAGACTTTTAAGTGTGCCCAATTGGCTGAGAATGACATGGAGTTAATAAATGTGACTGGACGTGTTGCTACCTTGATGTCCGTGTCGGGGGAGACGCAGTCCTTCAGGCACTGGACTGGCCCAATCAGGAAGGGACAATGCATTTGGAGCACCTGTGTATTGGTAATCAAGCAAAATTATCATTGAATTCAAAAATCCAAATTTTGGACTGTATTTTCTGCACTATAAGGCGCAACTAAATAACTTTTGTACTCCCACTTTGTAAACCCACGTTCTGTTCCGCCATTTTTACCTCATTAAGACAGTCCTGCACCATGTTTCTGAAGGATAGGATCACACCCATGATTGTCATCCTCTTCAGCAAATTTTCTCCTCCTAAGATTATCGGAATATATTTTTAGTCAATGTGCTTATGAGCCTACTTGTTCCCCCTAATTTTTTGCACCCCCAATTGGCTCACCTGTTAGTCTTTTCTTGAGATAGGACATTTCTTCGGCCTTATCAAAGTTATTCCGCATCTGCACCAGCACGTCCATGTTTTCCACCACTAATTTCTGGTTAGAGTCGCATTAGTCAACTGGCCAATCAATGTAATGCAGAAAATGAATAGTTTTTATTCGTTTAACTCTGTTTAAGTCACAAATTGCGTTTAAATTGTTCGTAAAAGAGCGAAATTGTCTTTGAAAATATGCATTGATGGCAATAAAAGTCCAATGAAATAATTTTTAAGGCAAAATATAAATAAATAAATTCACTTTACAGATCAAATACATAAAACTGCAATTATTTGAATTTAAGTCTGAATTTTTCTTGTTTATTTTCAATGTATTTCTTTTTTAAAAATGATTTATTTTTATTTTTTTAAATGTTTTATTGAGAATTTTTTTAAAATGTTTTATTTAGAACTTTTAAAAAATGTTTTTATGTATTTTTTAAATTATCGCTTACTATTGTTCATAAATTACATTTATTTATTTATTTTTACAAAATGCATCCATCCTTCATTAAATTTAAGTTCTGTACTTAATAAGTAATTTCATTTGTTAGTTTTAATTGGGAACAACAGTACGAAAATAAGATCTATTAATGTAACATATTAAGAGTCGATAAATATCATCCAAAAAACACAACATAGCAAGTTTTTGGCAGTCAAAGTGAAAAAGAAGACATAAGTGGTACTTGAGTATATGTCATCTGTACTTTATAAGTAGACTTATAGTCCGGAAAATACCATACGTACGGGAAACACTAACACTACAAGTGGATGTCAAAACTTTGATATTTAAAGAAAGGGGGCGGGGTCATAAAAATGTACATTAATGTGATTGTGATTGGTCAGCTGTACCTTGAGTTCTCCGACTTGAGACGTGACGTGCCACATGAGGTTTTCGCTCAAGAACTTGAGGCCGTACGAACCCAGCAGTTGAGCCAACGCTCGTAGTTCTGTTGACAACATTGTGACATCACGAGTGAGCCGTTGAGATTTATTTAGAAAAGTCCATTCCCGTGTATTTAACATTTGGAGGAGGCAGTTGGAGGACTGAGCGTTGAGCTATGAATCACTCCGGGTGGGCACGTAATATGGCGGACTGAAATATAGACATAATGAGGGGTCTTCACTCAGTGTGTAATGTGGGTTTGTATGTGGGTTAATGGAGAGGTCATACAATCCAGTTTAGAGGGGTTCTGTAATCGTTTCGTGGGTGGTAGAAATTCAAGTTTACATTGTTGAGTAAGTGGGTGAATAAACAACATTAAGTCAGATAGAATTTTAGTATTGCCCAATAAATTGGGATTTTCTATTTCAATATTTTGTGCGTGTTGATTTGTTGAGTTTTTGATCAAAATTATATTCATGAGAGAGAGTATAATATCTAAGTATTGTTTAATATCTAAGTACTGTTTAATATCGAAGTACTGTTTAATATCGATGTACTGTTTAATATCCAAGTACTGTTTAATGTCTAAGTACTGTTTAATATCTAAGTACTGTTGAAACCAGCTCTCAAAATTATATTCATAAGAGTTTAATATCTAAATATCTATTGTTTTCAACAGTACTTAGATATTAAACAGTACTTAGACATTAAACAGTACTTCGATATCCAACAGTACTCAGATGTTAAACAGTACTTTGATATTAAACAGTACTCAGATGTTAAACAGTACTTTGATATTAAACAGTACTTTGATATTAAACATTACTTTGATATTAAACAGTACTTAGATATTAAACTGTACTTAGATACTAAACAGTACTTAGATATTAAACAGTACTTAGATATTAAACAGTACTTAGATATTAAACAGTACTTAGATATTAAGCAGTACTTAGATATTAAACAGTACTTAGATATTAAACAGTACTTAGATATTATACAGTACTTAGATATTAAACAGTACTTAGATATTAGTATAATTAATAAGCACCAAAATGGCCGTTAGGCAGAACAACCAAGCGGGCCCACACTATTGACACCCCCTGGTGATTGGTTGAAATCGTGAAGGCCAACCTGATATATCGGAGAACTCCTCTGCTTGGAAGGGGGGATCGTTTTCAGATGTTTGATTGACGAAACATCGCATAGCTGGACTGTGCAATACCAGTGAGTTGCTGGCAAGGCGGAGAAGATACTCCAGGTACCTGTGAGGGTCAATCAAAAGACATGAAGTTGTAAGAAGGTGGATTGGGTGGGACGCATGGATGTACGGACCACTTTGTGTAAATGTTTGTGAGTGTGGGCTCCCCTCTGGAGTCCAAAGGCTGCATCTGCTGCAGCAAAGCGTTCTTGAACAGCCGCGAGACGTCCACGTTGACGTAATTGGGGAGCGTCTGCAAGGTGGCGCCATATGCGGCTACTGCCGCCAACACTTCGGTGGGCCGGGTTATCTCCTGACCACATTGGGCCATTCTCACAATGATCCTGGAAGAAAAAGGGAATTAAAAAAATCAGATGGCGCCAGATATCGTTGAAATGCCGCCATACTCGGAGAGGCGTGTCTCCAGGTGAGATGAGAGGAACTCGGTGGGGACGATGACATGGCGGGAGACCACCATCTCACTGCACAGGTTGTAGGAGGTGCATATCTCGCTCAATGTCAGATGTATCTTGTCCATGCTGGCAAAGCCAATAGAAAAACATGTTAAAAACAATTATAGTTGTACCTCTACTTATGAATACCTCTAAGTATGAAATTTTCAAGTTACAAATTTTTTTCTATGCAAATGAATGAGATACAGAAAAGATCCAAGATACAAAATCCCCCAAAAACCAAATGCATTTTCTTATCCATTATTTTATTTTGAAAATACTGTCAATACTGCCAATCCATTGATTCTCACTTGAGCGACCTATCATTGTATGGCTCTCATTCTATCTCATATAGTAAGAATAAAAACATTTGAATCAATTCAATTGGTTTTCTCACAACAACCACTATCTAATTTTCAAGATTCTCTCTTACATTTATGTACATTATGAGATTTTTATAGTAAAATAGGGGGAAATCTGACTTGGTGAAAATGGTTCGGTCCCTTCTCAGGCTTTCAGCTCCGGGTTTTTCTTTGTGGACTTCCCCTTTCTTAGCCACGGCTTTCTTTAGCTTCCTATAGCGAGCGGCGCTAATGGCTTCGGCGCAATGTTTGGGCAGCAACTAGAGGACAAATGGACACGATTAATTTCTTCTTTCCTAAAATGGCCGCTAAATATGGCTCATTCAAACCTGCTCATCGAGTTTGTACTGCTCGGCACAATACTCCAACATGATTGCAGTACTTTGCTTGGCAATGTACTCCAGAAATGTTACGCACAATTGAAGACTCCTCTTCTCTATCGCCTCCTCCTGGACTCACAAGTCAAAACCAGTCCAAAAACTGAACCACGTCAAAAAGACCCAATACTGACCTCTTCGGGGCATAGTGGGTGTCCACATTTGTGGAAATGTGAGCAGATATGAGGGAAGGCCATGAGGTATCTTTTCATCGTCATGTCATCGGCGCTTTGGCAGAACATCTTCTCAAAAATTCGTGGGTTGAAGCTAGCCGAGAGATGAACATGTCGTTTTGAGGGGAGCAGAGTAAATAGTGGAAACGGTAGAAAAGTAAACTAACCAGAGAATAGACACGTCCGATGTCTCATGAAGGAGTTCTTCCATGGCGTCCACCATCTTGGTGTGGAATTGAATCAAGTTCATCACTTTGGCTAAGTCTGGGTAGTCGTTTATTGGCAGGGGGGCTTTGTTCACGCCGGTGTAGGCCTTTTTTGATAAAGTTAGAAAAATGTAAGTTGTGATCAAAAGTAGGAAGCATGGTTAAAAATGTGAAGGTTAACGCCCCCTTTTTAAATGGCTATTTCTGGTTATCATTCATTTTTCTGTTTATTCTGAACTATTCACACCAGAAGGAATTTAGAGTGATTAACCAGTCCACTGTGTGTGTTTTTCAGATGTGGGAGAAACCTGGAGTACCCGGAGAAAACCCATGCCGGCACAGGGAGGATATTCAAACTCCCCATAGGAAACTCGGAACCTACTGGGGATTCAACCCTCTATCGCAGAACTGTGAGTCGAATTTGCTATTCAATTGCTCATTATTATTATTATTATCAATTAAAAAAAATGTTTTCTATTTTTAATATATATATATATAAATATGATGCTAATACAATTAGAACGAATGAGAACGCAAATTCATTCTGGGTAAGGTCTGAAATGGTACTGTATAGTTGTTGTTGTTATTTTCCATTAGATATTTCAAGTTTATATTATTTAACTAGTTATATAGTTCACTAAAACTGGATTTTATGTCGGTTTTAGCACCATTTTGGCGCAAAACATCAAGAGTTGTCAATGACAGTCAATGAGTTAAACAAGTGTAGTTTTAAAATTCAAATTTAAAAGTTGTGTATATAGATATATAAATAAATATACCTTACAGTAAAGACCTCTATGTACATACCTGCAATCTCAGCCAATCCAATCGAACACCCCGAAAATCAAACTCCTCTTTGTTTTCCACTGCAAACAAATTAAAACCTTCAGGACAATCAAACATAAAGTTGGCGGCCCATTTGGGGGCCATCGACTTTGTTGGTTAGGCCTGGAGTCTTCGACCTTTGACCCCAGAACCACACATAGCGCTTTTATCTGTCTTGGTGGCCATTTTATAGAAGTTGACATTGACCTTCTCGTTACAGATGTATTTTGACATTAAAAACAAAGCCATACCCACTGTTTTGAGGGTGGTGAGTGCTAAGCTAGGCTAAGACCGCCAATGAGTGTCTTTACCTTGTTTGACCGAGAGTCCAGAAAGGGTTGAAACAAAAGAGCTGAGTAGAACTGATTCCTCCTCTGGACACACTTGCATGTTCTGTAGAGGACAATGACGCTTAAAAACGAAGCATTGAAAACAAACGTCTAAGTTTACGTACCTGAATCGTGTCATTGAGAACTAAGGCGTCAAACTGAGCTAAATACTGGATGTGGTAACGCTGTACTACATGTTGGTGCTTCTTCATCAGTATTTTCAGTTTCTCCATGTGGTAGAGCAATTCTGCCATCTGACTGGAAAAAGCAATATGTTATTTTAGTTTAAATGTATTTTTACGAATCCAGTTTGGCGGAATTTTGCGAGATTTGGAGTGCCCTACTTGTCGTTGTAGTCCTCTGGGTTTTTTATTTTTGGCATGTTCTCAGAGTGCCGTACGAGCCATTGGACTTCATCGCGGCAGAAGGACAAAGCCATGAAGACAATCAGAGCCTTGGGGGACAAAAATGACAGTTTTTTCCGTGGTAAAAGTGTTCTTGACCCAAATGAATCCTACTTTTGGTCCTAGCAGTCCCGGTTCATCCTCCAAAACTGTCACCAACTCATTTAAAGCTCCGCGAAGGTAGTGTCTTCTCTCCCGGTGAAGTGCCCCGCTGTCAAGAAAACTCAATTAATGTAAAATATCTGCATTTAATTTTGAATTTTAGCATCTTACCTGTTGGCTAGGGCATGATCACGGCACTCCTTGATGTCAGTCACTCGCTTGCCGTATCTGATATAGAGGGAATCATTTTGAAACTTTAAATGGCAAAAGCAAACAATGCTCGATAGGTTGCATCTGAAAGTCTGTAGTAGTGGTGGCAGTAGTGGCAGTTGTTGCAGTAGTAGTAGTAGTAGTAGTAGGAGGAGTAGTGACAGGAGTAGTGGTAGTAGTGGCAAGAGTAGTGGTAGTAGTGGCAAGAGTAGTGGTAGTAGTGGCAAGAGTAGTGGTAGTAGTGGCAAGAGTAGTGGTAGTAGTGGCAAGAGTAGTTGTGGCAGTGGTAGTTGTGGCATTGGTAGTTGTGGCAGTGGTAGTAGTAGTAGTAATGGTAGTAGTAGTAGTAGTGGCAGTAGTAGTAGTAGTAGTGGCAGTAGTAGTAGTAGTAGTAGTGGCAGTAGTAGTAGTAGTAGTAGTAGTAGTGGCAGTAGTAGTAGTAGTAGTGGCAGTAGTAGTAGTAGTAGTAGTGGCAGTAGTAGTAGTAGTAGTAGTAGTGGCATTAGTAGTAGTAGTGGCATTAGTAGTAGTGGTGGCAGTAGTAGTAGTGGTGGCAGTAGTATTAGTAGTAGTAGTAGTAGTAGTAGTAGTGGCAGTAGTAGTAGTAGTAGTAGTGGTAGTAGTAGTAGTAGTAGTGGCAGTAGTAGTAGTAGTGGTGGCAGTAGTAGTAGTAGTGGTGGCAGTAGTAGTAGTAGTAGTAGTGGCAGTAGTAGTAGTGGTGGCAGTAGTAGTAGTGGTGGCAGTAGTAGTAGTAGTAGTAGTAGTGGCAGTAGTAGTAGTGGTGGCAGTAGTAGTAGTAGTAGTAGTAGTGGCAGTAGTAGTAGTGGTGGCAGTAGTAGTAGTAGTAGTAGTAGTGGCAGTAGTAGTAGTGGTGGCAGTAGTAGTAGTAGTAGTAGTAGTGGCAGTAGTAGTAGTGGTGGCAGTAGTAGTAGTAGTAGTAGTAGTGGCAGTAGTAGCCATACAAGCTCAGTCCCGTAACGCATTAAGCTCATATCTCGAGGTACCACTGTATCTACTTTAGTGTGCGAGTAGAATATGAATAGGCCTCCCCGTTTGAAGCAGTCTTGCATATTAAAACTCACTTTAGTCTAATTCACCGTCACGAACGCAGACGTTAGTGCAACTAGCGCTCACGCGGCGCTCACTCGGCGCACCGCCGAAGGGGATCTTCCCTACCCTTTGATGCCGTCAAAGAGCTCTTCGGTGACTTTGTGTACGCCGAGTAGCTCGTCCCTGGTGACGCCGATGTACAGGCCGCTCCGCAGAGCCGTTTTCCACAACTCTTGCGAGGACGGGTTGCTATTCAAGCTGCTGTGGCACAAAAGGAAGCCGACTACGAGAAAAACACAATCATTTGAAATAGCGTTCACTGCAATAAGACACCCGTCATTTTTTAAGTGAGTGCAACACTTACCGATGATCCAACGCTCCATGACTTCTAAAGACAGATATTCACACGCCATCTGCAAAGAGTGGAGAAACATCACAATTTTTAACTGCCAAATTGTGATGGATTACAATCATTTGGCCCAAATTGTATGTTTGGCAAGCACTTGTCTTCAGTAGAAAAAGTGACTTGTTGTTGTATTGGATTTTCAGATAAAAAGCCGACCATTGGTTGGTTGTTGTAATGGACAAAAACGGCAAAAACAAGATTTAATGAGGTGTAAAGGACAAGACATGCCTACATACTTTGCGATGATTAATGGTCGACAAGGGCAAAACAATCCTTTGCTGTCATCGACATTTTTTTTCCTATGCAAAATTCATTTTTCATAACTGAATGGTTGTATTCTCATTAGCATTAGCATTGCAAGCGTCTCTAGGGGCCCCAAGTGAGATATCCCACAAAAACATGTAAACATAGGTTTTTTTTCATATATAAATGCACAATAAATAAGTTAACACCATATAAACCCATATTAGAATAAATTTATAGTTATCAGACAATGTTTCCATATGAAAAATTGATATAGGGTGTATATATAGCATGTAATGCTAGTAATAGTCAACTAACATAAATGTACACACTTAAATTAAGGTATACATGGTCAAAATTCATTTTTATTATGATTACTGTTATCATTTTAGGTTTTCACAATTTGATTCAATATTCAACCGTCATCTTGACAAAATATTACTTTTTTAATATTACTTTTTGATTATTTATTTGTCTGTAAAGCATGTAATGCTAAAAATAGTCAACTAGCATAAACACGCACACTTAAATTAAGGTATTTACCTTCAAAATTATTTTTTATAATGATTACTGTTATTATTTTTGTTTTTCACAATGTAATTCAATACAACAACATTGAAACTATCCCAATCTTGACAAAATACTACTTATAGTTATTATTATTTGATTATATATTTGTATATCGTTGTTATTGTGCACTTTGTGGTTAAACTTCAAATCTCATTATACTTCTATAATGACAAATAAAGCTTTCAAATTCAATTATTTATTGCCAAATCTCCATTAACCTCCACATAAAATCCTATGCAATGATTCATAGACAACTAATTCCTATACAAAAACACTATTTGGTTAGTTTAACTCCATACTTAATCATACTAATTGATCCATTTACTAGGTAAAATACTTACAGTATCACAGCAGGCTGGATCCAACATAGTTCCGGAAGTATTGAGCAAACTGAGGAGTTGGGCACTCCGCCATTTTTCCACCGATAAATTCCTCCGTGGGTAGACTGTCCTCAAGGACAGCAAAGCGGCCGTCACAGACTAAATCGAAACTCTGTTGAGTAAAAATATTTCTTATACTTTGACATGTTTAATTAAACCTTAGTATGAGGACAGAACTCCTCGGCCAGTTTCTTCCAGGGATGTTCGTATTCCATAAACATTTGGCTGAGTCGTGGGTAGGAGGGGTCACTGTAGGTCATAATAGGGAGTGTAAAAAAATTAAAAAGGCATAGTGGGGGGTGCCGTATCGTATTTTCTCTCACCTACAGCCTTTGGACATTTCATGGGCGCAGTTGAACATTCCCACCAAAGCCTTTTTCTCATCAAAGCGTGCCAGTGTGACAATTACCGAAGTGTACGTGATGATCAAGTCCAAGTAGTTTTTAGTGAAATCGAAGTTTATGGCCTAGAATGGCAAATTCCACTCAGCGTTTTTCATCCTCCGGTGAGTCGTAATACCACTCTGAATAAGATCCGTACTTACGATATTGAAGAAGCACTGATTGGCGTCTATGACATTCAATAGCTCATAGACGTGGTCCTGTAGCCAACAAAAATATACAGTATTTTACGCACTACAAGATGCCACTAAAATACTTTTTTTTTTCTGAAAAGATGTTAGTATGCCTTATATATGGATCAATATTGGTTATTGTATTAAATTCCATTAGCACCGCTCTATCTAGTAGATGTATAACACAACCCAATACTACTACTACTACTACTACTAGTACTACTACTACTGCTACTGCCACTACTACTACTACTGCTACTATTACTACTTCTACTGCTACTATTACTACTTCTACTGCTACTACTAATTCTACTGCTACTACTACGGCTACTACTACTGCTGCTACTGCTCCTACTACTCCTGCTACTACTTCTACTGCTACTACTGCCGCAACTACTACTACTAATGCCACAACTACTACTACTACTGCCACTACTACTATTGCCACTACTACTACTGCCACTACTGCTACTACTGCCACTACTGCCACTACTGCTACTATTGCCACTACTGCTACTACTACTTCTGCCACTACTACTACTACTACAACTATCACTGCTACTACTACAACTATTACTGCTACTACTACAACTATTACTGCTACTACTACAACTATTTCTGCTACTACTGCAACTATTACTGCTACTACTACTACTATTCCTGCCACTACTACTACTACTGTTGTTGCTACTACTGCTACTATTACCATAACTACTATTTTATCATTCTAAAAGAAATTGCATGAAATCATCACCATGACTGCATTGTCCTCATAATTAGTGATCATAATTACCGCGACCTCATCACACAAAAAAAGCATACGACAGTGTCACAAAGTGTACCTAACTAAACTAAGTTTGAAAATAAACCATTCTATATGTAAATTTAATCTCAGGTTGAAAATTGGATGTTCCCTCTGCGTATGTCATTTGAGTACTTTTTGCTGCACAATTACCCTGAACTCTACCACATCGAGAAAGGAGTCGTAGTAGCTCGTCGTGGCTTCCATCACTTCAGACTTTTGTCTCTGGATGCAAGTCAGACTTTGCTAGGACCAGAACATTTTTAATCAGCTTATTACACCCCAATCAGAAAAGAAAATGCCAGAATACTTACAACAGTCCCACGAAAATCAATGCTGGGGAATTTTTTGCTGATATATTTAATAGCAGGCTCCATGTTTTTGTTTGAAAGTATGCCTGGTCGCAGCTTTGGATCTGCGCAGATCTGCAAAATATTTTACCGGACGTTAATATGATTTTTTTGTTCATAAATGGTTGCCAGTGTATGCAAGAAATAGTAAAAATTATATTTGAGACAAAAAGGAAGTTTATCGTTTTTTGTTTTTAGGCCTGTTTATTGATTTTAGCAATGCTACTCGAAAATAGATGGTCTGATTTTACGACTTGTTTGTTTTTGAGTTGTTTTTGACAGTTTCAGACTAACTGAAACTGACATCTTGGAACCACTTCCTGGTTACACTTCCTTTTTGGTCAAAGCGGAGTTAGACGGGAAGTATTTTGAAGACAAAAACTGTCAAACAGAACCTTAAAAAGTCACAAAATTCTCATTTTGGTCACATATTCTACTAACAAAATCATTTTTTACCAATTATACAATTTTTTGTCCTTAAATCTTATCTGTACTGTCTGTAAAAAATGTACATATGACATTTTCCATGTTTTTTTTGTTTTTAATGTGACTGAAGTTCCTCATTTCATGTGTTTTTGCAGTAGTACCTTCTTGATGTAGTTGATGCGTATCAGCACGCCATTCCCGCGCTCGTTGAGGATGGTGAACTTTTCCGCCAATTTCTGATGGACTTCCATGGTGGCCCCGGATTGGCCGCGACCTCCGCTAAAACCTTGGCCTCCTGGAACCTGGAAGTAAACGAGCATCACCCAACCCTAGCCTTTAGGTCACATGGCCTTGTCGTGGTTGTGGGCGGAGCTTAGCCTATTTGGGGTGAGTTTGTCACAATCATATGTATGGTGGAAAAAAAAATATGTCTAAGTATTATGATATCAACTTTAAGATATTACTTTCACATTCTCATAGTTTTCAGTTTGGATTATTTTAACTTAATTATCTTCACTTGACATGTAAAAATAATACATCAAAAATGATTTTTTTTCTACCACAAGGTGGGGTGATATACCAAAGTGAAATTTAGTCACTCTAGTTATGGTGGAATAATTGACATTTAACCCAAGTGACACATTTTTGCTTTATTTTTAAAAATAGTTTCCGAAAAAAATTAATCATCGTCAGAGAGTATTGGAATTAGCTCAATTTAATTTCATTTAGAAAATTGCCAATCTATATAATACATTGTATTAGATAAACCATTGTCATATTTATTTTTTTAAAGCTAAAAAATGTAAATACAGTATGAGATTGGTAAAACTGAATTGTAATATCATGTTTCCACCAGAGGGGCGCTAATGAGCTGTGAGGATTTCGTATTAGGAGAAGAGGAAGAAGCATTGCCTCATGTAGGTAAGATACAAACCAAACTTCCAACATTGTTTGAGAATATTTGATTATTTTTTATCTTATATTGAACAAATATTAGCATACACACATTGTTAAATTACAGTGTTAGCATTAGCATACTAGTTCCCTATAATTGATCTAATACAGCCTTTAAAAATGTCATTGCACCAGTCAGGACAGGTCAAAAAACATGAAGATTTTGAGAGTAGATTTAAAGTTTTAGACGTATAAGTCCTTAATTTGATTAAAAAAACATCAAAACGGAATATAAAAGCTGTAGGTCAGTTCATCAAGATCAGAGCTGTATTTTCTTTTTTTTTTAACTCCCTACTGGTAAAAAGGATGACTCAATTCCTGGTTAACATCTATTTTTAACACATCAGCTTAATTACTGCGACTCCCTACTTTTGCCATGTAAACAAAAAAAAAATCCAAAGCTAATTTAGCAGCCAAGTGTCACTTTCCACTTTTCCTGTTCGTCCCTCTGTGGGTTTTCTAACGGGTGTGAATGCAAGAGTCTCCACATGCTAAAACAGCCATATCAACAGACCATTTAATAATTTTAGAGATGATAGAGTGCATTACATAAAGTAGACAGGAAAGTTTTTGGAAGTTTTTGGCAAAGCCTCGGCTGTCATCCAGATGTTTGAAGTGGGACGGGTCGGATAAGTAAATGATCAGACATGTTGAAGTTGTTTTTTTCCACAGAAAATGATAAAAATCGCATCTATTTTGATTGAAACCGTTTTTGAGATGTGGTACACTTTTTATAGCGGACAAAATGGCATAGCACCATTTGAAAACTTTCTAATTTCACACTATGTAACTTATATTGATAAGATAATGTCATTTTCATCAAAGTTTTATCAACAGGGATCAAATAAAATTCCAAATTATTCCAAAATCAAAATTTTCAAACTGAACTGTCACCAAAAACTGTAAAATAAGACACAAAATAACTTTAATCTCATAATATTTCAATTTTAATGTTGCAATAATACAATGTTTTTTAATGTTTGTCATATTTTGATTTTAATTTCATAGTACCATTGCAATCTTGTAATATCAAGATTTTTCTGTCAGAATATTACAATTAATGATGTATTTTTTCTTGCGGCGCACTAGTTTGTAAACACTGTTTTAATTGATCTATTTTTAACATGATTGGAGTCATATTTGGCTACTCTGCAAATTTGTAATATATTCTTGTATGTTAAGATGATTGAAACAATTTACAAAAATCTGGAACTTTTTGGGGTTCATTTTCAAAAGGGTACAAAAATGTTGACAGTTAGCAAACTACATTTAAATCATTAAATATAAGACCGACTTAAAAGAGATGGAATTCTTCGGCGGCAAGTCGGGACACGGCAAAGAAGAAAATTCACATACAAGCGTAATGATGAGTTACACGTCTTTTTGACATGTCACGACGACCACGTACATTAAATCTAAGCGCTTTACTACCCGGTAGTGGAATTCATTTGATGTATTTGAAAATATACTGTACAAGATCTGATATTTACAAGGCAGATGCTTATCATAGCACAGGAAACTTGCTTTAAGTGGCAAGTACATGAATTATTGCTTAAAAACATGCTGTACTCTTGTCAGACCTGATTTAAACTATAGTTACAACATTGACGTTTTTTAAACAATTGGTATTCACAAATAAGATCAGAAACCTTATTTAATGTATTATCTAGATTTTTTGGCGCATTTTTTTGTTCAGAAAAGTGTATCGCAATATTTTTTTTGAGCTGTAAATATACCGAAGCCTCTATTAGCAACATGGCTAACAGTTACCATATTTTCTCCCAAAAAATTTGACTGAAACGAGGGTACGGCTTATATGCGCACAAATTTGACTTAAAATGCACGAAACTGATTTATGATATGATTTAAACTCAAAAATCTTATGAATGACAAACTAGACCGCTATGGACACTCTTCCTGGTTGTACTGCTCACCTGACTTCCTTTTTTAATTCATCTGTATGTATAATCCAGCATTCGATATATACAGTATCTCAGAAATACTACATGTGATGATTTTTCTTCAGATTTTCCTTTCAAAGTAACACATTTATACTCCCTATTAAATCTATGAATATGGTGGTGAAAATTATGAATCAGGGGGGCGACTTATATGTGAGAAATTGTAAAATTCAACGATTTTAAGGCAATTTTAAGGGTGTGGCTTATACAAAGGGGCGGCTTATATGCGAGAAAATACTGTATGACACTTTTTTTAATGAAAATCAGACACTGTAGCTACTTCAGTGAAGCATTTAGTGAAATTAGATCGTTCTATGACCAAGATGTTCGTGTATTAGTCAATTTTTTTATGGTGCTGGTACTTCAGTAAAAAAAAAAACAATTGTATGGCCGTGAGACGTTCACAGCCTTGTAAATCCCATTACTTGGCATGAGTTCACACAACTGACAGAACTCCAGAGGTGAAAATGGAAGGCAGTTGTAAGTTGGGGGGAGAAGAGACGGTGGGGGTCTTTTTGAAGGATTCAGTCAGACAGTAATCCCGCGACCTGGCGGCAGGTTCAACCTCGCCGACTGTGTGTTACAAAGTCGGTCTAGAGGGGGGAAGAGGTGGTCTGTAAAGTCTGGTTGATGCAGGAAATTCAGCAATGAGTGTCAAGTGGAGGTGATGGCTGGAAAATATTGAATAAATCAGTTGGGAAATGTGCACGTTTGATCAGACACTGCTTCTTCACAGATGGCCAAGTCATCATCAGCGTGCTCACTTACTTGCCAGGTTTTTTTTTTCCAAAATAAAAGAATGTCATCTGATATAGTCGCTTCAGAGAATTGAGGAATTCCATATGAAGATTTGAGAGCTTCTTTTAGATTAGATTAGAATTTTATTTTAACCTGTATTTGGGAAATTTGTTTGGTGACAGTAGCAAGTAAAGACACAGAAGACATTGTAGACCTAGGTAATAAAAGTGGAGCTGTACATAGAAAGTCCGCAAGGTGGGGATGTTTTGCAGAATGATAGATGGATGGATTTTAGGATGTTAATAAGGAAAATTCCATAGATATGCAAATTTTCTTTTCATTTTCAGCCTTTTTTAATATGTTACCCCATTCATTGTGCAGTTTTAGCATGTTAGCAATGCTAGCATTCATAGCTACCCCTCCCAGTTTAAATGAATTGGATGTATATCTGTTTCATTGGTAGGCAATTATTTAAATCATATGACATAACAGAAAAACAGTCAATTTTTGGTATTATTATTATTTTTAATTACTATTTTATACATTTGTTTGTATCAGTTTTTCCAGTAAAAGTCAAGTTTTATGGACTTTATTTACTTATTTTGAACGGACCAAAAATAAGCATTTGCAAGCTAATTTCTAAGCGAAAGCTAATTTTATACCCACATAACTAGCCTAGTCTTGTGACGTAAAAAATCATCATGGCTTCCGTGAGAAGAATGCAAATTGTTCACAGACGTCGCGGCCTAGAATAACAAACGCTTTGGCAGCTCAAACTAATTCCTGTCTTTCAATTTGTGACTTTTATATTCCTTGTTTTGCCTCTCTCTCTCTCTCACTTTAAAGTACACTTTATCTCCACACTAGATTTATCACAGTCTCTTTCATTTAGGCCACAAAACCAAAGTGATCTGCCAAGTCTCCTGGAAAGAGCCATTGCAGTCAATCTGATGACATCTGGCGAGAGAATCGGAGCTCGGGATTGGAGGAATGTCATGATGGCCGAGACGGTGGGAAAGGAGGGGAAACTAGGTAAGAAAGCAGTAGTTAATGCAAAGAGCCGAAGTCAGTGGGAAAGACATTCTTTCACCGATGTGACGTTTCCGTCCCGGCTATTTCTCTTAAATCCCCAGAATGTCGCGAGTGGTTGACGTGGTATTCGGGCTACAATGCAAATGTCCATATTTATCTTCATGTGTGTGCTTTTGACTAACATTTTGCCATGTGTTCGTATAGTTAAACACATACACACACATACAGACAAACTTCCTTCCATTGAGTGTTCTCCCGTCTGGGAGAATGTGGCTCATCACAAGAGCAGAATTATGGGATGCCTTCCAGCAGCAGGTTTAGTTTTCAGGGCAACAATTGAAGTTTTAGAGATACTTCAATTTGATTGTGTTCTGCATGAGTGATTAGTAGGTTTAACTCACAATATTAATGATAAGGCTCTTATTTAGCATTGTTCCTCTATGCTAAAAGTTATATTTGGATTGGTGGATTTTCTCATGCTAGTGACCAATCCTGGGTAAGACTAGCGTCTGTCGCAGCGTCTGTTTGTGGGATTAAGGGGAGTTCAAAATTCACAAACCAGGAGAGTGAAGCTTGTGCTGAAATTTAAATTTATATATACTGACTTTCATTGTAAAAGAGCACTCAATGATACCTCTACTTACAAATGCCTCTAAATACAATTTATTCACGTTACAAAACCTTTAAAATGCAAATCGCTGTTCCAATATACGAAAGTAAGGTCCAAATGATCAAATTCCCTGAAATTTAAATACATTTCCTGTTTCCATCATTTTATTTTGAAATTGGGGCAGTAGCATTGCATCCTGCTTGACAATCTCTCTACACTCTAGTGAGCTCCTATTGGCTGTCTAACAACAACAACAACAACAACTATTTCTTCTGGTCAAACCAACTTTATTCTTATTTAAAATTACTGATGTGAATGAATTGAGTTTTATTTAATGCGGAATAATTTGGAATCTAGAATTTGTAGTTGCTAAGATGTGTTTATGTACACATTCTAGCTTCTTTCTTATACTTATGCACCTGCACAAATAGAAAATTCTTGTTAATCATTTTAATACATTCATACATCTCATTTTTCATGTTCATCTCAAGTTTTACACAAAATTGGGACCTCTTGATATTATTTAAAAAAAATTAAGGACTGAGGAACATATTAGACAATTTTCATAGAAAAAAATTCTGCTCTACTTACGAAAAATCCAAGTTTTGTAGCAAATTAATTTTCTTAGTAGCGCAAAATGCATGATATTCATATTAACAGCATTTATTGACTCCAATCTATCAGCAACTTTAGCAATCACCATACATTGTCAACCCCGAGCCCCCCTCATCGAGCACCAACCGGTAGGTGGCGCAGTCTTCCCGGTAATTCCCCCCGAATCAAGCTCACTCGGCCCTCACCCAAGTTTCGATGTCTATGAGGCCATTGTATCAACGGGGTAAAGATAGCATCACCTCAGCACGGCCTCAGAGTACCCAGTGTTCCTGCCCAACTGAACCTCAAGCTGCTTCCCCCCGACAAGCCCCTCTCTTCATAAACCATCCCCTCCCTCCACTAGACCCTCACGTGTAGTTTCTAGCTTAATTACACCAAACTACTCACTTCTCATTTGTGGGAGCCCACAGTTGACATGCCCAAGTTCAGGAAAAATACGTTTTAAGCTATCAGCGCACAATTCGAGCGACTGATGAGGCTGTGGGGGGGGGGGGGGGGGGGTTGATGGACGACGAGATAATTGCCTGTCAAACCGACAGAATGAATCGTCAACCTTTTGACAGCTTGCTAAATGTTGAGCCCCCGGGGAAAGACAGTTGGATCAATCGCCCCCGTCTGGTACAAAGTGAATATGTCATATGACAAGCTAGTAGTAAATGGTATTTCCGAAAAAAAGTTGGGTGTCGGTTTCAATTTGGTTCTTTACTAAACAGGTCGTGATTTTCATGGATAATGCTTGGTTTATTTTCGGATGCGAGATTGTACAGAGAGACTGACAAGTTAAATTCTACTTTATGGTACTCTCGGGGGATATGTTTTTAAGGTAAGTTATAAGAACTGAATGTGGAAGCTAATGTTGCGAAAGGTCTAGAACATAGGTGTCAAAGTGGCGGCTCGGGGGCCAAATCTGGTCCGCCGCATCATTTTGTGTGGCCCGGGAAAGTAAATGATGAGTGCCGACTTTCTGTTTTAGGATCAAATTAAAATGAAAAGTATAGATGTATATTAAATTTCCTGATTTTCCCCCTTTTAAATTAATAATTGTGATTTTTTAATAGTTTTTCTGTGTTTTTAGTTAAAAAACATTTGGTAAAATCTGAAAAATATATTTAAAAAAAGCTAAAATAAACATTGTTTTAGATCTATTTAAAAACAGAATATTCCAAGTACAACATTGGCCTACTAAAGGAGTAACATAGACAACGATAACATAGCATTGCATAGCATAGCATGGATAATGACATCCTCTTTTCAGGACACTTTCATCTCGTATCCAAGCAAAGCATTTGTGTTAAAAAAATCATCACTAATGTCCGTTACTTCCCCAGGACCGACCCTTCTTAGAACAGGATATCCGTACTATGACAAGTGCCCTCAGACCCAAAAACTAAATAAATTCTTTCAAAACGTGGTGTGAGGCAATCGGAAACTCAGTCAGTGGCCACCCAAAATAGTTTACCCCTTTTTAATCCCCGCTACATCCTGATATCATCTGAGAGGGAAAGTCCATTCCAAAATCAACACATTTTCTCTAAACATTTAAAGATGATGAGGGATGGCGTTTTGATAAAAGGCACGCTAATGCTAAACAAAGTCAAGTCTGCTTTCTTATCGGATTTAATCAGCCTGATTCTTGCACGTCTTTATTGTTCTTTGTTTTTTTTCTTCACATGCAAAGTCAATGTCATCCCGCATTGGGGTGCTCGGACGTTTGGTCGTCGGTCTTTTGGTCCCTTTTGGTCAAATGGTGACTGAGAGTTTACTGTTGAAACCAGCTCTCAAAATTATATTTATGAGAGAGAGTTTAATATCTAAGTACTGTTTAATATCTAAGTACTGTTTAATATCTAAGTACTGTTTAATATCCAAGTACTTTTTAATATCTAAGTACTGTTTAATAT
The DNA here is from genome assembly GCF_051989575.1 of Stigmatopora nigra. Taxonomy (NCBI): domain Eukaryota; kingdom Metazoa; phylum Chordata; class Actinopteri; order Syngnathiformes; family Syngnathidae; genus Stigmatopora; species Stigmatopora nigra. Next base: position 3,588,938 of record NC_135517.1, read on the forward strand.
CTAAGTACTGTTTGATATCTAAGTACTGTTTGATATCTAAGTACTGTTTAATATCTAAGTACTGTTTAATATCTAAGTACTGTTTAATATCTAAGTACTGTTTAATATCTAAGTACATTTGACCGGTGACCAAAGGGGACCAAAGGACCGGCAACCAAAAGACCGGGGACCAAACGTCCGGTCATGCGCATTTGAGGTTAGCATGTAGCCTAGCAACGGGATATCGCCGCTTTGACCAGATAGGCTACGCATTGAGTTGCTAAAATATTTTGACTTTAAAAAGTGACAATATTATAAGAAGTCATATGTTGTCATATTATTATTGATTGATAATGATAATTAAGTTATGTATTGGAATATTACAGGATTAAACTTGTACTATCGTGACATTAAAGTTGATTTGTTGCTCACGTGATTTGAAAATTGCTTGAAAATACTGATGATTTTTCAAGTAAAAAATACGAGATTAATGTTATATTAGGTCAAAATAGTCGTAAAATTACTAGATTAATCTTATTATATTTCTTATTGTCCCATCATTCAGTCTGAACACAGCATTTGTAGACCCTAACCCCGTCCCACCCATGGACTAAACGTCTTTACCGTCCATAGTCCAGATGTTTGGTTTCCTTTCACATCAATGCAAATCTAAATTTGGCTCACAGCAAGCAGATCCTGGTCCACCACAGTCAAGGAAAACCTCACCCCATGTGTTGTCTTTACACATTTGCCCCTCTCTCCGTTCTTAACACCGAGGGAGGGGGGTACATTTTCCATTGCCAGGCAAGGAATATGAATGGTAGCTTTGTTGGTTGTTCTCCATGTTAGTTTTTTTGCCCCTGACTTGAAGTGGCTCTCAAGACCACCAAGCTAAGTATACCCCCTAAAACCATCTATACCATGCCTTCTTACGTTCTTACTACAAACAATACTTGAGTTTCTTTTGGAGGAACTAGGTTGAGTGAGGGCTTTGATCCCAAGACCATCTGGGAACACAAATAGGGCTGAACAAAGGTTGTTCAGTCTTCCAGGCCTGACCAAGCTTATTTAGTGGGGAGAAGAAAAGTATGTTTTTTTTGTGTTTTTTTTTATCTGCCACACACCAACTTTGGCGCATTCTTTACTCACGTCGACTTATTTTACTCAACTAATACTGAGTTAAAAGAAATTCATTGCAGATAAACTGATTGAAATAAATTCTAACTTCAAATTTTCAAATAGTTAACCTGAATTACCGTATTTTTCAGACTATTAAGTCATGTTTTTTTCTCTCCGACCACCGAAAGCCAGTTTTTTAGCCTATAGTTATTAAAAAAAATCCAATGATACATTAAAAGCTACCTTATTTAGACTGTTTTTCTCCACTGAAGTACTTTTACTATTTACCTTTTTAACTATTTGTATGTTTGACCTTGGTTTAACAAAAAATGCCTAATATAGTTATGCTTTAAGCATGGTAATTATTATATATAATGATTTTCACTTTCTAATTATAGCACGTCAGCAAGCAATGTACCTCCCTAAAATTATACTCTAGTTTGACTTATACTTTTTTCCTCTGCATTATTTGCCTTATGTGACTTATACTCAGGTGAGGCTTATACTCAGGTGAGGCTTATACTCAGGTGCGACTTATATTCGGGTGCAACTTATACTCAGGTGAGGCTTTTACTCAGGTGAGGCTTATACTCTGGTGAAGCTTATACGCGGGTGCGCCTTATACTCAGGTGCGACTTATTCTCAGGTGAGGCTTACACTCAAGTGCGCCTTATACTCAGGTGCAACATATAGTCCGAAAAATGTGCCAATCGTGCAAATTCTAATCCATATTTTAATAATTTACAGACCAGAATTTATAGAATACGAGTACAAGTAATTAACGTTAAGAACTGTCAGGGTAACTAAAGTCGCAAAGTTTCCTGGGTTTCTTAACGACAAGCTAACAACCTCCCAAAACAATTAGCAACATGTTTCTTTGCCCCCATCCCTTTTAAAAAAAGGCAAACAAATCATTAACTTAACACCATGTCCACCTAAGTAGTCGTATAAAAATATCAATGGCCGGAAAGGTCAGTGGGACCTTCCCCTATTTGTGAGAAGTAGGCAGTATCCAGGGATATTTCTTTCAGGGTTAGAGGTTCGAATGAGACAAATAGAGCCCGGGGTCAGTTTGTTTGGGATTCTTGAGCGACGATAGCGATTCACAAAGCCCTTCTAATGGGAACCAGCTGACCACTAATAAAGCTATAACCAAGCCGAGGCTATTTGCTTTTGTTGTGGACATTTGGGGGGGCCGTGTTGGTGTTTATTGTACTTGATTCTTGCAAGCGTCCTCATAAAGAAGTTAAAAAAATGTATCCTAAATGGGTTTTTCTCAAGAATGAGGTTTTTATTTGATGAATATAAGATTTTTGTGCCAGTTTGTAAGAATTATGGTGAAATAATCATGACTTGTCTGTCTTTTGGATTTATGGGTAATGTCTGATGTCCAGCAGCTGGGTAAGAACTCTTGTGAAGCGTCTCCAAAGTCAACATTGAGATCAAGATGGAGTTCAGTTATGATTGAGAAGCAGCAGATTCTGAAGGATTTGTTTCCTCTCTAAAGCTTGAAATCTTTTTGTTTTCCCCTCAAAAGAGTGTTTTGTGTTTTGTCTGAGATTCTGATTGTCTGCTTACCCAATCTTGGTATAAAATGCCAGCATTCCTTTTACAAGCAGCTTGATTAAAGTTGGGAAATGGTCCAGGAAGATGACTACTTTTTCACAGCATTTAATTCTAGTATGGAAACTGGTAAAAGGGCGCTAATTCTAGCATGCAACAGCATTGAAGATGTACCTTGTCCCAGACTGCTAGCTGGTATTAACACATGCTTTTTTTCTGTTTCCTAAAAAGCTGTTCCTGTTTTTACAAGTGATGATCCAGACTTTGAAGTACGTTGGGCACAGCGTCATTCGAAAATCCACGATCAAAAGATCTTCCAAACGGTACGTATAGAGGGCTCTCTGTCATGAAAATGTACACAAGGTTCTTCCAACTTTTCATTGATGTATTGAAAATGTACATGAGATACAGTACTCTAGCCTTAAGAAAACCTAAGAAAGACTTCAGTTTTCGCAAATCTGCTTTTTTGTAATAATCCTTATGACAAAAAAGCATAGTTTGTACTTTTAGGCAATGGGTTTATACCAACTGCCTTTTTTGCAACTCTTTTGGTGAGAAATCTTTCAAATTTGGATTTTGAGTCAAATATATTAATAATAATACAACACGTAGTCGTAGTGGAATTAGGTTAACTCGTTTTTTTTATCATTTAAATCTCTAACTATGACCTAAAGCAAAATATGGATGTGTACGAAGTATCTCTTGATTCCAATTAGGATTCGATTAGGATTCGATTAGGATCCGATTAGGATTCGATTAGGATTCGATTAGGATTTGATTAGGATTCGATTAGGATTTGATTAGGATTCGATTTAGATTAGATTAAAAAAAACTTTATTCATCCCATATTTGGGAAATTTCAATTTTTAATTCTATGTTTACTTATTCATTTATAAATGTTTAAATATAATCAAGAAATCATGAATGGCAACCCCAAAATTTAGTTTAAATCTACACGAGGTGGGCAACAAAGTGAGTTAGTAAACAAAGAGCATTTCCGGTTCAAATTAAAAGACAACGTTTCCTGTCATACCCAAATTAGGCCTTGCTAAGCAAAACTTTAGTTTGAGTTCATTATTCCACAATAATCCCATTATTAAAAAGATATTGGTAGCTCCGCCTCTTACAGCTTCACATTTCCTCGGCGATATTGTTTCATTCCTAATTCATTTTGTTTAATGGTCCACTATAATCAGCTTAGTGGATTGCTACTTCCCCCCCTAACATACGCACTGCTGCATTTCTGCCACCAGGGGGCTCCTTTTGGACCGAACCCTGACAGTGTACAGTACAAGTGAATAGCCGCTCTGTTTACAAACGCACTTTCCCAAGCATCATTCGCCACCGCGTCTCCGAAAACGACCATGAATCGAGCCCTCTCACACACACACACACTTGTCGTAGTGTACCAAAATATAATTTTCTCTATTTCCAGCCGACGCACGACTCCGTCAAAGATTCATATTCATGAAGGTGTACGAACAGCTCCAACCACAAGTCAAATATGCCAGGATGTGTTTAGTCTTTAACCATTTAGCGCCATCTCCGCCATACGCGCATTAAGACGGCGGCTTCCCAAACACTGTTCTTTTGTCCAGACATGCTAGTTTTCTAAAATGGCCCAGTGACCTGTTTATTGTCGTTTAAAATCCTCCTAGCGTTCCACTGGATTACAGCTTGTTGTAGAGCTCCAGTGAGGTAAAAATAGTGTTTTCGCTGAGAAAAGTGTGGGAATTGCATTCTTTAAATACAATATTTGATCTTTAATTAATAAATGCTTTAGATACACACAGAATATGAAGTTTTAGGGATCTTCTGATCACATATTTTTGAGAATTTGTCGATAATATAACCAGGAAATTCTAGGAATTATGTTAGGGTCTAAAGTTTTTTGGTTTTGAAAAGTTTTCCGGTCAGTCCCACTCTCCTTTAAGACCCCAGGAGCCTGCATACTCGCTATGGGTGACTCAGCAAACAAATCTGTCACCACTTCTCTACTGCTAGCTTTAAAATCACTGAATTTTACCTTCTTCTTCCCTCTTCATCGTTCCATTGCTGCCGAAACGCCCAGTCAAATTCGATGGGACGCCTCTCACCGGCATTTAAATTTATAATTGAATTGAATGCTTTTATTGTCATAATACAAGTATAATGAGATTTAAAGTTTCACCAAAAAGTGCACAAAAAACAACAAAGTGACAAATAAATAGTCAATAAATAAGTAGTCAGCATAATTAGTCAACAACATAACAGTAAAAAGATAAATCATCAATAAATGATAATAAAAATAAATGATAAGTAATATATAAGTAGTCAACATAATAGATACGTATTAGTCAACACAATAGATATGTAGTAGTCAACGTAGATAAGCAGCAGTCCACATAGATAAGTAGTCCATATGGATAAGTAGTCCACATGGATAAGTAGTCCACATGGATAAGTAGTCCACATGGATAAGTAGTCCACATGGATAAGTAGTCCACTTGGATACGTAGTACACTTGGATAAGTAGTCCACATGGATAAGTAGTCCACATGGATAAGTAGTCCACATGGATAAGTAGTCCACATGGATAAGTAGTCCACATGGATAAGTAGTCCACATGGATAAGTAGTCCACATGGATAAGTAGTCCACATGGATAAGTAGTCCACATGGATAAGTAGTCCACATGGATAAGTAGTCCACATGGATAAGTAGTCCACATGGATAAGTAGTCCACATGGATAAGTAGTCCACATGGATAAGTAGTCCACATGGATAAGTAGTCCACGTTGATAAGTAGTTCCTTGTTTTTATGCATGCTTGCTGTTATCCATTTAGCATTTAATTAGCCTAGCACACATGTTTTGGCGATGTGGGGGTTTAAAAACACCAATATGACCAAAAAAGCTATTTTATCTAGCATCGTTCTGGTTTTTCTTGTTTGTTTCTGGGCTGAAAGAAACATGCTCCTTTTGAGCAGCTGAATCAATCCAACGCTAACTTGCTCACTCACTTCATCCATCCATCACGGATACAAATAGCCAACATATGCTTAGTCATGCCCATGGACACTCTCACACATACAAGACAGCAGACTTCCCCAAATAAAGCATTCCTCGCACCCAAACGAGATTCCTGGCTTCTTCCTCGGCTCGTTGCCCTTTTGGACAAGTCCAGAGTAGAGCGGCATGCTAAATACGTTTGTTTCTAAAGTGAAGGTATGACATCATCGGGTCTGATGGATGTTTCGTCCTAGAGAGCGGCCATCTTGGAAGCGGATCTTGTTCGGCATGTTCTAAAATGGTTGCGTTTGCGTTTAAATTTGGGTAAACCGACTTTAATCCGAACTGAGTCATTCCTGTGTGCTGTTTACATGTTTTCCCTGGGCTTAAGTGGGTTTTCTCTGGGTATTCTGCTTTCCCCCCACATCCCCAATTTTTTAAAACAAATTTAAATTATATTTTATGTCCATAAACATGTGAAAATCCACCCTGAAACTCGAAACTCGGCACTTTTTTTGAATAGGGGTGACCCTACTTTGCGGTTTTTCGATTATCGCCGCCATGTCTGGTCCACATTAACCGCGATATTCGAGGGATTACTGCAGTTTACGCCCTTTTGTCGCCGTGGTTACCCCAAAAGCCATCCAACATGGGCCTTTATCTTCTAAGGAGATCCCTCGGTGCCGTTCCTCATTCTTTTCAGCCGCAAGCTCGTAAGCCTTGCAAGAATGTCAGAGTCACGGCGCCCCCGAGTATGCCAAGTTCGCATTGTGTAAGAAATCAATCGCTCCTTGTGTTTCAGTTTGCAGGTGTGTCAGAAAATCCTCTCCATATCCCGCAAATTTTCTTTTCAAGGGCACCCCATGTTTGCCCTTCAAATTGTGGCATCCAATTTTCCAGGTAGAATAACAACAACATTGTTGTTCTAGACCCCATTTTGGAATCTCGGGGGGGACTTAGAGAATTATGTTTCTCAGTCACAAGGGGTAATCTCTCAAATGGCTCCAATTAAACTCGTTAGAATGGGGGTTGATCAAATGGGTCAAAGGTTAAACACTGGCACGAACATTAAAAAAGCAACTTCCTGGATACAGTAAGATATAATTTAATATTTATTAGTTCATTCATTTTTCCCACCTCATGAGGGTTGCTGGGGGGTGCTGGAGCCTATCCCAGATGAGTTCAGGGATCAGGCCGGGGTACACCCTGAATTGGTGGCTAGCCAATCACAGGGCAGAAGGAGATTAAGGACAACCAATCATTGCTAAGGGCAATTTAGAGCAGATATGGGCAAACTATGGCCCGCGGGCCACATACGGCTCACAAGGCTTATTTGTTTTTTGCAGCCCCTCTATCTTTTTTAAATGACATTTGAATAGTTTTTAATACTTTGTAATTCATACTTTTTACTTTAATCATGAGTGGTGAGTATGTTAATACTTGAGTCCTTTTTTCTGTTTGTTTCATATGTACTGTTAACGGATGCACTTTTTTATATGTATCATATCTTGTGCTGACCCGGCAGCCCATCTTGTCAAATTTTTAAAATCAATGTTGCCCCCGTGGCCCAAAAAGTTTGCCCACCCCTGATTTAGAATGTCAAACAAGCCTACTATGCATGTGAGATGAAACCACGGAACCCAGAGAAAACCCACACAAGCCCGGGGAAACCATACAAACTCCACCTGGTAAATTCCAAATCCGGGATCGAACCCACAATCTCAGAAATTGGATACCGACACGATAACTATCCGCCAATATTAAATAATTTTATGTTATTTGCTGGTTCTAACATTTATGATTACAAACATGGCATTTGAGGGTAAATGCTAATCTCCAAATCAACGAGTATAAAGGGGTGCTCTCATGATGATGATGAACCACTAGTTTGGCCACGCCAGGGCGGAGGTGCTCTAACTTTGGCATCTCAGGAATTTTATAGAGAATGTAGCCTCTCAAATTATCCTCTATGCCCCCCCCCCCCCCTTACCTCCCCCTCCATCCTTCCTTCCTTCCAAATCCTCCCCCTTGAAAAAATGTGAGACTCATCAATGGGCTTTTTGAGTCGAAATGTTTGGTTATAAACAGGGTTTGAAGAAGTGGTGGCGCTAGAGGTTGTTGTTAGTGGCTTATATCCAAAAGCCGTGGCAGTAAGAGAAGAAGAAAATGGATGGAATGACATCAAAGTGCTGGAAAAGTGGGGAGATTTAGAGGGTCTATGGGTATTAGTTTGGGGGTCCAAAAATCCCATGTGTATGGATGGTAAAGTTGGAAGTTGATCTGATGTGAATGTGTGCTGTTCTAAAGTCAAATTTCTTCTTCCCCAATCTAGTGACACAATGAAGGTCTGTGTGGTGAAACTGGAATGCTGGGAAATTGCAGGGCGGGGAAAAATGGAGGACGACGCATTTAAGGCAAATCTGATAGAGAGATGACAATAACCAAGACAGGTAAGTCCATTAGCTCATAATGCTAGAAGATGAATGACACTATTGTTGTCCTAATTGTGGTCAAAATCAGATATACTACATAATAGGTGACATTTCTTAATTTTTGTTTTTGGGTTGTAATGAACTTTATTTTTTGTTAGGGATTGTTAGCATATATACATTTTTTTTACAGAGCGTTATATACATAATATTAGAAACGCAGTACTTTGAGCCACAGCCCCAAGAAATAATGTGTATTCAAATTTGAAGCTTTTTTCATTCAGCAATTGTTCATCAATCACTCTACTAGCTCCGCCCATAGCCCCGCCCATAGCTCCGCCCACTGGCTCCGCCCAAAATCATTTCAGAAGCAATAAATGTACAATAAATCCCAACCAAAACAGCTCAATTTATCGCATTAGGTGACCAAGTTTACATGCTGTATCATTTTATTTATGTGGAATACTTTGTTTAAACAATTAGTTTTACTGCTGTACAACAGATTTGTTAAAAAATAGGGACTTATGATTTTTTTGTGTTAAAAATATGGTGCTAAAACTCTACTTAAATAGGATAGACCATAGACATTTGAATATAGTACTTTACCCCCTACTTAATACATTTCTTGGGTATCCAAGCAATTCAAAGTCAATATGATATATTTTTACATTTAAGTCCGTGCACAACAAAGTATTCTTTCCCTTTTGGTGTTCATGGAAGAGAGTGATTCCAGATGGTTTAGTTGAAAACTGAAGGTGAGGAAATCCTTCTCAATGTTGCCTTTTTGGTCCAGAACTCAGGCGACCATATTGGCTAAAATATTGTCTGTTTATCATCAGCTTCAAGGTAGCTTTACTTCTTTGGCCGATGTAATGTTGCTTCAGTCTAGGGTTCGATTGAAAGATTTATTTCCGTCTTCATTGTGTGTTTATTTGGCAGGTGCGACTTATACTCAGGTGTGATGGAAAAATACGGTTAGATGCTAATAAATACTTGACAATAAGCAATATCTGGAGCCTACAAAGTGTAGTTTGGGACTTTCTGCTTCTACTTTGGATACATCTGCTTTGTCTATTAGCATATCCGTCGGCCAGCAGACTTTTTTGCAGCAGGTCCAGTTTTTTGGACCTGAAAAGGTATTTGTTTCAGTTAGGCTGTCTGGTTTCTTGCTTTTAATCGGAATACAGCAACATTGAACATTGTCGTCTATCGGAAAAAGATCAGATGTAGATTGTATTGTGAATCGTGTATGTTTTGGAGATTTAGGTTGGAAAATTGTTTTGTGTGGGTAGTTTTTAGTTGTTTTCAAACCTTGTTTTTTGTGATTGTGGCATGAAAACAATTGGATTAGAGCAAGGGTGTCAGACTCGATTTAATGTGGGCCGGACCATTTTAGATATAATATTTAGATTTTTTTTAAATAAATGGATTAAAAGAACTGGATTATAATCCTTGAATGTTCAGTTTTTATAGATCTAAAATAATGTTTATTTTAGCTTTTTTAAAATATTTTTTTAGATTTTACAAAAGGATTTTTTAACTAAAAAACCTGAAAAAAATTGATTAAAAAATGACAATTGTTGATTTAAAAAGGGGAAAATCAAGAAAAGTTTTGAGAATTAGGGTTAAATCCCAGGGTTGGACTTTTCTATGTGGATTTAGCGTGGGTTTTCTCTGGGTATTCTAGTTAGGGTTGGCGTTTTGGACCCTCCAAATTACCCCCCAGGCTTGAACATTTGTCCTTTGTCTCGTCGTGCCCTTCTATTGGCCGGCCACCAAATCAGGTTATCCTCCACCTGGTGCCCCAAGTTAGCTGGGATCAGCTCTAGCACCCCCTCCAACCCTTGTGAGATGGTACAGATAGTGAATGAATAAATCCTAGAACATTGCTTTTTTTCCCAATAATGAAAATGGATGTTCTGGCTGAAAGTTGGAAGCCAAAGTGACACTTTGGTGTAGCTGAAGCTGGGCGGAATAGCGCTAGCCTTGTGTTCGATGCCCGCTACCTTTGGTAAACATGACTGGACCGCCATGTTGACTCTGTGTGCCGCTAGCCAGACGGGCGTGTGTCTTGACTACGCGGCAGGTACACATAGACGGCTTCTCTGACGTACGTATCCTTGGTTAGCGTCGGAAGCATTTCCATCACGTTAGCGCATTTTAGTATCATCTTCACATCCGGTGTGAAATTGGATCACCATTAACGCATCGTTTGTGTGTACGTACAATTAACCCAGCAATGATTTTTTGAAAGCTAGGCTCCCATGGCGGTCTTTTGAATCAATAAGGCATCATTTGTTTTTGGGTGGCTTTTAGCGTTTATTTAGCCTGGATGGATACACATTAGCATGGCGGTTCCCAGCTTTTTCTGTACGCCGGGTCAATAAACATCGCAGTTCATGAGACAAGAGACGTGTTATTTGGGATTTATGTAAGGTGAGAAATGTCCTACATTCCTTAAGAATTGGAGGGTTAAAATGGCGGATAGGCACATTTTTAAAGAAGAAAAAATGGCAAAAAAACAAACAAAACATTATCTATAGTCATTTTTAGTTGTAATCACTGTCCCCATTTAAACCCCAGATGATAGTTTTAGAAATTAGCAACGTTATTGCTACTATCGTTAGCCGGTCTTTTGGTCGCTGGTCAAATGTACTTGGATATTAAACAGTACTTAGATATTAAACAGTACTTGGTTATTAAACAGTACTTGGATATTAAACAGTACTTGGACATTAAACAGTACTTGGATATTAAACAGTACTTGGATATTAAACGGTACTTGGACATTAAACGGTACTTGGATATTAAGCAGTACTTGGATATAAAGAGTACTCGGATATTAAAGAGTACTTGGATATTAAACAGTACTTAGATATTAAACAGTACTTGGATATTAAACATTACTTGGATATTAAACAGTACTTGGATATTAAACAGTACTTAGATATTAAACAGTACTTGGATATTAAACATTACTTGGATATTAAACAGTACTTGGATATTAAACGGTACTTGGATATTAAACGGTACTTGGATATTTAACAGTACTTGGATATTAAACAGTACTTGGATATTAAACAGTACTTGGATATTAAACAGTAATTGGATATTAAACGGTACTTGGATATTAAACAGTACTTGGACATTAAAAAGTACTTGGATATTAAATAGTACTTGGACATTAAACATTACTTGGATATTAAACAGTACTTGGATATTAAACAGTACTTGGATATTAAACAGTACTTAGATACCAGACCAGTTTGGACGCGTCTCAAACCGTTTTTTTGCTTGTTCATGGTCTCCTGACTTTTTTAGGATTACGTAAAGTAAAGTATATTAAATTTTTTCCTGGCATTAGAAGTCACCTTTCCTCCAAGCATGGTGCTTATGAGACTGGCAGGTGTTTATGACAGGATATGCTCATAATTGTCCAATTCAATTTATGTAGGAACTCGATTAATGACCCTCGAAAATATACGAATATTCCCTGAAAATACACTCAGCTGGCTAATACAGGGAACAACGTTGGTAAAGGTCAAAGCCCAGAGGTCAAACTTTGTCCCGCATGATTTTATATTTAGAAACAAGTCATTTTTGCGGTTATACTGGAGGAATAGCCTTTATTTTTCTTAAAAATGGGTAATTTCTATGAAGTTTTAAACCATTTTAAACCCCTACTTAAATATATTCATTCATTTTCTGAATTACTTATCCTCATAAGGGTCACGGGGGGTGCTGGAGCCTAATCCCAGCCAACTATGCATACCTGGCTGGCCAATAAGAGTCATTAAATGTATTATTTTTCAAATCATTTAGGTGTCATATGTCCTGACAAGAGTAATTTAGCAATACTTGGCGCAAATAAGATTTTTATAATTATTGTGGTCCAGCGTAAACCACCCAAAAAATATGTTTGCTTTTGACTCAACCTGTCGAGGCAAACACGTCGGTATTTTTTAAGTCAGCCTCGGGGTGCGATCAGATGCTTTTTAATTTCATATTTCAGGTGAAGTTGTCATTTTAAAACTTTTTAAAAATGCTCATTGTGACGTTTTTTGGGTGATTTGTGTGGTTTTTTTCCCATTAACACCTGCTGGAAGTGCATTGAGGTCACGACTCAGCAAAAAAAAAACTTTCTATGAACCCTGCAGGAAGGAAAAAAGGGGGCGGAGGGACGCAAAGTTGAGAAGAAAGTGATTTTTTGGGGTAGAGGGGCTTCAGTAGCAGCACGTGGGGAAAGGGGAGTGGTCTAAAACTGATTTGGGGGGGCTCTGGGAGGGAAAGTGGACTCAAATTTCACCCTCACTTGGGGGTAAAAGGGGGCCGGACTCATATTTGGGAATATACGAAGATTCATTGAAGGCAACGGGGACATAAAACTACAGCTCGTGGCCCTTAACGCGGTCGGTGCTGAGCTGGTTTGGTACCTGCAGGTTCGAGTCCTGCCCGCCTGCCTGGATTTCCCCCCCCTTATCCCCCTGGTCGCCGCCGTTGGGCGTCGAGTGGTGTTGAAATTACCGGAGATTGCAATCACTCTTGAGAATCCATTCGGGAAAGAAGTTTGTTTTTTTTCCAGGGGCCATTGCGTGTCTAATATTTAGACATGGTCGGCTTACTGGATTCAAGGACTCTACTGCTATTGGTAGCCGCACATGTGTGCTTATTAGCTGTTGTCACATGTCAGGACAACAACCGTAAGTAAGCTTTTATGTTTTTAAAGTCAGGTTTTTGACTGAGTTTGGGGATGGGATGTGTTGAGTTGGGAAAGTTTGGAGAAGCAGGTGTTGTTGTGAGGAATTTCTGGTTTGTGAGGATGGTGGTTGTTAGGGTGTATTGCGGGCTATGGTGGAATTATTATTTTTTTTTATTTGAGTGGATTTAAGTTTTATTGGATGAGGAAATTGTACTGAAGGTTTTTATAAGTCCATTTTTGCTCTTTTCTTTCTCATGTTATAAGGTGAAAACTTGTTTTGGCTGTTATGGCTTTGCTTTTAACTGTAAATGTAGTTCATATAGAGTCAGCATAGGATTTAATAGTTATGCAAAATGTTTTCTACTCCTCAGAGGCTTAACTATCTTTTTATTTCATGTATAGTTGCCCTTAGGATATGAAATTTTTAAGGGCTTGGAAGATACTTGTGTAGTTAGTAATTATATGCCCACTCGTTTTTAGTGTATAGTATATTTGAGATGTTTTTTAGCTGAATTTATGGATTTTGTTTTCTTAGAAGCACTCCAGAAATCTGAAAAATTGCTTTTTAAATGACGTTTAATTACTTTGCATCAAAATTTGAGGGTAGAACTTTCATTTTAGAGCAGCCTGGAGATCTTAGTAATTTAAAGCCCCAAATTAAAGGGCAATGGTCACGTGTTCAACACAATGTTTTTAATTCAATATTAAGATCGATGTCTAATCCATTTGAGCACAGAAGGTCGGCAGGAATCGTTAGTAAAGTAATCTAATCTAAGATATTGGATGTCTAGTTCCCCCATAAAATATTTATTATTGTAATTTAGTTGAACGAAATTCACTCATTCTTGTGATGCAGTAGATTTGAACAATTTCTAAACTAAATTTTAAAGCAATGGTTTAAAAATTAAAATTTTAGGTGCGATAAAATATACTGTACTGTTTTTTTCAATTTTTAAAACCAACATAAGTCAAGTTTACTAATTCTAATCATCCAATAAGAATGTTTTTAATCCATAACTTTCCCAATCAAAGTGAATGAGACGTATATTGCCATCCATGGCATCCATTAAGTCATATTTTAATATTTAGAATTCACTTTATCATGACTCAATGTTTAAACATTATTACTCTACTTGAATTGTGGAAAAAAGCCACTTCAACACTTAAATTTGGTCATATTTGAATATTTTAATTGAGTCATACTTGAGCACTCCACTAGAGGGAGACAATGTCGCATAAAATGAGCATCACTGGTCGCCTAAAAAATAAATGAAAGGTGGTCAGGCTGAAGGGCCTTTGGTGAAAAAAATTCACATTTCAATGCATTGGCCATCCCATAAAATGCCCCTTTTTTTGTCATATGAAATCAAACGCGAGAGATTTAAGAGCAAATGATTGTTTCCAGGAATAAAGTTCCATAAGCAAGTTTTCCATCTGCTTTAAAGATTACCGGTAGCCATAAAATGTGACAGTCGGTCTGCACGCAAGTAAAAGATGATTGGAAAAAAAATTCAAGATTAGCGCTTTTGTTATCGTCTAGACGGGGACTGAATTAAAGGTGTATTTACATCTAAAAAAAATGGAGGGCAAAATAAAAGCCAGTTAGGTCTCAGGTTACCCACATTAAAACGCAGTCCCCTGTCTTATAATGGACTCCATTCTTTTCTCGCTTTTAACTCGGGTAAGAAAGCTTTTGGAGTTATCTGAGGAGGCTTGGGTCACTTTTAGTTTGGAGGCGGGGCTTAAAAACGGGTCCCAGAATGCAATAAGATAACTAGACAGCATAAGATGGAAAACAGTTCTTCAAAAACGCACCTGGGAACACTTTATGCTTTTCATTTTTTTTCCGCTACCTCGTGCCAACAGTAGAGAGCGCCAAATATCAGAATATCCTTTTTAAAAAGGCCATAGAGACCCCCCCTGACCCCAATCTGGCATCCAGGTGGGTTGGCATGCTGTGTTTTATGAAGGTCGGGAATTGTTCGACCTACCAGAAAGGCCTCATTCATTCATTTGCGGATATGGGAGTGGGCGGAGCTTATTGGTTAACTCCACCTGAGCATTTTTTTCCCTCATAGGTAAATATGACTACTGTATTTGGACAGTGGGGGTCTTTTTTGGCGTCCTTTTACATCTGTGAGTGGGAAAATGTATTAGAGTGATACAACGGACTAACTATGTTAAGGGGGAGGAGCTTAGATTTATGTACAGTAGCAACTTTTGGAGGTATCGGACTAGCGTGCCAAGTTAGCGTCTTCTTGCCAAGTTTGTCTCGCCTGTTCGATAAATGTAAAGCAGCCTTGTACAAATTTTTGCACATGTTCTTCATCGCTTGTGATTTGTTGGTTTGGCTTCATCTTGTAATGTGTTATCGCCTCCTGGTGGTGGTGAAAGGGATTGACTTTTAAATGGGATTTTTGCGTTGCATTGTTGGTTGTTTGGTGGTTTTTGTTGGTCAGTTTGAGAAAGGAGTTAATACTTTTTTGTTGTTGTTGCACTTTTAGTTCAATTCTATGTTCATATTTACTCAAATTTAGTCCTTTTACAGGAAGGAATCTTTTTTTAATTGTCATTTATATTTATTAGCGTAATAGGTTTAATAGGTTTCTTGGAAATGGTGGCAAATATAAAGAAAACTGTCTTAAATGGCTATTTTTGTTTGATTTCATAGTGGAATATACCAAGGAATCCCCTTTTTAAGAGTAAAATTGGCGAGGATATGAATTATTTTGGTGTCAAACTAAATGAAGGTATAAAACTGCCTCTCATAGAAGTGATTGATTAATTTAACTATGCTTTTTGTTAGATTTTTGTATTAGTTTATTGATGTTTTAAAACATATAGAGAAATTTGAAATGGCGTATTTAAACATGGTCAGCAAAGGAATTGCTATAAAATCTCATATCAAGAAGAGAATGTAAAACTTATTTTAACTCACTTGCTAGCATTGACTGCGTTGACGTCCAATCAATTTTAACTAGTGAACTATCCCTGTACAATTGATTGACGTGTTGGCCTCACAGTTCTAGGATCGAGAGTTCGATCCCAGACTCAGTTTACGATTCCCTGGCTTTTCTCCGGGTATTCCAAAATCCTCCAAAATCCCCAAAAACATACATGCTAGGCTAGCCTGACACTCTAAATTGTCTCTAGCTCTGATTGGCTGTCCATCTCCTTCCAAAAATTCAAGGTCAGTTCGCTCCAGCACCCCCTGCGAGCTACATTTATGAAAATTCACAGAAAACGAATAGAAAAATTGCTTTCCATCTCTCCTAGTTACAACAAATTGGACGTCTATCACCGTCAATTCCAAAGAAAAAGTTAATAATGTAAAAAAATGCATTTTATTTCAAAAACTGCTACAAAATGTCAATAACATCTTGCAAAATCTGATCCATCACCCTCCCCTTTGCGCACATTGTGCACAGAGGACGCCTCCACCTGCTTGCAGGACGGCCAACGCTATAGTGACAAGGACGTATGGAAACCCGAACCATGTCGCATCTGTGTTTGCGACACCGGGACGGTCCTCTGCGACGAAATAGTCTGCGAGGAACTCCGGGATTGCCCCAAGCCCGAAATCCCATTCGGAGAGTGTTGCCCCATCTGCGCTGCTGACCCGGCTACACCCATTGGTTGTAATTTATTTATCTCCTCATCTTTATAAATAAATTACCCAAAGCTTGCAGTTTGCAGGATCATGACATCTACTTGGAAAAAAAACTTTGCAGCTTTCCAAGTAAAGACATGATTACTTCACATTTCACTCTTATGCTTCCCTCATAAAAAAACAGTTTTTGTGCATACTTTTTAAAAAAAAAAGGGAGGAAAATGACATAAGGAAGATATTAAGGGAAATAACTCAAGTCAAGGAGAAGCAGCTTGACATTTTTCCTTCATATCCCTTCAATCTTTCGTCACTTTTGTGTGATGTGGAGAGAAAAATGTAGCCAAAAAGCCCTTGATTTTTATGAATGAGTTTTATTTTTTGGGGGAAAAAGACGTCCCAAGGGAAGCATGAGTGAAATTAAGTGCCTGCCTGCTGATTAATTCGAAAGCTGTTAAGAATACAGGTGCAGCTACATAGTTTTTTCTTATGAAATTGCTATCTTTTTTAGTACATTTTTTTGTTTTTTTAACACAAGGCAATCTATTTTTTTTCTATTTTCACTGTCTAAAAAAACTGCATTTTTTCCAATTTATCCTTAGCATATTTTGCCTAAGGACCCAAATTCAAAGCATCAAACTTTTTGACCTTTTCAAGCTAAATTCACCTGGAAATATGCTAATTATTTTGACCTCTATGACCTTTGGCCCATAACTCCAAAATGTAAACATATTTTATATCATAAATGCATCCATAAATTTGTCCCTTTATTCGTTTTTGAGTCAAACAAATCTATTTTTAGTGTTTTGATATCCTTATGCTTTTATAATTTCATTTTTTTGGGCAGTGAAAGTGCTTTATTTTCCTTACTTTTAGGCAAACAAGTGCTTTAATTTTGCTTCCAAACTAGCAATAATTTTTTTTTTTCCATATATGCATGGTGCCTCAAAAAATGTACTCACTTTTCAATATTTTTTTGTGGTTATCAGTGTTCCCAAATTTTTTTGTAAGGAAAACCAAGTATGTTTAACTCATTAACTAATTTTGAGGTAAATAGATTTCTTTTCAGTTTATATTTTTGTTAGCCGCTATAATATAATGCTTGTATATAGTTTTAGTAATATCAATTATATTATTTTGCGAATGATTTCATTCAACTTTATTGTATAATTGGAATTAATTGGAGCTAACAATTGATTAGACTATAATCGAAAAACCATAAAGTAGGGTCACCCCTATTTTAATTTTTTTTTTAAATTTAGAACTATTTAAACAAAAAAAAAATCCCCAGAAAAAAAATCCACAATGTAGTGAAGTCGTGAAACTTGAACCGTGAAATAGCGAGGGATTACTGTACTAAATTTAAAGTTGAAACGAATATAAGCATATTTTGAAATTTTCATTTATTTACAAGTGACAGTACAACACTTGAAAGTTTTGAGGGCAAGTAACTATTTTTGGTAATTATAAAAATGTAGATATAGTACATAATGATATGTCACTTTAAATAGAGGTATGTAGAGTGAGTACATATTTTTTGGGGTCACCTTGTATTAAAATGTGCTTTGTACAATGGTCTGTTGCCAGCCGGATTGTACGAAGCATCTGCTTTTTCTGCTTTTAATGCTTTTTAGCTCAAGATGGAGAGTTAGCAACATCCAAATGGGTCGTTAGGAGTTTCAAACAATCACATTTTCGATAGCTTTTTCTTTCAAATAGGACGATTTAAAGGCATTTAGCAATATATTCAAAGAGAGAAATTTTAGAGGTGATTTTCTTTTGCATTTGTTTCATAAACTGGATGCTAACTCTTTCTTTCCTTTCCACTGCCTCGTCACAGGAACACCTGGAGCTAAGGTGAGTTTTGTGTGTGTATTTTTCTGTGTAAAGAATGTATTTTATTCAGTTTTAAACCTGTTGCTATAAGGATTCAAACAGAGGCAGAGGATTCTCTTTTTTTACCATGAAATGTATATTTTAATATCGTAATTGGCAGATAATTCCAAAAAATGGAGTGTACAGTAATCCCTCGAATATTGCGGCCTCAACTTTCGCGGTTTCACTACATCAGATTTTTTATAATTACATTATTTTTTGTGAGTTCATAAAAATGTGAAAATTCAGGCTGAAACTCAAGTGAAAGCCACTCCCCTACATATATATATTTATATATTATTTTATTATTTTAAATAAATAGGCCTACTTTGCATTGTTTTGTTTATTTCGGCCATGTCTGGTCTTTATTAACCGTGATAATCGAGGGATTACTGTAAAAGGACTTCAATGTAGTCATATCTGGTAAAGTACATTCTATTTAGGATCACTTTTATGATCAATTTTTCAAGAAGGTTTTCGGTTTAATCATCCTTTTTGTAACTGACTCCACTGTAAATTCTGCTAAACATATGCCAACCTTAATATAATATTGATTTTTTATTATTATAGTAAACACCACATGACTAAGACACTATTATATCATATATATATATTAATATTCCTTTTATTTCTGGGGTATTGTTTCTCATACAGGGCCAGAAAGGGGAACCCGGAGATATTACAGATGTAAGTCAACCAACACCACACAATATTATAAAGTGTACAATCAAATTGTAAAGTATTTGTTTTTTTTTTGTGGACTAAAAAGGGTTAAATGTGACCCCGAATAGGTATTTTGTAAACGGAGGCCAGATGGGAATACTTTGCAGTGGTATATAAAAACTGAATTGTTTATCCTATCTTTGGTTTTAAATGCTTTTCCCCTTTGATGAAGGGGGGCGGGGCTTAATGACCTCTATAAAAAAAACTATTAAAGCGCTGCTCTGGAAGTATAAAAGATTTATTTGTGTGGACCTTTTAGACTTTTAGTCGGGTTATTGTGTCAAAGTAAAAGCGTCTTACTTTGAAGGGTCATTTGGAGGTCAATACAACAGTCCTAGATGTGCACAAAGCTAAAAATATTTCAAATTAAAGTGTATTTTTGACTGAAAAATGCCCATTTGGGTCGGTATTCCTATTTCCCTGTGTATCGTTGATATTTTTTATAGTGTGGTATAGATGTATTCCCGTGATTTTTACTCATTTTTCCACATTTTCTTAGACAAACCAATCAAATCGTATTAATTATTGTCTTCTTCTCTCTTTTTGTTTTATTTTTTTAGGTCATAGGACCAAGAGGACCATCTGGCCCAATGGTCTTCTTTCATTTTGGACTTTTTTTCATTCATTTATTGCTCAGGGATGAAATAATCCTCAGAGTTAGAATCAGTTTTATTCCATATTTAGGGACCACCAGGAGAGCAGGGACATCGAGGACCAAGAGGAGAGAAGGGAGAGAAGGTCAGTCTCTTCTTTTTTTTTAAAGTACACTATGTCACTTTTTTTTTAGTCTGTGGTATGCTTTTATTAAATTGTGCAGGTGGTCTTTTGATTCATCGCGTTTTATTTGATTCATATCTTACCACCAGTCAGCGTCTCTTGATTAAAAATGGTAGTTTTCTATGTATTTTAACCAATACGATATTAGACCTATAATATATTTTGTACCATTTTTATAGATTTTTTTTCATTACTTAATATGTAAGATCTGGGGAAATTGTAATGTATTTGATTAACAGCATATATACACAATAGCAACTTTTTAAACTACTAAGATTTTATTATATGTACTATATTACTGAAAGATATCATTTTTTTTTGCAGCATTTTGCAATGTATTGGAAGTCCAATACAAAACTGTCAAATATTGATTGACACTAAATAACTTGTGGAATATTTTTTGCTGTCCTTTTATTAGATTTTCAAAATGAAATGAGCAAAATTAGCCATTTTTAAAGATGTTTTTATTGTATTTGTTTTTCAGTGTGACAGTCAGATTCATTATTATGCAGCATTTAAGTATAGTAAGCTCTTCTCTGATTGGATCAAAATGATTCATTGATAATCCAAAGAAATTAAACAGGGCCTCATTTTGTATGCAATTTAAGATTTTAACAAAAAATATACATATATATTTTGAGGAAATAGGACCTCCAAGTTATTCCAATCATGATTTAATCAATAGCTGTTGTTTGAAAGTACACTAGTTCATTCTTCTCCCTATTAATTCCAGGGAACCCCCGGTCCCCGTGGCCGAGATGGCGAGCCTGGTACCCCTGGAAACCCTGGACCCCCTGGACCACCAGGTCCTAATGGACCCCCTGGCCTTGGTGGAGTAAGTGTCAACTTAAAAACAAAAGAACATCAATAAAATCTATAAAATCATTATTTTTGGAAGACAAAAAAACAGGTCTTTTGATTGACAAGGGAAGCGATGTAGCTTTTTTGTTTTATTGCTAATAAAACAAATTAAGAAGTCACAATACTGAATAAAAACTACATATGGTGGTTAATCCAAATTAAACATTCGTATGCTTTTAATGTGATGAGTACATGTTTAAAATGGGGAAAAAATGGGTTGACTTGGTTGGTTAATACAACAGTTAATTTGTATGTTAGCATAAAAGCTAACATTGATTTGTGATTTAACTGTTGTCGTAGTTTAGGAAGATAAAATTTTGCAGTAACACTGAAATATTATTATGAACCCTAACCAAAATACGTTTTGTTTTGATTTTCTAGAACTTTGCTGCTCAAATGGCCGGCGGTTTCGACGAAAAAGCCGGTGGCGGCGCCCAAATGGGTGTCATGCAAGGACCTATGGTAAGCCAAAAACCTCCCATTTTCCTTCTTGAAAAGCCTTCAGTCAAAAAAAAACTTATAAAATCTTGATGCTAAACCAAATCTGCATCCCGCAATACATACGGAAGCTGATTAAACTGATCAAAAAGTGGAATAAAGTAGAATGTTCATACTCCAGAACCTTATTCTACCTGGAAAGTTCTTGAATTGAAGTCAAAGCTTGACTTTTAATCAAAAACACGCCGATTCCGAGCACACGGGGGAACAACATGTCTACTTAAACACACATAGACGACTATATATGGCGAAGTTGTGATCCTACAGACCTCCATTGATAAAGTTGAAGCCACGGTGGTCAAGGTTTTCCACTCAATGGTGACTTTCATTCACTTCTGAGGACCACTGTGCTGCATTTATTTGAATTTGGGGGAATTATTTTAAAGCCGGGCCAAGATCCTGAAAGGAGCATTTATGTAAAGAAAAAAAATGTTGAACTCTCTAAATATTTGAGCAACTTCCATCTATTTTCTATAGCACTATAGTTAAAGGGGGGTTAGGACAGGGGCGGAACTTAGGGGGGTCACGGTCCTAACCGGGCCCCCGACTTTGGGGCCTTGTTTGAGGCCGTGATTGGGTGAGAGGAGAGTATTAATACATTGGAAAATTACGTGCTTAATATCTAAGAGAGTTTAATATCGAAGTACTGTTTAATATCTAAGTACTGTTTAATATCTAAGTACTGTTTAATACTGTTTAATATCTAAGTACTGTTTAATACTGTTTAATATCTAAGTACTGTTTAATACTGTTTAATATCTAAGTACTGTTTAATACTGTTTAATGTCTAAGTACTTTTTAATACTGTTTAATATCTAAGTACTGTTTAATATCTAAGTAAATATCTAAGTACTGTTTAATATCTAAGTAAATATCTAAGTACTGTTTAATATCTAAGTACTGTTTAATATCTAAGTACTGTTTAATATCTAAGTACTGTTTAATATCTAAGTACTGTTTAATATCCAAGTACTGTTTAATATCCAAGTACTGTTTAATATCCAAGTACTGTTTAATATCCAAGTACTGTTTAATATCCAAGTACTGTTTAATATCCAAGTACTGTTTAATATCCAAGTACTGTTTAATATCCAAGTACTATTTAATATCCAAGTACTATTTCATATCCAAGTACTGTTTAATATCCAAGTACTGTTTCATATCCAAGTACTGTTTCATATCCAAGTACTGTTTCATATCCAAGTACTGTTTCATATCCAAGTACTGTTTAATATCCAAGTACTGTTTAATATCCAAGTACTGTTTAATATCCAAGTACTGTTTAATATCCAAGTACTGTTTAATATCCAAGTACTGTTTCATATCCAAATACTGTTTAAAATCTAAGTACATTTGACCGGCGACCAAAAGACCGGCGACCAAACGTCGGGTCACGGAAATGTCTTGTCTGTGCTTAATGGCTTTTCAACAAAGTGAGTGTTTGCTTCATCACCTTCGCAGAATGTGATTTGCTCATGTTGAGTGTTTTTAGTGGTCAGGGTGTGTGTATATGTGTGTATGTGAATGTGTGTTGACATTGAGGCTGAACAGAAGAGAAATGAGTCGCAGGAATCTCACCTGCTACCGCTGAGGGGAGCAAGTATACCCGCGTTAGCCTTCATTTTCGCCCAGTGTCACGCAGAGTTCAAACATGGCGATGAACTGTTAACTATGAATGACACTGTGGAATTCCAAATCTTTTTTTTAACGTGTTGTAGTTTACCTTGAGGCTCGAGAAAGATGGTTTACTGCCTGCCAAAAGTGGGTTTCAAATACTAAAACTGCTAAAACCAATACACACTTTACTTAAATAGAAGTACAGAAAACTAAATATTCAGCCTTCATACAAAAAAAAAATAAAAAAATGGGGGCCTTGGATTGAAAGATATTAGTCAATTCTACATAGCCGCCAAGTTTCAAGAAAATCGGTTTTCAAATGATGGAAAAGACTAAATTTAAAGTTGTGTACACAAGAAGAACAACAAGGAACCTTAAAATACCCCACATGGTGATTTGACAGCTCTCCAGCCTGTAAAAATCTCCCAAAAAATTGCAAAACATCTCAATGTTATATGAGAAATGTATGTTTGCTTATTTTTTAATGTTTCCCGTTTTTTTTTTTCAGGGCCCAATGGGTCCCCGCGGACCACCTGGCCCCACTGGATCACCTGTAAGTACTATCTTTGCAGTACACAAATCCCACTACCTGCCACACACTCATTTTCATCAACAACTTTTGTGTACAAAATCGGATAATCGGAACAAACTAGTTTTTTAAACCAAACATAAGTGTGGAATACGAGAATTCCGAGTTACAAGCCTAAAGTATATGTTTGCCCCACCCCTTTTATTTGATGACACGCCCATTTTCGGAACACCTTAGTCACATTTTTGCTTTAAAAGGCATTTTTCTTTTTACAATTCTGTATCTTTTGTTCATTTTTGTCGTTTTTTTTCATCACAGAATACTTAAAGGGTTTTTTTTGTCTTTTTATTCAATTCCGGCTTTTTTGCAGTATTATTTTTTAAATGAACTATATAGTCACCTTGGAATAATTGATTTTTCCTCTATTTTTTTCTCATTTATGTATATTTATCTGTACAATATTTATATTATGTTTCTCTTTCTTCATTAGATTTTTTAGCGTTAAAAGACATTTTTCTTTTTACAATTGTATATTTTTTTGTTAATTTTTGTAATTTATTTTCATTAGAGGATACTTAAAGGTTTTTTTTCTTTTTCTTTTTGTCTTTTTATTCAATTCCGGCTTTTTTTGCAGTATTATTTTTGAATCAACTGGATTGTCACATTGGAATAATTGATTTTTTGCTCCATATTTTATGTATATTTATCTGCACAATATTTATTTAACATTTCTTTCTTCATTGCATGCCTTTTTTTGCTTTAAAACACATTTTCAGTCATCTTAACTCATCCTATTTCCTATTTAACACATAAATAAACAGACCAATGACCTTTTTTGTATCCCCATGTGATATTTTAGGGCCCTCAAGGATTCCAAGGCAGCCCTGGAGAAGGTGGAGAATCAGGACAATCTGTAAGTCTCATTCCCATCTTCTACTCTCTTTTTCAATATATCAATAGTACCTTTTTACCATTCCAACATCATCTCCAAATACAAATCTGAAAACCGAGCTTCTACCGTCATGCAGGAATTCCAACCTGCAGATTGTCTTAACATCTGCGTCCTTTTTTTATTGATTTCTTCACTTGGAAACGTGGCCTGTCTGTCCTTTTACTTCTCCTCCCAGTTTCCCTTTATTTAGCTTCCAGAAATGGCATGACCTGCCCGTTTTTTCTCCCAAAAACCCTCAGCAGGTAGACTGAACCCAAAACTGTGATAATCTCCCCCTCCCTGTAGTTTGGGATTATCTTTGCTTGGCATCATTATGCGGGATTAAAATCAATGCCGGACCATGTGTTTTGGAAGTAATGATTCCAAGGTCAGGAGGTGTCTTGATCTCATCATTTTGCTTGTTTTGTGGTGTTTTTTTAGGGTCCTATGGGACCTCGCGGACCCCCGGGGCCTTCTGGAAAACCTGGTGATGATGTGAGTGTCAAAATTTTGGAGATTATATAAAAAGTGACAATGGTTTGCCTTGGTTAGATTAGATTAGATAACTTTATTCATCATGTATTTGGGAAATTTCATTGAGGGTGAGAGTACAGACACAGAAAAAGACATTTTAGACATAAATAGGTAGGTATTAAATAAGTTAATAATTCAATATATGAATAAATAAATAAGCATGTTGCTGAAATATTTATATATACATATACATACATGAATTGTATCAGAAGTATATGTTGTTTCCTTCAAGTCTAATTTCATTGGCTCAGTAGCAAGAGGGTGAGAATACAGACACAGAAAAATACATTATAGACATAAATAAAGATAATAATGTCATATAAAGCAAAGTAATTCATATTTTTTAATCTGGTTGGTTGATACACGCATTAAACACCATAAAATTATTGACATACCTGTCAACCTATATTTTGTAAGTTTTTTTTATTATTTCAAAATATGTGCACCATATTAGGGTTAACTATTGTTTTTTTAAGTAAAAGTAAAGTTAAGTTAACTATTGTTTTTTTTTTTGTAAAAACCATCTCATTTTACCCATTTTTTGTTTTGGTATAAGCATTTTTTAATGACATTAGTTAATATTTTATAATATATCCCAATTTAATTCAGTGTTTAATTCTTGATTCACATTTTTTTTTTGCAATATAGGGCAATGCTGGCAAACCTGGAAAATCAGGTGAGCGTGGACCTTCAGGACCTCAGGTGAGTAATCACATGCTTTGTTTCCATGGCGATACCATGTCATACATGCGCCCCGATGACCCTTGACCTTGTCTTATTTTGTA
The DNA here is from genome assembly GCF_051989575.1 of Stigmatopora nigra. Taxonomy (NCBI): domain Eukaryota; kingdom Metazoa; phylum Chordata; class Actinopteri; order Syngnathiformes; family Syngnathidae; genus Stigmatopora; species Stigmatopora nigra. The sequence continues at coordinate 3,614,453 of NC_135517.1, forward strand.
GGGAGCTCGTGGATTCCCCGGAACGCCGGGACTTCCTGGCATCAAGGGACATCGAGTGAGTGCATTTCTTCCATTTTTCTTTTAACGATTCCAACGTTCTTTCTCCGATCTTTTCTTCACCATATTGCATTTTTTTTCTTTCTTCAGGGGTACCCTGGACTTGATGGAACCAAGGGAGAGACTGGTGCACTTGGAGCAAAGGTATTATCAACTATATGTATTCATTTTGTTCATTTTTGCAACCACTTATAGGGTCGCGAGGGGTGCCAGAGCCAGATTTTTTCCAATATTTAGAAGCAGCTGTGAATTCAAGTAAATAAATGACCATATTTTTGATAAAATGATGTTGTCAATAGTTGTGAATAGCTGGCCACTGATTCTGTGGGCCTATAGTTAGGTGGAATAGGCTCCAGCACCCCCAGGCAGTTTGGCAAATGAACAAATTAATGATGTCAACTTTCTTTCTGCAGGGAGAATCTGGTGCTGGTGGAGAGAGTGGCGCTCCTGGACCAATGGTATGAACATATATATATTTTTATATATTTCCACTATGTTGAATACTAATAGACTAAGACTGAACCACTTGAATTTTGTATTGACCCGAATATAAGACGATATCTTCTTTTTGTAGACTCGACTTGTTTGAAAAAAGACTTTGTGAACACCAAACTCTATTTTTATAGAAAATAATGACAGTGGGATCTGAAACAAATGATTATAACAATATAGAAAAAGCATATTTTTTCCTCATTCAAATCATGCAAAAACTACTTATTTTTTTAACATTTAACCATGTAACCTTAGTGCAATTATATAAATGAATGGCTTCTCCTTTTGAAATTCAAATTAACCCATCTACTGTAAAAAAAAAAAAAAAATTGCAATAGCTGCATTAACCATCAACGTTTTAAGATATCTGGCGCCATCTAACGTTTTGAATGGGTATACTGTCTGTAACCCCATTTTAAGATGACACTTTTTCATTCTTATTTCAATGCAAAAAAAAAAACATCGTCTTATACTCAGGCCAATACGCTACGATAGCCTAGCCTTGCTTATGGAGTCCAATTTTAATGCTATTATTGTCACCCACCTTCACAGGGGCCCCGAGGTCTTCCGGGTGAGAGAGGACGTCCCGGATCCAGTGGTGTCGCTGTGAGTGCCCGAAAAAAAACGAGGCCAGAACTGGAAAACAATCGTTGGGGCTAACATCTTGATTTTGTGGCCATTTTTCTGGGTTGCAGGGTGCCCGTGGTAACGACGGCTTGCCTGGTCCTGCTGGTCCTCCGGTAGGCATCCCATAATGAAAATGTCTTTGTTTTTTTATTTTTTTAGTCGTCCAATGGAATGCCAGTTTAAATGTCAACTTTCAAAGGCCAATATCCAGAATTTTGCATGTTTTATTTTTGTTTCACAATCTGAAAATTTGTTGTTTCTTATTTATTTTTTATTTATTTTTTTCTAGGGCCCGGTTGGTCCTTCTGGAGCTCCTGGCTTCCCTGGCTCTCCTGGTTCAAAGGTCAGTCGCAAAGTTTCTTTTTAACAGAAAGACTAATTATTCAATGACAAATAACAAGTTAAATGAGCCACTGGGCCGTAATACTTTCACCTACCACCAGAGGGAGCACCCTACTTGACAAAATCATCTTGTCTTGCCCATTAGGGAGAAGCTGGTCCCACTGGTGCCCGTGGACCCGAGGGTGCTCAAGGACCCCGCGGAGAGTCGGGCACACCTGGATCATCTGGACCTTCTGGCGCTTCTGTAAATTATTTCAAATGAAATATTTTAACGGCTTCCCGTGAGGCTCACTTGCGTTTTTTCTGCTTTTGAAGGGGAACCCCGGTACTGACGGGATACCCGGATCTAAAGGATCATCGGTAAGTCTGCTTGCGTCTTCATAAAAGCAAGAAAAAAAATATAAAATTGAGTTTTTTTTTTTTTTTTTTTTTACTCGACAGGGCGCTCCCGGTATTGCAGGCGCCCCCGGTTTCCCCGGACCTCGGGGTCCTCCCGGGCCTCAGGGAGCTACCGGACCTCTCGGGCCAAAAGGAACATCTGTACGTGATCACATTATAATACGGAGAGCAGAGATAGTGGCTTTTTTTTGTTTTTTTATGCTCTGGAAAATACATGGCTTTCCACTCTTAAAGTTGACGATCTGTTTTTTTTTTGTCCTTTAGGGAGATCCAGGTATTACAGGCTTTAAGGGAGAGGCGGGGCCTAAAGGAGAGATTGTAAGTCCACATTTTTCTTCTTTAAAAAAAATTGAAATGAACTATGTGAAACATAAGCATATTTTTATCGCCATTTCCGAGTTAATCGAAGCAATTTTTTGGCAGAAAACCATGCCGGCATTAGCATTTTGTTGTTTTTAAGTTGAAAAAGAATTTTCTATTGAAATCTGTAGCCAAAATGTCAAACTTATTTTTGTTATGGGCATCCAGAAAAATGTTAAATTTAGCTATTTTGGCTCTTAGTTATGTTATTTTACTGTCAATTAATATTCATATTTTTGGGTGCTCAATACGGTAGGTCACTGAGTTATTAATCAAACTATATACATATGATTTATTTTTATTTTTTATTCATCCAATATTGAATTACTGCATAGGGAATAGCAACAGCTCCTCCTTTTTTACAGTGGCGTGTGTAGCTGGCGGCCATCTTGAATGTGGCAACCAGCATTTGGAAACTAAATGTTACTCCCTGATACATAAAAGAAGTTATCTTACATAGACAAATGATAAAATACCCAAATTATATCTAAAAAGATGGCAAAAAAATGTATTGCTTGGAGAGATTGTTTCAAAAAAATGACATTAATAACCACATTGTTGATAATGGTTGTCCTTGGCAGGGACCAGTTGGTCTTCAGGGAGCCCATGGCCCACAAGGAGAAGAGGGCAAAAGAGGACCTAGAGGAGAACCTGGTGCTGCTGGACCTCTTGGACCTCACGGAGAGAGAGTGAGTCCACTTAAAGTTTGGGGATGTGACTATTCGTTTTGTGGATGCTGATTCATTTAAAAGTTGTTTTCACTCCAGTTAGAACTAGTCCTAACTGTTTATTTTATTTCATTTTGATATTGAACTTTAAAAAATTATAAAAACATTCTTAAATATGGCCCGTAGGTGAAGCTAGACTTTAACATACATTATTTTGCACTTCTCAGGTATAATGACTATTTATATGAGATAAATAGTAAGTAGGTTGTGCTTGGGCCAAATAGGAAAGTTTGCTTTGTCGCCCTCCGGTGGCAACATGGTGCAAATTACATGTTGAAGTATTTTACCTATCTTGTCTTAATGCAATGCAATATGATATTTGGGGTTTAATATGTCTTGGATAAAGTTTTACCATATATTTTATGCACAAAAAAATGAAATTTTATTTTATAAAAGTTTTTAGCTTAGATTAAAAGTTCAAAAATATTTCTAATGTAGATTTTTGGCTGTTTTTTTAGGGATCTCCTGGTAACCGTGGTTTCCCAGGTCAAGATGGTCTAGCTGGTCCTAAGGTAAGTCATGTCCTCATTTCCAAAAAGACAGCTAATATGATTCCATTACTGACAAATATGGAAATATGCCTTTATTAAAATGCATTAGCAAAAGATAAGAGTCCAATGCTAAATTTGCACTGCCAACTTTTTGCTATAAAAAGTCACTTTTGGGTCAATGTTATCTCATCCCCTCGGCACTCTAATTCCATTTTAATCCTTTAAATATCTTAACCTTCAGCCTTAAAAACCTTTTAACATTCCCTTTTTTCCCTCAAATCACAATCGCACATTGCAATAAACGACCTGTGTCATTCCGGCTGGATATTATGCACCTCATTAGCTCCTTCATACTTTTTTATTTATTTTTAAATTGCTTACATGCACTAAAAATCAGTTTAATGATGCGTATTGCAACAATAAAGCGGGATTTTCCCGAGAGTAAACACCCACTTACACTCTCATTAACCTTTTTTAAAGTATTTCTAGAACAATTTATGCCATTTTTTTCTGATAATTACACATGCACAACCAAAATAATTAGATTTTCTGTATTATTTTTTCAGTAGGTGCTTTAACTTGGATAAAAAAAGATATTGTTGTCCGTAATAATAGCATAAATAGGGATGTCCTTAATCAGAAATAAGATTGGAATTTATGGGAAATCAAAAAGAATATATAGTATTATTATAGTATTTTTTAGAGGATTGGAATTGGGTAAAAACAAGTTTTTTTTGCAATGGAAGTTAATTTAATGACTTTAAGGTAATAAAATGATCCATAAATAATAAATAAAGCTCTTCTCCCACTGCAAGATTTTATACAAAAAAATCCAAAACATCAACAATGGCTGGCTCTAGAGGTGACTGTAAAGTAGTGAGCTGGAACTCAATAGCAATTACCGTATTTTCACCACTATAAGGCGCACTTAAGTCTTAAATTTTCTCCCAAATAGACAGTGCGCCTTATAATGCAGTGCGCCTTATACTACAGTGCGCCTTATAATACAGTGCACCTTATATATGGAAAAATGTCATTCATTGAGGGTGCGCCTTATAATGCGCTGCGCCTTATAGTCGTGAAAATACTGTAATTTTTTTTTATGTTCATTCATTGAGGGTGCGCCTTATAATGCGGTGCGCCTTATAGTCGTGAAAATACTATAATTTTTTTTTTTTAATATTCACACTCTCTTAGGGTGCCCCCGGTGAGCGCGGACCCTCAGGTGCCAGTGGTCCTAAAGGTGCCAGTGGTGACCCCGGTCGTCCAGGAGAGTCTGGTCTAACCGGCGCCAGAGTAAGTTGTGGGGGATAGAAACAGAGGTATTGATTTTTGGTGTGGGTTTTTTTTTTTTATTGGAGGTCATGTAGTTTAATGGAATGACATTTTCATATCGCCATTATTGAGTCAAAATGAGGAGGATTATTATTGGGCTCAAAAGGCCGATTCGTGGAAGTAAAAAATGAGGTGCACAGTTATGGATAGAGTTTAAATTACTGTTAAAAAGTTTTGAAAAGAAATATTATCAAATATTTGTGATAATAATTAGTGTGTGGAGAAGTTGTCAAAGACAATTGTGATGTAGTGTTTTTATTTAATTATATATTTAGAGTTGGAACTGAATATACTCATTTGTATTGTTACATCCATGTTTGGAATTACTTTTCATTAGAAAATAGAAATACTTTGTTCAAAAACTTGCTTATGCACAGCAAAAAAAATGCTTAAAATGTTTTGGAAGCTTTTTAAAAATACATTAATTTAGTTTATGCTCTCATTATGCGGCACTAAAATAAATATTAGGGAAAATTCATAAATATAGAAACAAGATTTGTATTATGCCCTATTCTACTAAAACATATATAACTGAAAAGTACAAAAACATAAAAGGGGAAATTCAAATAATGAAATATAATACAAAAGACTCTAACAGATTTTATATATGACAAGATGTATTTAATAAGCCCTTTTTTATCTTTTTTTTATTATTCTCCATTCTGGACCATCACAAAACCATAAAACTACTATAATAAACACTAAATTAAAACTATAATAAAACTATGACAATTTTAAGAGTTTGAGAATTTGATGGTTTTATAGACAAAGAAGAAAAATGTCTTCCTTCCTCATCCATTCATTCAAATTGGACTACTTGTTTGTGTTTTCCATTTGTTGCCCAAATAAGTTATTCCTCATGCAATTTCGGAGATGATTCAATCTCCACATGGTGCTGTGTCACTCGTCTCTATGCAAATTAACTTTTTGTTTGTGTTTTTATGTGTTTTTGTGTCTCTGTGTGTGTGTCTGCAGGGTCTTACTGGACGTCCTGGTGATGCGGGTCCTCAAGGCAAAGTCGGACCTTCTGTGAGTACATTTTCAATCAAAACTAAACCAAAAAATACAATGTCCAGCTTCAGGGGCCTACGATTTAGCATCTAAGCTAACTTAAAGGCTTTTTTAGTACTGTATATTCTGGACTATAAGTCGCTTGATAAAAAAAATGTTTGGCCTGGGGTGCGTCTTATACTCCAGTGCGAGTTGTGTATGTATTTTTTACACTGAACCGCAAGAGGGCGCTGTGGGCATGTGTTGATATTTTCAACATTAGCGATGGATGGAATTTTGGCCAATAGAATTGCTTCTAACTTATAAAAACAACTGAGAAGGGCTTACTAAAAAATGGAAGTAGTTTTGTTTAGATTTTAGGGTTACATTTTCTTATGTCAACCTCAAGAGGGCGCTCTAGGTAGACGTTTGACCCATAGAATCGACTGTAATTTATAAAAACAATTACTTTATTTCATTATTTTTTCGTTAAACATTACATTCAGCCTGTTGTTGCTTCTTTTCTCATTTTCATTATTTTTTATTTTATTTCAAAAAGACATTTATAGTAAGTTTGGGGATTTTATTACATAAAATTCCCCCTAAAATGCAACAAATTATATCCTTCCTTCTCCCTGTAATTACAACTTATTTACTTTTTGCCTGGTGCGACTTATATATCAAAAAATACGGTAATTTTGCAATTGGTGCGACTTATATGTCGAAAATTACGGTAATTTTGCAATTGCTGACACCTGCAATTCATACTAGTCCAAATATGTTCATGTTCCTATTCAACATAACTTAAAAAAAACAAAAAATAAAAAAACTGTAAGCTACAATTCGCTTTTTTCCAACAGGGAGCCCTCGGCGAAGATGGCCGACCCGGACCCCCCGGACCACAAGGCGCCCGTGGACAACCTGGCGTCATGGGATTCCCCGGCCCCAAAGGAGCAAATGTACGTAATTTTTCAAACATAAACAAATCTACCCAACAATGGAAATCTCTTTATAATCCCTTTTTTGTGGCTTAATTTTAGGGAGAACCTGGAAAATCTGGAGAAAAGGGATTGGGCGGGGCTCACGGTCTGCGAGTACGTACTAGCCAATCGTCGACCAATGAAAAGGCCAATGACATGGTCACATGATGGTTGGATTTGTTGCTTCTTCACAGGGTTTGCCTGGTAAAGATGGCGAAACTGGTGCTGCCGGACCTCCTGGCCCTGCTGTATGTATCCAGATTGGATATTTGTTTAAAAAAAGGGATATTTTTTTTAATGCTATTGCTAATTTGGCTAATTTTTAGGGCCCTGCTGGTGAAAGAGGGGAACAAGGTCAACCCGGTCCATCTGGTTTCCAGGTATATTCCGTTTTTTTCCCTTTTTAAGTCTATAAAAATGATTTTTCTTTTAGAATAAATCCAAACAAAAACTTCTGCCCAAGCAATCAAATTCAAAACATCGCCATATTTGGAAAAGCGGGTAATCTAACTTTGCCCTCAAAATGTCAACACTTTCTCTTCTCATTATATCACCTAGCTGGTAAATTTAAGTTATCTTCTAATTCGTTTTCTGATTTCTGTGACCTTTAATTTCATTATTCTGAAACATAATCACCTCACAACCTTTCATGTTAAATATCCTGCCAGTTTAATAATAATAATAATCCTTTTGTGCCTGACTGAATCATTTTGATCACAAGCATAAAAAAATGAAACTGAATACCGTATTTTCCGCACTATAATGCGCCACCAAAAAAAAAATCCTCAAAACACAATGCGCCTTGTACATGATCAATAATAGTTAATCTTTGTATAAAATTCCCATTATTGTATAACCCACTGAGTGTATAACCCAACTCCTAACCACTACTACCACAGCTCCATCTAGTGGACACAATCCCTAATTACTACTACCACTGCTACTACTTATATTATCTCATTATCCGATACACCTTATATATATATACAACACATTTTCTGATAGGCCATTCATTGAAGGTGCGCCTTATAGTGCAGAAAATACGTTTTTATGAATTGAAACATACGAGTACTATGTTGTATCATTTTGTGCATGTATCCTTAATGTGTGTGTGTTTGCAGGGTCTGCCTGGCCCACCCGGCCCCCCCGGCGAAGGAGGCAAACCCGGAGATCAGGTGCGTGCTAACGTGTTTAGCTTATTTAGTCCTCAATAAAACTGGCAAAAATGATGGGGGGCTTAATTATTTTGCTTTGACTGCAAGTCCAAATCAATATTTATTGTTATAATAATATTGTTGTTGTTTTAAGTGCATGTTTATCAGTAAAAACATGAATTATTAATATAAAAAGTCACTAAATTCTAAAATATTGCATCATTTAAGCTAGTGCACAGCTTTCCTTGGTTTTGTGTGACTCATAAAATATATTTTCGCTTTTTTTGGGAAGGAATCATAAGCATTCATTCATTTTCTGAGGGTGGTGGGGGGTGCTGGAGCCTATCCAAGTTGACTTTGGGCATCAGGTGGCCAGCCAATTGCAGAGAAGAAGGAGACAAATAACCAATTAGTCACATCTGGGGGCAATTAAGTGTACAATTAGCTTAGCTAGCATGTTTTTGTAATGTGGGAGGAAATGTGTGGACCCAGAAAAAACCCACACAGATGAAGATAATATGCAAAGTACCTATAGAAATGTCTGTAGCTGGGATTGAATCCTCGGTCTCAGAACTAAAGCGCGAATGCGCTAACCACTCGTCAAACTGAAGTATCCATTTGACATTTTATTGACATTGAAAATGCTTTTCTTTTGTCACTTTGAATATTTTCATTGTATATTCTTTGACTTCTCTCTTGCGCAACAGGGTGTTCCAGGAGAAGGCGGAGCTGCTGGTGCCACTGGACCCAGGGTACGTTTTTTTAGAAAATATCTTTGGATTGTAGCTCGAAAACAAGTTAGCGTAAAATTACTTTTGTACATTTTGACCTTAGTACCCCAACTTTTGGTCATTTTTTGCTATTTTATATTTAAAAGTTAACTTGAACACAAACTGTAGTTTTCACCTTCTGTCGAAGGTAATAAACAATGGTTCGTAAAATTAGTTCCTTCAAGTTATAAAATCATTACATACATTAAATACAAGGTAAAAAAATTGGGGTGATACTACTTTGCGATTTTTCGATTACCGTAATTTCAGGACTATAAGGCGCACTTAAAAGTCTTAAATTTTCTCCAAAATAGACAGTGCGCCTTATAATACAATGCGCCTTATGATACAGTGCGCCTTATAATACAGTGCGCCTTATAATACAGTGCGCCTTATAATACAGTGCGCCTTATAATACAGTGCGCCTTATAATACGTGCGCCTTATAATACAATGCGCCTTATGATACAGTGCGCCTTATAATACAGTGCGCCTTATAATACAGTGCGCCTTATAATACAGTGCGCCTTATAATACAGTGCGCCTTATAATACAGTGCGCCTTATAATACAGTGCGCCTTGTATATGGAAAAATATCATTCATTGTGGGTGCGCCTTATAGTGCGGTGCGCCTTATAGTCGTGAAAATACGCTATGTCTGGTCTACATTATTCGCGATATTCGAGGGATTACTGTAGTACATTAAGTTGGGATACTTAACTTACTTCTGTAGTTTTTCCCCGATACCGATGGAGGTAATAAACTGGTTTGGTACATCATCAACATTTCATTCATAAAATAAGTGCCTCCATGTTGTTAAATTCCTTCCTTAATGGATACATATCGTTTTAAGAAAATGCTGTGTTTAAATATAACTCCCGCTTTGTACATAAGTACATGGATACAAACGCCATGAACTAATTGAGCGCTTCTTACGTGCAGGGAGAGCGAGGCTTCCCCGGAGAGCGAGGAGCTGCCGGTACTCAAGGTCTGCAGGGACCCCGTGGCTTGCCCGGAACGCCCGGAACTGACGGCCCCAAGGTAAGTTATTATTATTATTATTATATGAGTCATGGCTTATCAGCCACTTCCGTTTATGACATTGCAAATCAATGCTGTTCCCCAAAGAGGAAATGTTATTATAATAATAATAATAATCGGACATAGGCTTTGTCGTCATCAGCAACAATAACAAAAAAGCCATATTTTAGATCCGTAATTGAAGGACTAAATTTGTTTTTATCTTACTATATAGGGGGCTATTGGACCTGCTGGGGGTGCTGGAGCTCAGGGACCTCCAGGTCTGCAGGGGATGCCCGGAGAGAGAGGTGGCTCGGGTATTCCGGGACCTAAAGGAGATAGAGTAAGGATGTTTGGATTTCACCAAATGCAGTATTCTTGTGTTTTCTGGCATGTTTATTATATTTATTAAAAATTTTTGGGTGTTTTTTTTTCTAATTTTTTTAGGGTGATCTTGGAGAGAAAGGACCTGAAGGAGCTCCTGGAAAAGATGGCGGCAGGGTAAGTTTCCAGTTGTTTTAGGATGACAAAATGCTTAAAACTATTAAGTTGTACTATAATGTTTTAGAATTTTGATTTCTAAAGATTTTAGCATTTTTGCGTCAAATGCTTGGCCTCTATTTATGTTTCGAACGCCAAAAAAATCCCCCAAAAAGTCTCTTTTGAACCCCTTTTATACATTTTATTTATGCAGGTCATGTGACTTGTATTTGTCATTTTGAAATTCTACTGTTAATACTTTTTAATCTGGTACTATAAAAAACTTAGATTAAAAAATGCCTGTTTAGCTTTTTAATCTCCATTTTATTATTGTTAGCTTAACATAATGTTTTTTTTGTCAACAAAAAAATGCCTTACCAAAAATGCAACATATATATTTCCCCCTTAAATTGCGTATTCTTTAGCCGATAAAAATACAGAATATGCTTAACCAATTTTTCATTTTCAATCAATATTTTCATCAGGATTAAAAACTGCTGTTATTTTTTTAAACTATTTCAGGGACTTACTGGTCCTATTGGCCCTCCTGGTCCGGGTGGACCTAATGGTGAAAAAGTAAGATACATTTTTCTACATCTTGAAACATACATCATGGTATAATTCTAATAATTTTTGTTGTTGTTTTTTTTAAGGGTGAATCTGGTCCAGCTGGTCCTTCTGGTGCTCCTGGTACCCGTGGCGCTCCTGTACGTTTTTTTTCCCAACTAATCCTGCCAAATGACTCCAATTTGTCACCACGTTTTGCACATTCACCCCCTATGTGTCCCCCTACAGGGCGACCGAGGCGAGACAGGACCTCCTGGGCCAGTTGGATTTGCCGGACCCCCTGTAAGTAACACCTAGCGTATTAGCACGGCTAATTATGGCAGATATGTTGAGTAGATGACGCACGATGTCGTTCTTGCCATTTCCGTTCCTCTTCTGTTAATAGCCGTCACATTTTAACACCAAAACAGGTTTTTCTCTTGTCACCTTTTACTTGTTCATCAGATGCCTTCAATTGGAGGGTTGCAGATTCTATTCTGCCTTTAACCCTTTAGCACACATTCTTTGTTATGGTAAAAAAAATCACTATCTACTGTGTAAATATGATATAAAGTCATACCTCTACTTACGAATTCTTCTAGGTTACAAAGATTCAGGTTACAAACTTTTTTTTACATGCAAATAAATGACTCAAGATACAAAAAAAATCCAAGTTACAAAATCCACCAAAAGTAAATGCATTTCCTTATCCGTTATGTTATTTTGAATTTCCCTTATTAAGCGATTAAAAACCGTACAAATGACACGCGGCGCATTTTTTCACTCACACACAAATAGAGCACACGTAAAAGTCTAAAATGTACTACAAAGTGGACGGCTTTCAGCACCAAATATGGGTATTATTCTCCCATTATAACGGCCGCGGATAGAACTGTTTTATCGGCGCATGGCACATTTTTATATACTTTATTTTAAGACATTAATAGATATAATTATATTGCTAAATTCCCTTATAATTTTCTCTCATTTTTGTGTGTTTCTTCACATTTTCTAAACCAAATTGGGACCATTTTTAAAGGTTTAGTTGGTAGTTGTGTGAGGACCGTTGAACGAATACAAGAATTTACATATAAAGTACACCTCTACTTACGAAAAAAGTTTTGTAAAGTATAAGTACGACTATATATTATTATATGGAGTTTTTCGGTTCGTGGAATTGAGCCATTTGGATCTAAAACATCTCCAGTTGTGTACAAATTGGCTACGAAACAACATTCACAACATTTTTCAAATAAATGCTAATGCTAACAAATAGCATTAGTACACCAATTAGCCACCACAAGATAACACTCAATCCAGATGACCTAAAAGTGTTCATTTTTTTTTATCTAGGGCTCTGACGGACAACCTGGACTTAAGGGAGAAATGGGAGAGTCCGGTCAGAAGGGCGACGCCGGCGCCCCCGGCCCTCAAGGACCATCTGGGTCCCCTGGACCAGCTGTGAGTGACCCCCATTGCATTTTAAGAAGGAAGTAAACATCCCATTGAGGTACATTTAGTTGTTTCTTTGGTTTTCAGGGCCCAACTGGTGTTTCTGGACCTAAAGGCGCACGTGGTGCACAGGGACCTTCCGTAAGTCCTCCAATGGAGGTCGCCGTTATTTTATTTCTGCAGGTTTTGACCACTTGGTTCGTCTTTTTCAGGGCGCTACCGGTTTTCCTGGAGCCGCCGGCCGAGTCGGACCCCCTGGTCCCAATGTAAGTTGCATTTCAGACTTGTTATTGAATTGAATGGAATGTTTTTTTATTGTCATTATATTATTATTATTTTCGCTAGTGTTAAAAACATGGCTTTTCATATTTATTTGTTTTTTTGTAATGGGAAATAACAGTTATTTGCTTGGAAAGGGAAACAAAATATGATGATGTATTTACTCAAAATATATATTTTTCTTGAATTTTAAATCAATTTATTGATTTTTTTTGGGAGGTGGGACTAATTTATATTAGATTAGATTAAAATTACACATTATTATTTATAACACTTGTTTAATATCTAATTTTTTTTAAAGTTTGGAGATACTTCTTCAAAATTGACTAAATATTAGTGATGTATACATTTTTTAATTAAAATTAGATTTTTTTTTACATTGTTTTAAGATGAAGTGACACAAAAATCTAATACAAAATAACAACTATAAATGATTTTTTTTTTTAGGATGACTGAAACTATTCAAGTTAATTGAGTTTTTGTCATCTGGAGAAATAAACTGAAACATTTGAACTATATTAAGAAACTTTTATGTATATATAGTTTTCAATAGGAAAAATTAAATTAAAAATCATTTAACTCTAAAAGTAACAAATGCGCTATTACAAATGTTAATCATCTGTTTTAAATAAGTTCCTTATGACAATTTTCAACAATATGTTATGTTACAAAAATAAGTGTCTTTTTGATTCATCAAATTTTAGACTTCATTGATTTTGAGACACAATTCGAGAAAATATAACATATATAATATTGTCATTTGGTTTAATATTTAGACGTAAAAGTAACAGAAATACATTTTGGTTGTTTTTAGGGCAACCCTGGACCTGCCGGTCCTGCTGGCCAATCTGGCAAAGATGGCCCCAAGGGCGTGAGGGGTGATGGCGGCCCCCCTGGCCGACAGGGCGACGCCGGTCTACGTGGTGCTGCCGGGACCCCCGGCGAGAAGGGCGACGCCGGAGAGGACGGTCCTCCTGTGAGTTGACAGATAAAAAAAATCAATTTCGAGTTGAAAGTATGGCTGTCAGCCTGCAAAAAAATCATAATTTCCATCCATTAATACAGCCATTTGTTTTAGTTGAGCGTAATGGCGGGGCAAAATGGCGCCATCTTTTTGACAGATTGATGGCGGGGGGACCAGGCTTTTATCTGACATACTGTCCGCAAAAATAATGTTGAAGAAATAATTATATATGTGCCATGATGAGGAGTCAAGAGGGGGAGGAGTTAATGTGTAGATTGATAGGTTTTTTTGGTGAAATTGACCACAGGCTCTGATGGCGAATTTGTTTGATAGACAGAAAGAGAAATGATTTATATTTTTGAAAAGTAATAATTTTGCACTTGTAGACTATAATTTTTGAAAGTTTTCTTGTTGTTTTGTGGTAATTCTACCAAAAAGTTTGGTTTTCAACTTTTTTGAAGGGATTTGTTCTGGGATTTTACTACAAAAAAACTGAAAAGTGATTTGTAAATGCTGTAAAAACAAGAAATGAACCAGAAATTGACCAAATTTCCAAATTTGCCATAAAATAATCTGTCAATTAGTTAAGAGTTTAAGGGTTATATATCAACAAAAAAAAAAAAGTATTTTCTGCATTATAAGGCGCACCCTCAATGAATGCCACATTTTAATTTTTTTCCATATATAAAGCACACTGGATTATAAAACGTGTATTTTGGAGAGAATTTAAGACTTTTAAGTGCACCTTATAGTCCTGAAAATACATTAATTCATGAAAAAACAAGGTTAATGTGTTAGCTAGCATTAACCAAGATAGACTTCCAATCCATTTTGACCTATTATTGAAAAATTGCTTGTGTATTGACATTTTTTTGTCCATTTCCAGGGCGCTCTGGGTCCCTCTGGTCCTCAAGGATTGGGTGGCCAGCGCGGTATCGTTGGTCTACCCGGACAACGTGGTGAAAGAGGCTTCCCCGGCCTTCCCGGACCTTCTGTAAGTCACCGCTAAAAAAAAACGCGTAAAAACCAAGCCGTGAGTGACATTATCTGATGCCATGGCATTTGAATCCGTGAGCTCTCAGGTCATGTGATATCGGTTGTCATGGTAATGTTCCTTATCGCCTGACATGATAAAAATAGTAACATGACAAGTCCTTCTTCTAATAATAATAATAATATAGCACATTTGGATTTTTTAAAATGGTAACTCATCTACTTATTTGCTTGATTTTACCCAGGCATAATTTTTAATTTTTTTACCTTCAATGTCTCAAACTTTCAATATTTTCTGCACCTCATTTTGACATGCAATTATAATATTAATTATGCACAATATACTATAAATAGCTTAACTTTTTGGCTGTCATTGACATCCATTCCATTTAAATGGATTGGACATCTCTTCCCATTAATTAGCGATTAATCATTCATTCATCTGCTGAACAGCTCATCCTCACAAGGCTCGCGGGGGTGCTGGAGCCCAGCTAACAACAGAGTACTGACTAACTAGCTAAATCCAGCATTAGTTGTTTTCAATCTCAATAAATAAATGTATCATTTTGATTAAATTTCCGAAAAAATCACTTTTTTTTACCTATCGTCAACAATTTAGCCCATCAAAACCCTTAAAAAATATTTCTAATATAAGTGAGCTCATAAATAAAACATTTTCTTGCCGTCATTCATACAAATGCTCCACTTAAATCTGCTATTTTAGCACAAAAGCCATCCAATCAAAACAAAAAAAAGGACATAAGTGCTCCTCACTGAAACGTTTCGTAAAATTAGAGCATTTTTCGTTGATTTTGACGAAAAAAGGCCACTCGTTTGTTTCCGTGGCGATGAAAATAGTCAATTTTGTTTGTCCACGTCATGATGCTGATATTTTCTCCACGCTTTTGAGTCATCGTGCGTACTACCATGACTCACGCACTCCCTCCTGTTTGTCTTTTGCCGTCACACAGGGCGAACCTGGGAAGCAAGGCGCACCCGGAGGCAGTGGAGATCGCGGACCCCCCGGGCCTGTCGGACCACCCGGGCTCACCGGACCGGCGGGAGAACCTGGCAGAGAGGTCTGTTAAAGGCCGAGTACGCCGCGGGTTATTAAAAGGACTTCACGTGGGCGAGGGTGCGACTCCGACTTGTATTGGAGGTCAATGAGTGCTCGTTAGTGGGAGATGTTTTTTTTCAACTATTAATAATGCATCCATTTTTTAAAAAAAATAATTTTAGTCTTTGTTTTCTTAGGGAGGGAAAATGAGAAATAGTGAGGGCTTCTAGTTCGGATAAAAGACAATGATTAGGATTCAATCCGGTTTTGGTTCGTTTTGGATCAAAGAAACAAAATGAAAAATCACCTGTTATTTATTTTCCTTATTAATTTAATTAGGCTAACTTATAACTCTTAATAATAATGATTAAAAATGTAAAAATTCACTCACTTTTTTTACATCAATTATATAATTTATTCAAATTTATGTTACTTAAAAAAATAACTAATTATAATAAAAAAATCACAGATGCAATAACTACACTTTTTTTCTAGAAATCACAAATTTAATATATTTATTAACTCCAATATATTCATTTTAAAAGAGTTTATATTTTACTAAACCATTGATGTTAAAAGATAAATAATTTATTAAATCATTAGTTTGTTTCTAATATTAAGATGAAGATAAAATGTACTTTTAAATTAAATTTTAGACAGTCAAACACAAAAAAAATAGACTTTTATATCCAGTTTAATTTTTTTTGTCTGCCGAATGGCCCATTTTTAAGAAACTGCATCTAAATTTGTTTCCCATTTAACAGGGCAACTCTGGATCAGATGGACCTCCTGGTAGAGACGGTTCTCCTGGAATCAAGGTGACACTTTCCCTTTAAATAACTGCTCATCTCATTGAAACATAACATTTTTTATTTAAAATTTTTCTGTTACTTCAGGGTGACCGCGGTAACACAGGTCCACTCGGTGCTCCTGGACTCCCAGGTGCCCCTGGATCAACTGGCCCAGTCGGTCCCACTGGGAAGCAAGGAAACCGAGGAGAAGCTGTAAGTTCTCCTATTTTGCGTTCATGTGAGGCTTTAGTCCAAAATTTCACTCCATTTTTTTCCTGTCCAAGGGCGCTCAAGGACCTGCCGGTTCTCCTGGACCTGCTGGAGCCAGAGGAATGCCTGTAAGTACATAAAAAATACCTCAATTCTATTGCAAATGATTGTATATCTGATCAAATCATGTTCCCAGGGACCTCAAGGACCTCGTGGTGACAAGGGAGAAGGTGGAGAGTCTGGAGAGAGAGGACAGAAAGGTCACAGAGGCTTTACTGGTCTGCAGGGTCTGCCTGGACCTCCAGTGAGTGGCTATGAAGGCCTCAACTTTAAGTTAACTCCACTTTTGTAGGTAGTGGGCATTTAAAAGTTATCATTTTTGTCTTTTTCAGGGTCAATCTGGAGACCAAGGTGCTACTGGACCCTCTGGACCTTCTGGACAAAGAGTAAGAAAACTATTTTTTATACGCATACTCAATTTTTCCACTGTAGATTAGATTAGAACTTCATTTTATACTGTATTTTGGTAGATTTCCATGGTTACAGTAGTAAGCACAGACACAGAAGACATTGTAGAACTAGTTAAAAAAACTGGAGCCACACATAGGAAGTTTGGCTAATAATTTAGTTTTTTTTCGTCCCGTATTTGGTAGATTTCCATGGTTACAGTAGTAAGCACAGACACAGAAGACATTGTAGAACTAGTTAAAAAAACTGGAGCCACACATAGGAAGTTTGGCTAATAATTTAGTTTATTTCATCCCGTATTTGGTAGATTTCCATGGTTACAGTAGTAAGTACAGACACAGAAGACATTGTAGAACTAGTTAAAAAACTGGAGTCACACATAGGAAGTTTAGCTAATAGTATATTTAATTTCATCCCATATTTGGGAAATTTTCTTGGTTACAGTAGCAAGTACAGACACAGAAGACATTGTAGAACTAGTTAAAAAAACTGGAGCCACACATAGGAAGTTTAGCTAATAGTATATTTAATTTCATCCCATATTTGGGAAATTTCCTTGGTTACAGTAGCATGTACAGACAGAGAAGACATTGTAGAACTAGCTAAAAAACTGGAGCTACACACAGTAAGTTTGACTAATGCTTTAACTATGATTACAGGGACCACCCGGACCTATTGGACCTGTTGGAAAAGAGGGTTCAAACGGCTCGCCCGGACCCATCGGACCCCCAGGAGTACGCGGTCGTGGTGGTGATACTGGTCCTTCTGTGAGTAACAGACAAAAAAAAATAATTAAAAATGCAGAGAAAGTGAAGACCCTGTTTCGTCTTGCAGGGTCCTCCCGGAAATCCCGGTCCCCCCGGTCTTCCCGGTCCCCCCGGCCCTGGCATTGACATGTCGGCCTTCGCCGGCTTGGGTCACACGGAGAAGTCTCCCGACCCTCTCAGGTACATGAGAGCCGACCAAGCTTCGGGAAATCTGCGTCAGCACGACGCCGAGGTGGACGCCACGCTCAAGTCCCTCAACAACCAGATCGAGAACATTCGTAGTCCTGAAGGGTCCAGGAAGAACCCGGCTCGCACCTGTAGGGATCTCAAGCTCTGTCATCCTGACTGGAAGAGCGGTAAGTGGCTATCAAGTTTTAGTGTTAAATGTGACTGAACATTTTAGTCAGGGTAAAGTGGCCTTTCTTTTCGAATGTTTTAAATCAATCATGGCTAACATTAACTTTTGCCGAACTAACCTAGCTAGAAGGATGCTAGCATAGCATTAAAATCGTAGCAAACAGTCCACTCACGGCTAGTCTGTACTTAGCTAGCCTTACTAAACTATGTCATTTTCTTATGAAAAAAAGCCTTACTATACTATGTCGTTTTTTCAGAGAAAAGCCTTACTATACTATGTCGTTTTTTCAGAGAAAAAGCCTTACTATACTATGTCGTTTTTTCAGAGAAAAAGCATTACTATACTATGTCGTTTTTTACGAAAAAAAAGTCTTACTATACTATGTCGTTTTTTCATACAAAAAAGCCTTACTATACTATGTCGTTTTTTAGACAAAAAAAGCCTTACTATACTATGTCGTTTTTTTACGAAAAAAAGCCTTACTATACTATGTCGTTTTTTCAGACAAAAAAGCATTACTATACTATGTCGTTTTTTACGAAAAAAAAGCCTTACTATACTATGTCGTTTTTTCACGATAAAAAGCCTTACTATACTATGTCGTTTTTTCAGACAAAAAAGCCTTACTATACTATGTCGTTTTTTTTACAAAAAAAAGCCTTACTATAGTATGTCGTTTTTTACGAGAAAAAAAAAGCCTTACTATACTATGTCGTTTTTTCAGACAAAAAAGCCTTACTATAGTATGTCGTTTTTTACGAAAAAAAGCCTTACTATACTATGTCGTTTTTTCCAACAAAAAAGCCTTACTATACCATGTCGTTTTTTCAGACAAAAAAGCCTTACTATACTATATCGTTTTTTCAGACAAAAAAGCCTTACTATACTATGTTGTTTTTTCAGACAAAAAAGCCTGACTATACTATGTCGTTTTTTCAGACAAAAAAGCCTTACTATACTATGTTGTTTTTATAGACAAAAAAGCCTTACTATACTATGTCGTTTTTTCAGACAAAAAAGCCTTACTATACTATGTCGTTTTTTCAGACAAAAAAGCCTTACTATACTATGTCGTTTTTTCAGACAAAAAAGCCTTACTATACTATGTCGTTTTTTTACGAAAAAAAAAGCCTTACTATACTATGTCGTTTTTTACGAAAAAAAAAGCCTTACTATACTATGTCGTTTTTTCAGAGAAAAAGCCTTACTATACTATGTCGTTTTTTACGAAAAAAAGCCTTACTATACTATGTCGTTTTTTACAGAAAAAAAAGCCTTACTATACTATGTCGTTTTTTACGAAAAAAAGCCTTACTATACTATGTCGTTTTTAAAGAAAAAAAAGCCTTACTATACTATGTCATTTTTTCAGACAAAAAAGCTTACTATACTATGTCGTTTTTTATGGAAAAAAAAGCCTTACTATACTATGTCGTTTTTTACGAAAAAAAAGCCTCACTATACTGTTGTTTTTTCAGACAAAAAAGCCTTACTATAGTTTGTCGTTTTTTACGAAAAAAAGCCTTACTATACTATGTCGTTTTTTACGAAAAAAAGCCTTACTATACTATGTCGTTTTTAAAGAAAAAAAAGCCTTACTATACTATGTCATTTTTTCAGACAAAAAAGCTTACTATACTATGTCGTTTTTTACGGAAAAAAAAGCCTTACCATACTATGTCGTTTTTTCAGACAAAAAAGCCTTACTATACTATGTCGTTTTTTACGAAAAAAAAGCCTCACTATACTGTTGTTTTTTCAGACAAAAAAGCCTTACTATAGTTTGTCGTTTTTTACGAAAAAAAGCCTTACTATACTATGTCGTTTTTTCCAACAAAAAAGCCTTACTATACTATGTCGTTTTTTCAGACAAAAAAGCCTTACTATACTGTGTCGTTTTTTACGAAAAAAAGCCTTACTATACTATGTCGTTTTTAACGAAAAAAAAGCCTTACTATACTATGTGTTTTTTTCAGAGAAAAAGCCTTACTATACTATGTCGTTTTTTACGAAAAAAAGCCTTACTATACTATGTCGTTTTTTCAGACAAAAAAGCCTTACTATACTATGTCGTTTTTTACGAAAAAAAAGCCTTACTATACTGTCGTTTTTTCAGAGAAAAAGCCTTACTATACTATGTCGTTTTTTACGAAAAAAAAGCCTTACTATACTATGTCGTTTTTTCAGAGAAAAAGCCTTACTATACTATGTCGTTTTTTCAGAGAAAAAGCCTTACTATACTATGTCGTTTTTTCAGACAAAAAAGCCTTACTATAGTATGTCGTTTTTTACGGAAAAAAAGCCTTACTATACTATGTCGTTTTTTCAGACAAAAAAGCCTTACTATACTATGTCGTTTTTTCAGACAAAAAAGCCTTACTATACTATGTCGTTTTTTCAGACAAAAAAGCCTTACTATACTATGTCGTTTTTTCAGACAAAAAAGCCTTACTATACTATGTCGTTTTTTCAGACAAAAAAGCCTTACTATACTATGTCGTTTTTTCAGAGAAAAAGCCTTACTATACTATGTCGTTTTTTACGAAAAAAAAGCCTTACTATACTATGTCGTTTTTTCAGAGAAAAAGCCTTACTATACTATGTCGTTTTTCCAGACAAAAAAGCCTTACTATACTATGTCGTTTTTTCAGACAAAAAAGCCTTACTATACTATGTCGTTTTTTCAGACAAAAAAGCCTTACTATACTATGTCGTTTTTACAGACAAAAAAGCCTTACTATACTATGTCGTTTTTTCAGACAAAAAAGCCTTACTATACTATGTCGTTTTTTCAGACAAAAAAGCCTTACTATACTATGTCGTTTTTTCAGAGAAAAAGCCTTACTATACTATGTCGTTTTTTCAGAGAAAAAGCCTTACTATACTATGTCGTTTTTTACAGAAAAAAAGCCTTACTATACTATGTCGTTTTTTACGAAAAAAAGCCTTACTATACTATGTCGTTTTTAAAGAAAAAAAAGCCTTACTATACTATGTCATTTTTTCAGACAAAAAAGCTTACTATACTATGTCGTTTTTTACGGAAAAAAAAGCCTTACCATACTATGTCGTTTTTTCAGACAAAAAAGCCTTACTATACTATGTCGTTTTTTACGAAAAAAAAGCCTCACTATACTGTTGTTTTTTCAGACAAAAAAGCCTTACTATAGTTTGTCGTTTTTTACGAAAAAAAGCCTTACTATACTATGTCGTTTTTTCCAACAAAAAAGCCTTACTATACTATGTCGTTTTTTCAGACAAAAAAGCCTTACTATACTGTGTCGTTTTTTACGAAAAAAAGCCTTACTATACTATGTCGTTTTTAACGAAAAAAAAGCCTTACTATACTATGTGTTTTTTTCAGAGAAAAAGCCATACTATACTATGTCGTTTTTTACGAAAAAAAGCCTTACTATACTATGTCGTTTTTTCAGACAAAAAAGCCTTACTATACTATGTCGTTTTTTACGAAAAAAAACCATACTATACTGTCGTTTTTTCAGAGAAAAAGCCTTACTATACTATGTCGTTTTTTACGAAAAAAAAGCCTTACTATACTATGTCGTTTTTTCAGAGAAAAAGCCTTACTATACTATGTCGTTTTTTCAGAGAAAAAGCCTTACTATACTATGTCGTTTTTTCAGACAAAAAAGCCGAACTATACTATGTCGTTTTTTCAGACAAAAAACCCTTACTATACTATGTCGTTTTTTCAGACAAAAAAGCCTTACTATACTATGTCGTTTTTTCAGACAAAAAAGCCTTACTATACTATGTCGTTTTTTCAGACAAAAAAGCCTTACTATACTATGTCGTTTTTTCAGACAAAAAAGCCTTACTATACTATGTCGTTTTTTCAGACAAAAAAGCCTTACTATACTATGTCGTTTTTTCAGAGAAAAAGCCTTACTATACTATGTCGTTTTTTCAGACAAAAAAGCCTTACTATACTATGTCGTTTTTTCAGACAAAAAAGCCTTACTATACTATGTCGTATTTTCAGACAAAAAAGCCTTACTATACTATGTCGTTTTTTACGAAAAAAAAGCCTTACTATACTATGTCGTTTTTTCAGAGAAAAAGCCTTACTATACTATGTCGTTTTTACAGACAAAAAAGCCTTACTATACTATGTCGTTTTTTCAGACAAAAAAGCCTTACTATACTATGTCGTTTTTTCAGACAAAAAAGCCTTACTATACTATGTCGTTTTTTCAGAGAAAAAGCCTTACTATACTATGTCGTTTTTTCAGAGAAAAAGCCTTACTATACTATGTCGTTTTTTACAGAAAAAAAGCCTTACTATACTATGTCGTTTTTTACGAAAAAAAGCCTTACTATACTATGTCGTTTTTAAAGAAAAAAAAGCCTTACTATACTATGTCATTTTTTCAGACAAAAAAGCTTACTATACTATGTCGTTTTTTACGGAAAAAAAAGCCTTACCATACTATGTCGTTTTTTCAGACAAAAAAGCCTTACTATACTATGTCGTTTTTTACGAAAAAAAAGCCTCACTATACTGTTGTTTTTTCAGACAAAAAAGCCTTACTATAGTTTGTCGTTTTTTACGAAAAAAAGCCTTACTATACTATGTCGTTTTTTCCAACAAAAAAGCCTTACTATACTATGTCGTTTTTTCAGACAAAAAAGCCTTACTATACTGTGTCGTTTTTTACGAAAAAAAGCCTTACTATACTATGTCGTTTTTAACGAAAAAAAAGC
Organism: Stigmatopora nigra; assembly: GCF_051989575.1. Taxonomy (NCBI): domain Eukaryota; kingdom Metazoa; phylum Chordata; class Actinopteri; order Syngnathiformes; family Syngnathidae; genus Stigmatopora; species Stigmatopora nigra. Next base: position 3,637,287 of record NC_135517.1, read on the forward strand.
CTTACTATACTATGTGTTTTTTTCAGAGAAAAAGCCATACTATACTATGTCGTTTTTTACGAAAAAAAGCCTTACTATACTATGTCGTTTTTTCAGACAAAAAAGCCTTACTATACTATGTCGTTTTTTACGAAAAAAAACCATACTATACTGTCGTTTTTTCAGAGAAAAAGCCTTACTATACTATGTCGTTTTTTACGAAAAAAAGCCTTACTATACTATGTCGTTTTTTCAGAGAAAAAGCCTTACTATACTATGTCGTTTTTTCAGAGAAAAAGCCTTACTATACTATGTCGTTTTTTCAGACAAAAAAGCCGAACTATACTATGTCGTTTTTTCAGACAAAAAACCCTTACTATACTATGTCGTTTTTTCAGACAAAAAAGCCTTACTATACTATGTCGTTTTTTCAGACAAAAAAGCCTTACTATACTATGTCGTTTTTTCAGACAAAAAAGCCTTACTATACTATGTCGTTTTTTCAGACAAAAAAGCCTTACTATACTATGTCGTTTTTTCAGACAAAAAAGCCTTACTATACTATGTCGTTTTTTCAGAGAAAAAGCCTTACTATACTATGTCGTTTTTTACGAAAAAAAAGCCTTACTATACTATGTCGTTTTTTCAGAGAAAAAGCCTTACTATACTATGTCGTTTTTTCAGAGAAAAAGCCTTACTATACTATGTCGTTTTTCCAGACAAAAAAGCCTTACTATACTATGTCGTTTTTTCAGACAAAAAAGCCTTACTATAGTATGTCGTTTTTTCAGACAAAAAAGCCTTACTATAGTATGTCGTTATTTCAGACAAAAAAGCCTTACTATACTATGTCGTTTTTTCAGAGAAAAAGCCTTAGTATACTATGTCATTTTTTCAGACAAAAAAGCCTTACTATACAATGTCGTTTTTTCAGACAAAAAAGCCTTACTATACTATGTCGTTTTTTCAGACAAAAAAGCCTTACTATACTATGTCGTTTTTTCAGACAAAAAAGCCTTACTATACTATGTCGTTTTTTCAGACAAAAAAGCCTTACTATACTATGTAGTTTTTTCAGACAAAAAAGCCTTACTATACTATGTCGTTTTTTCAGACAAAAAAGCCTTACTATAGTATGTCGTTATTTCAGACAAAAAAGCCTTACTATACTATGTCGTTTTTTTAGACAAAAAAGCCTTACTATACTATGTCGTTTTTTCAGAGAAAAAAGCCTTACTATACTATGTCGTTTTTTCAGACAAAAAAGCCTTACTATACTGTCGTTTTTTACGAAAAAAAAGCCTTACTATAGTATGTCGTTTTTTACGAAAAAAAAGCCTTACTATACTATGTCGTTTTTTCAGAGAAAAAGCCTTACTATACTATGTCGTTTTTACGAAAAAAAAGCCTTACTATACTATGTCGTTTTTTACAAAAAAAAAGCCTTACTATACTATGTCGTTTTTTCAGACAAAAAAGCCTTACTATACTATGTTGTTTTTTCAGACAAAAAAGCCTTACTATACTATGTCGTTTTTTCAGACAAAAAGGCCTTACTATACTATGTCGTTTTTTACGAAAAAAAGCCTTACTATACTATGTCGTTTTTTACGGAAAAAAAAGCCTTACTATACTATGTCGTTTTTTCAGAGAAAAAGCCTTACTATACTTTGTCGTTTTTTCAGAGAAAAAGCCTTACTATACTATGTCGTTTTTACGAAAAAAAAGCCTTACTATACTATGTCGTTTTTTACGAAAAAAAAGCCTTACTATACTATGTCGTTTTTTCAGAGAAAAAGCCTTACTATACTATGTCGTTTTTACGAAAAAAAAGCCTTACTATACTATGTCGTTTTTTACAAAAAAAAAGCCTTACTATACTATGTCGTTTTTTCAGACAAAAAAGCCTTACTATACTATGTTGTTTTTTCAGACAAAAAAGCCTTACTATACTATGTCGTTTTTTCAGACAAAAAGGCCTTACTATACTATGTCGTTTTTTACGAAAAAAAGCCTTACTATACTATGTCGTTTTTTACGGAAAAAAAAGCCTTACTATACTATGTCGTTTTTTCAGAGAAAAAGCCTTACTATACTTTGTCGTTTTTTCAGAGAAAAAGCCTTACTATACTATGTCGTTTTTACGAAAAAAAAGCCTTACTATACTATGTCGTTTTTTACAAAAAAAAAAGCCTTACTATAGTATGTCGTTTTTTCCGACAAAAAAGCCTTACTATACTATGTCGTTTTTTACAAAAAAAGCCTTACTATACTATGTCGTTTTTTCCAAAAAAAAGCCTGACTATAGTATGTCGTTTTTTACGAAAAAAAGCCTTACTATACTGTGTCGTTTTTTACGAAAAAAAGCCTTACTATACTATGTCGTTTTTTACGAAAAAAAGCCTTACTATACTATGTCGTTTTTTCAGACAAAAAAGCCTTACTATACTATGTCGTTTTTTCAGACAAAAAAGCCTTACTATACTGTCGTTTTTTCAGACAAACAAGCCTTACTATACTATGTCGTTTTTTCAGACAAAAAAGCCTTACTATACTATGTCGTTTTTTCAGACAAAAAAGCCTTACTATACTATGTCGTTTTTTCAGACAAAAAAGCCTTACTATACTATGTCGTTTTTTCAGACAAAAAAGCCTTACTATACTATGTCGTTTTTTCAGAGAAAAAGCCTTACTATACTATGTCGTTTTTTCAGACAAAAAAGCCTTACTATACTATGTCGTTTTTTCAGACAAAAAAGCCTTACTATACTATGTCGTATTTTCAGACAAAAAAGCTTTACTATACTATGTCGTTTTTTTACGAAGAAAAGCCTTACTATACTATGTCGTATTTACGAAAAAAACAGACAGGTAATAAATAGATAGACAGTTTTTTTTACTTTATTGTTGTTTGTAGTTTGGTAAAATGAACGCATGAAATGTTTATCTTTCACCAAGCATGACGCTTGTTTATGTGGCCAATGCTTAATCCAACACATTTTTTGCACCCTCAGGAGATTACTGGATTGACCCCAACCAAGGCTGCACAGTAGACGCCATCAAAGTATTCTGCGACATGGAGACTGGTGAATCTTGCGTCCGCTCCAAACCGTCTAGCATCCCCCGCAAGAACTGGTGGTCTAGCAAGAGCAAAGATCGCAAACATGTATGGTTCGGAGAAACCATGAACGGAGGATTCCATGTAAGTAGATCTAAAACATACCTGTCAATCAAAGCATAGCTTCTCGCTGACTTGCAAATCTTCCGCCAGTTCAGCTACGGTGATGACAACCTGGCGCCCAACACAGCGGCCATCCAGATGACGTTCCTGCGCCTGCTGTCCACCGAGGCATCCCAGAATATCACCTATCACTGCAAGAACAGCGTGGCTTACATGGACGCCGGCGCTGGCAACTTGAAGAAGGCTGTGTTGCTGCAAGGCTCCAACGACGTGGAGATTCGCGCTGAGGGCAACAGCCGCTTCACCTACAGCGTCATGGAGGATGGATGCACGGTACGATGTCTCACTGCGATGTATCTGGAAGGGATGGCATTGAAAAAATGCACAGATTTACTCTTGCTGAAGTCATTTAATAAAAATTATCAAAGTCATGGTTTACCTCTGCATAGTTGAATTTGATAGATGAAGTTGTCAAAGGGTAGGTTGGATTGTTATGGTTTGCCGGGGACACTCAATGTAAAACAGTAGCTTAGACTTGCGTGACCGGACGTTTGGTCGCCGGTCTTTTGGTCATCGGTCAAATGATGACAGAGTTTACTGTTGAAAACAGCTCTCAAAATTATATTCATGAGACAGAGTTTAATATCTAAGTACTCTTGAAAACAGTAGATATTTAGATATTAAACTCTTTCTCATGAATATAATTTTAAGAGCTGGTTTCAACAGTAAACTGTCACCATTTGACCGGCGACCAAACGTCCGGAGGCCAAACGTCCGGCGGCCAAACGTCCGGCGGCCAAACGTCCGGCGGCCAAACGTCCGGCGGCCAAACGTCCGGCGGCCAAACGTCCGGCGGCCAAACGTCCGGCGGCCAACCGTCCGGCGGCCAACCGTCCGGCGGCCAAACGTCCGGCGGCCAAACGTCCGGCGGCCAAACGTCCGGCGGCCAAACGTCCGGCGGCCAAACGTCCGGCGGCCAAACGTCCGGCGGCCAAACGTCCGGAGGCCAAACGTCCGAGACTCGTCTTTTTCGGGTGGTGCGCTGAAATATGAAATAGAAACTGGGTTAGCAAAAGAAGCTAATCACGGAGAACATTAATTGACATTATTTATATGCGACTACTTTATGGTATTATTTGTGCAGAAGCTTTAAGTAAAATCTCATACTAATATAATGAGAAATGTGCACTAAGCTTTAAATATCATTATACTTGTATAATGACAATAAAAGCATTAAATTTCATTGTAAATTAAAAAATTGAGAAAACAAGAGCGAGAAAGCCCAAAACAGAAGCATATTAGACACCAGTAACATTAAATCTTAGATATTTTTGGGTTCACTTAAAGAAAATGACGCCATTTTGTGTCAAATCTACTGAATTAACTAAAGTATGTTAGTGGAACTTGAATACTGAAGAAATTTAACATTTTGCTTACCTTTTTTTTGTTTGTTCCCTTCAGAGACACACAGGCAAATGGGGCAAAACAGTGTTTGAGTACCGGTCACAGAAGACCTCCCGCCTTCCCATCGTAGACGTGGCCCCCATGGACATCGGTGGTCCCGATCAGGAGTTTGGCCTAGAAGTGGGTTCCGTCTGCTTCCTGTAAGAAGACAAAAAAAAAATTCAAAATAAAGTGGAATACCAGAAGAGAAATCAAGACACTTTTTCTTCATTTTTTTTTTTTGTTAAACGGGACTTCTTTTTCTAGCTCAAAAAAAGTGCCCCCGCCCCTTTAAATTGAACTGACTATGTAGGCTAGATTTACCTGCACTGACTGGCGCCATCATCCAACCAAAAACGGCATATCACCTTTTACACAGCTTCATGTGTCCGTGTTATTTATTTATTGTTTGGGCTCGAAACGTTGCTTGAAATTCAATAAAAAGCCCACTTACACATGTCGCAAAGAAACAAAAAACAGTCATATTCACAAATATTTCTCATATCAAATATTACTGTGTATGCTTACAATGGTGCTATGATTCCATTGGTTTTTATTCCAAAGAAAAATGTGCATTTTTTTGCCAAAATGGTGCCTTTTTTTTTGTTCGTTTGTTTGTTTTTTACACACCCGACTCAAAGTTTGTTGTCTTTTTTGTTTTCCAATTATTAAGCTACCTCACGCAGCATCAAAATGAGGACAAAAAATTGACTAAATGTTTTTTTACGGACCCTTGGAATTAAAAAAAATAAAAGGCAAAAACACGTCCCCCTACACCAGGTGTGACTTGACTTTATTTGAAAAAATGAAATAAAATTAGCTCATTTACGTGCGTGAGATTGTGTATATTTATTATTATTATGAGTAATAAGATGGATAACAGGATTCTTATAGTAATTTGATGATCGTGACTTGTTTTATTGTTAATGTAAATTGGAAAATAAAAGACAGAAATCAATGTCGACAGTTGTTTTTTTTCACGCTGGAAAAAATGTTGCTACAATTTTGATATAATAATGCTTAAAAAAATGTGAGCCTGTACAGTAAAGCTTTTTTCTTAAAAAACGTCAATTTATAACCTACTAGCAACGTTGGACCAAAATGAACAAGTGTCCACATATTTTTGAGAACGTCACATGACAATTAACATTATTTTTCCCTCCCCAAATCCACCCCCTTACACAGGGGTGTCAAACCTTTGGTCTGCGGGCCGAATACAGCTTAATTTGAGATCACGTAGGCCGGACTAGTAAACTCATTGCAAAATGACATAGAACTAACAATAAGCCCACTTTTTTCCTCTGTATTAGTCATTAATACTAATAATTAGCGCAAAGAATGAGTAAATTATCAAAATGTTTAACAGAATTTTCCTTTTACATTATGAACAATATATTATGAACAAGAGAATAACATAAGAACATAAATGTCAATTTATGTTGTCTGCACGTACTAAAACACTGCGCCCCTTAGCGGATAATACACATTTTAGAGACAATTCATAATTTTTTTATACAATGCAGCTTTTTCCCCGGGCCGTACCAAACCACCAGACGGGCCGGATCTGGCCCGCGGACCATATGTTTGACACCGCTGCCCTTACACAAGGTAGTTTGTCAACACATATAACACATTACATTAATTCACGGCTATGCCAATGCACGTTATCATTGTGATCTCACACAAAACGCCAAAGAAAAACAGACTGATTAAATCTAGGCCAACAAGAACGACAAAAATAACAATGACTATTAGCTTTGGTGGATCGTGAACCGTGGTGGGACCAAAACGCAGGGAAACGGGCGAACAAGAAAAACGTTAACAAACATTGCAAACTTCGCCAAACATAACAGATTTAAAAATGAAATAACAGAATCCTACCTTGAAAGACAGGACGTGGTAGAAATGCAGGCTATCCAAACAGGACTAACAAACACAATGGACAGACATGGCAATCAGCAACAGCTGGGTCACCGGGGCAGGGAAACCACGTGAAATTACCGGCCAATCACAGGGCAGGAAAAATTTTTAAAAACACAACAAATCCAATCCGTAACAATGATGCGTTTGATGACACACGTAATTTTGAGTGTTTGATAAAAAGGGAAGCAGGCACTTAAGAAAAACTCCAAAGGTGATTAAGAACAATGCTGCATTCAAGGGACAACGATAATAAAGGAAACTTCATACATTCTGTAGTCTTATTCCAGTATGTATTCATATTTTTAAAGTGTGTGAGAGTTAATTGAGCCTTTTTAAAGATATTCCTGAGGATAAATGAACACTTCTGTTCCAGTATTCAAAAAATAAATACAAATAAAACAGCCAAAAATGACAATAACTGTCATGTAATCATAATATGAAACTAAAATACATTCCCAATAAATCAAAAACTTATAAAAGTAAAAAAATGAAAACCAGAAATTCTAAAAATATGAATTCCTCCAATTTTTAGACCACTCAACAAGGTTTGCAGGGGGGTGCCGGAGCCCATCCACGCCAACTGTGAACACCACAGTCTTTTTTTTTCAATAAATTAAAAGAGAAAATTGCTCACTTCATTTTCTGAACCGCTTATCCTCACAAGGGACGCACGCGCGGGGGTGCTGAAGCCTATCCCCGCCAACACCCCGATTTTTCCAAATAAATGTATAGGTCAATCTCTCCAAATAATTGAAAATATCAAAATATTTGTGGTCATTTCACTCGTCAAACAATTCATTGTCAAGTGTGGAAAGGCAGGCATCCAATCAGAAGCCGGTACTGAGAGTGTCTGTCTCGGTGGGGGTCTTGCGGGGGCTCGGGAGGCTCTTCAGGTACTCCAGGTGCCTCCGAGCTTCGGCCTGGTTCTGCCGGACGTAGTAGACCACGTAGACGATGACCATAAAGAACCACACGAACATGGTAACCAACATGGCCACGTCGGTGGTCTTTCGATGGAGGCTACAGAAATTAACGCCGGCGTCCAAAAGCCGGACTAACGGCTGTCCGGCGTGTTCGCCGCCCGCCATCGCGTCCTCCCAGCGTCCGGCCTCGCCGGGTCCCCTCGCCGAGCTCTCGCAGACGATACCGTTGACCGTCTCGGCTTCCAGGTTGAGCGACTCCATCAGTTCCTGGAGCGAGCAGTCGCAACGCCACGGGTTGTGGTAGAGTCGCGTTTTAGCCCGTGTGCCGCCAAACTCGTCGCGGCTGGCTCGTCTCAGCTGGTTGTGCGACAAGTCCAGGAGCCGCAAGTCGGGCCCCAGACGTCGTAGGGCCCCCGAGGATAGTGAGTCGATGCGGTTGTGCGACAAGTGGAGGTCCCGGAGTTGAGCCAGACGGGCGAAAGCGTGTTCGGGTAGGTTGCGGATGTCGTTGCGTTCCAGGTGGAGGGATTGCGTGTCCAAAGGGATCCCCTCGGGGACCTCGCGGAGACCGGCGTCAGAGCAGAGCACGGTGGACGTGTCGTGGGCGCAGCGGCAGCCGTCGGGGCAATGTGAATGGACCGGGCGCCACTGGGAGAGGAAGAAAAGCGTGCCGAACAGACATCGGAGCACCGCTGCATCGCCTCCTACAGGGAGAGAGTTGTTATTGCACTACGTTAGCTTTTTTTTTGAAAAACTCAGTGTATAAGTCGCACTGGACAAATAACGTATGATGACAGAGAAAAACTTGATAGTCGCACTTTTGGGTTGGCCATTTTGGAAACCAAGAACAAACAATAAAGTAACAATAGTAAAATGGACGAAATTTGTTAATACATAGACATGTTGTTATATACATAGACACATGTACTATATACATACATAGACACGTGTACTATATACATACATAGACACGTGTACTATATACATACATAGACACATGTACTATATACATACATAGACATGTACTATATACATACATAGACATGTACTATATACATACATAGACACATGTACTATATACATACATAGACACATGTACTATATATACAGTGACATGTACTATATATACAGTGAGACATACTATATACATAGACACGTACTATATACATAGACACATGTACTATATACATAGACACGTACTATATACACAGACACATGTACTATATACACATACACGTGTACTATATACACATACATGTGTACTATATACACATACACATGTACTATATACACATACACATGTACTATATACACATACACATGCACTATATACACACATGTACTATATACAGATACACATGTACGATATACACATACACATGTACTATATACACATACACATGTACTATATACACATACACACGTACTATATACACATACACACGTACTATATACACATACACATGCACTATATACACATACATACACATATATATAGCTAAATAAATGGATAATATTCGGAGACTTACGTGGGAGTGTCCTTTTCTCCATCGCTGCGACGTCGCAACCGGGCACATGACCTCGGCGTGGCCCCCCGACAAGCCCCTCCGCTGGGAAGTCAGCGCCGCAGTCTGACACCTAGAGGAGAAAAGGGTTCACTTTGTGGCGAGGGACTCAAACACGAGTCGACCTTTTTCGCTGGGGGACGCCAATAAAAAAAAAAGCCTTTCAGCTAGCTCATTTTCTGGGACAATCTTATCGCTCGCACCTTCTGTGTACTCAACGTGGCGGCCCCCCCACCCGGGCTGGCCTTTGGCATTTCGGCCATTTTAGCCTTTGGAATATAGCCGTCATTTCAGGTTTTTATGGCTGCAAATTGAAACCCATGAAGATGGCCTTTTTATTGGCTGCTGATTTATTCATGGGGGCAAATGATAAAACTAAATCCTTTTTTTCCGGACCAAATGTCACTATTTCAACTATTTAAATATCTAAAATAATGTGGATGATGTGCTAAAATACATGTATATATTATTGTACGTACCTAATGCTGTTTGTTGCGTCTGTTCCTTTAAGAGGGTTGCACCATATTGTCCGGAATATAAGGCGCAGTTTTTTTGTAGTTTGGCTATAGAGTGACTACAAAAACTGTTAATATGTTACATTGTAAGATGTTTGCCAGTTTTTTCCCCCCCAAATGTACTATTATACTTGAAAGTGCAATGTTTTTGATTGGTTTCTGATCATTTTAAAAGACTTACACTCCAGTCCAACTTATATATTTTACCCCAATCTTTATGCATTCTTTAGCTAGTACGACTTATAGTCCGAAAAATACGGTACCCGTCTCTCGGAAATGTGTGCAATTAACAATTTAAAGTTTCGATTATCGCGGTTAATATGGACCACAAAAAAATTGCGAAGTATACTCACCACTATATAATTTTTTTTAATATATATTTTTTTACTTCACATTTGTATTAACTTAGTTCTAAGGGTTTCCAATGTGGTTTATAAGCCTGGTGGTTCGCCAGGCTTTTCTTTAAAGCTAAAACAGTACTAAATAAAAAAGTATTAAAATTTTACATTTTTAGTCTAATTTTAACAGGATTTTCCGATATTATGATTGATAAGTAAAAAAAATATACATTTAAATATTGGTGATAAATAGCTTATAATCTATAATATAAAAATTTCCAGTAGTTAAAACTGAAGGGAAAATCCACTAAAACAAATATAATATATAAGATAAAGTGTAACAAAGTATGGCTGCACTCTTTAAGCAATCATATTATTACAATATATTATAATAAGCTACAAAAATAACGTTTTATTCCGCATTTTTGGATGGAAAATGTAGGGATTTGTCATTTCCATTTCAATAGTAAAAGATAATTGAGAGTATGTTGACTTCCAAGCAAAATGAAGTGGGCGGAGCTAATAGTTGATGACTGAAGTCCAAGCACACACACACACACACACACACAAAATTAATTTCCATCCCAGTTTTCCTCCAAAGTGAATTCAAGTGAGACGGTGACATTTAAAAAAATGATGTAGTGTTTCCAATTAAAGTATTGTGCAAAAAAAACACAAATACTAATCAAAAAACTCATTAAAAAATGTCTTTAAAGCCCCAATAACCTTTAACTTACCACGTTTCTTCCCTAAACCAAAAATGTATCATCACATGACTGTTCTAACAATAAAATAAAAAAATAGCAAATAAATGCTTCAACTTACAAGTGTATGGATGGGTGGGTGTCTTCTTTTCCCAAGTTTGTCTTTTCTCAAATCCCGTTTCTGGATGTTGTTGGCTGGTGGAGTGGCGTTCCGCTCCGTCCTCGTCGGAGACTGGCGCGAGAGCGGAGACGAGCGCTGGTAATAAAGAGGAAGAAGGGGCGTGTCCTTCTCTCTCCCATCTCTCATTCCCGCTTTCCTCCCAAGGTGCATCTCACGTGTCATCGTTCCTCGAGTCTCCGCCATGTGAAAGACTATGTTATCATTTTATTGATTATGGCTGTCACTGACAGGGCCCCCGGAAAGGGAGATGTCAAGAGGGTATGAATATTTTAAAGGGATGATGTGTATTGGGTGGGAAATATGATTTTTTTGGGGGGGAAATAAGGGTTGTGGTCCGTGGTTGGGTATTTAAATATCCAATTTGTTTTCATGGTGTTGCTCTGAAGGTCGGTAAAGTAATTTCCTGTAAATGTAATGGCAATTACGGTGGGTAGGGGTCAGTTCATGTTTTTTGGGGGCATTTACGGGTCGTTTTATGTTGATTTGAGGGTTTTTCTGGGTCACTTTAAGTTAATAGCAAGTCATTTAGTGCTTGATTTTGTTGTTGATGGTGCAAGATGTCAAAATAAAAGTGCTATTTTTTTACTGTCAGGCAAAATAATCCAGCGGGCCAGTTTTTGGACCCCTTGGCGAGCAGTTTCTGGCCCGAGGGCCATATATTTGACAACCATTGGATTAAGTCATAGGAATCAGTCGCTGGCAAAATTTAAAAGGTCAAAAAAAATGAAAACAATTCCTATTTTTAAATATTATTCATTGAGAGCTACACTGAAATTAAAATAAGTCAAAATAAATGAAAATGTGCTTTTTTTTGGTCATTTCAACACTTAAAAGTACCAAAAAAATCTTTAATTTTTTTAATGAATCATTAAAAAAGGGGATCTGCTCTCTTTCGTCATCGTTTTGGCCAAAATACATCGTGAGCTCAACAAAAAAATGACATTCAAAGAGCCACATAGGGCTCGCGAGCCATAGGCTTCCTACCCCATTGCAACAAATTGTCTCAGTCATGCAGGTCATTTCATTTTCAGGTCATTGACTCAAATAGAACAACGCCATCCCATCAATTTAAGGTGCCGAATGCAGTCTTGAGTAAGAATCGATCTTCCATTTCGACAAAAAACAACGATATGAAAATATCTCTCGCAGTTTCACATTTTAGCGCAGATATTCCTCCTATTTTTTTTGCTAGCTCGTAAGCATTTGAAGGGCCTCGACAGGGTGTCCGTCAACGTAGTCAAAAATGACATTTGCCATAAACTCCAGTAAAAAAGACCCTCATTATCATGGAAGGAAAGTTTTTTTTTTCACTTTTTTGACTGCATTTTGGTTGAAAGAGACGAATGAGGAGGACAAGCTGACTTTTGCACTTTTTCCACTTGAACGCCGAGCTCCGACGACGTAAAAACTCGGTGAAGCGAGCGTCTACGTTTGTTTGTTTGTCAGCAAATGAAATGAAGCTGGCGCTGAGTCGTAAACAGACGTTGAGAAAGCGGAAAAGATTCAGCAGCGAGACAAAGACGACATGAACGTACGTGCAAATCGCTGGAGCGTTGCCCGTCTTCCTTCTGGGATTCAATGCGCTAATAACAGGTCAGCATGGGGGCAGGTGTTCTGCTCCACCAGCCCATCTTCAGCCATTTTTTTTCCACCGTGGTGCCTCGTGGGGCCTCGTCACCCCCGATGTGAACATTGCGTGCAGAAGACAGTACGCTCTTGTTTTGTTGAGCAAATGAAAACATCCATTCCTCCCCCAAAAAAGCAGTAGAAACATTGGATTGTGCTAAAACGACGATTATAAAACCTGAAGTTTTGGAGGATGGCTGCCGACCCTCCCAGTCAAGATGGAATGGGCGCCTATCTGGATAGATTGGTTGGATTGGATGTACCATCAATAAAGGGCCAATTTTATTTATTATTTTTTTTCTTTCATATATAAAAGGTGGACTGGATTATAAAACTCAGTAGTAGTAGTAGTAGTAGGGGATTTGATATACATAGACTGGATGAAGCTGTAGTAGTAGTGGGTTGTGGTATGTATCCACTAAATGGAGTAGTAGTAGTAGTACTCGTCAGGGATGTGTTATGCATACACTAGATAAAGCTGTAGTAGTAGTTATAGGGGGTATACATCCACTAAATGGAGTTGTGGTAGTAGTAGTCGGGGATGTGTTATACATACACTAGATAAAGCTGTAGTAGTAGTTATAGGGGGTATACGTCCACTAAATAGAGTTGTAGTAGTAGTCGGGATGTATTATACAAGTGCTAGATAAAGCTGTAGTAGTAGTTATTGGAGGTATACATCCAATAAATGGTGCTGTACTCGTAGTAGTAGTAGTAGCAGCAGCAGCAGTAGTAGTAGTAGCAGCAGCAGTAGTAGTAGTAGCAGCAGTAGTAGTAGCAGCAGCAGTAGTAGTAGTAGTAGTAGTAGTAGTAGTAGTAGCAGCAGCAGTAGTAGTAGTAGTAGTAGTAGCAGCAGCAGCAGTAGTAGTAGCAGTAGTAGTAGCAGTCAGGGATTTGTTATACATACACTAGATAAAGCTGTAGTAGTTATAGGGGTATACATCCATTAGATGGAGATGTAGTAGCAGTAGTAGTAGTAGTAGTAGTATTGGGGGATGTTATACATACACTAGATAAAGCTGTAGTAGTAGTTATAGGGGGTATACATCAACTAGATGGAGCTGTAGTGGTAGTGGGTTGTGATATGTATCCACTAGATGAAGCTGTAGTGGTAGTAGTAGTAGATGAAGTCTAACCCTAACTCTAACCCTATCAAAACATTTTTTTTAAATTCTGTGGGGCCGAATGTGGCCCCTGACAGGAGTGATGGAATAGTGAGGTTGGCTATCTTATTAGAGGACATTTTATGAATTAAAATCTTCCTTCTTTTAATAGGAGCTATGGCCAATGTGGCTTTAAGGCCGCTGCTCCGCCCAGTCGGTGATTATCCATCCATTATTCCCCATGTAACAATGGCACCATAATTGTTGTCAATTACATTTTGACAGCCTGATGGATCAGCGTAATAATAATACTTGAAAATAAATGCGAGTGAGAAGCAGACGGGACGAAGGGATGAGTTTGCATCGGTGGAAAAACATGTAATGTATGGTATCAAAAAGCAGGGTCGGGGGCCACATTCGGGCCAGCAGATGATTTTTGGAGGCCCGCAGAAGAAAAATAATTTTTGAATTGTTTTGATTGTTTTTTATTCTATATTTTCCCTCTTTGTTTGAAATGTAAATAATTTGAAAATTAAAGATGGAGTAAATACTTTTAAAATAGAAGAGAAAATTTACTGTTTTCACTTTTTCTTAGAAAGTATAGATTTATTTTTAAAGAAATATAACTGAATATTTTTTGTAGTACAGGAATAGCTGAATATTTAGTTTTATTAATAAATGATTTTTATATTTTAAAAAATATTTTAAATGTTCATTTAATGGTTTAAATTTTTTTATTTATTTTTTTAGTGAAAATTCTGTTTCCCTTTTTTTACAAATATAAGAGTGAAAAAAATGACAAATCTAACTGAATATTTACAAATATAATGATCAAAAATTTAATACTGATAACCATTTTTAAATGATTTTTTGAATGATTTGATGTTTACGTCCAATCAATTTCAACTAGCAATGAATGGCGGCCATCAATGGGTTAAACATTGCGTACAAATGACATTACAATTATAACGTACACATTTGCAAGTGAAGGAAATATTAACGAGAAAATTGAAAATCTCCTTGAACCGCCGCGGCCTTTGAAAATTTAATTTCTCTGAATTAATCAAGGCAGTCGCTGGCTTTGATGGCGGCAGCCTGGCAGAAACGTGGCGCCTACTCGCCGCTTTGTACGAGCCCGCCAACGAACGAATGACGCCGACATAAATTGGACTTCCTAGAAAAAAGGATTTGGTGTCTATTCGCCAGCTTTGATGGCCCATTTTGGCAGATGGCCGACGGGGGATTACATGATCTGATTTGGCAAATCCGCCAATTCGCTGTTGGACAAACAGAACGGCGCGTTAAGTATTTTGTTTGATTGGCAAGAAACGACAAAGAGTGGATTAAGTTTTGTTACCCATCCAAAAGAAATGCGTTATTTCTTTGGGCGAGAACGTCCGGAAAAATAAACGATGGAGAGCGTATTAGCGGCAATTATCGTATCCATTTATTATTGTCACGGGTACTTTAACACCCGTAAGAAACGCTGTGAAATTGTGAAATTTTTGGGTCAAAATACACAATTTCAAAAACCAGTCAATTTTGAGAGAAACAATGGAATTTTGTTTGGACTCAACTTAGCATGACGCTACCAATTATTTAGCAATTTTACAACCAACAGTCTTATTCTACTTTCATAAAAACAGTAATACCTCGACATACGCGCAATTTGAGATACGAGTAAATTTTCAGGCAAATATTTATCTTGAGATATGAGACAAATTTTGATGTACAAGCATACAGTGGATGTGAGATTTGAGAAAAATGTTACTTTTCATACATTTTTTCTTCTCACTACTCTTTATTACACCGTCTCATATCCTTGTATCTCAAATTTATCTCGTATCTCAGGACAAAAATCAGCTTGTAATTTTCCTCGTATTTAAAATGTATCTCATATCTCAGGACAAAAATTTGCTTGGAATTTTCCTCGTATCTCAGGACAAAGATTTGCTTGGAATTTTCCTCGTATCTTAAATCTATCTCATATCTCAGGACAAAAACTAGCTTGGAATTTTCCTCGTATATCAGGACAAAGATTTGCTTGGAATTTTCCTCATATCTCAAATTTACCTCATATCCCAAATTTACCTCATATCTCAAATTTACCTCATATCTCAAATTTACCTCATATCTCAGGACAAAAATCATCTTGCAATTTTCCTCGTATCTCAAATTTCCCTTACATTAATACACGCTTATCTCAAGGTATTACCGTACATAAACGCCTCCGGATGGTATACACCAAAAAAGTATTACCCTTAAAGCCAATACTTTATTAGCTAAACGAGACACTAACAAAATGAAATTTTTGATGACTACGCTACAAAAAAAGGGATCATTTCCAAACCGGTTAGCAGTCGCCATTAGCGGACGCTTTGGGTGCATCTTTCAGGGTCCTCCGGGCCATTTCCAAGGCTCCTTCCTTCGTCTTATTCCCGCCAATGAATCCAGAAGCATGGACAAAAACACATCCCTCCACGCCACTCAGCTTTGACAGCGCATCATCGCGGATACCGCGCCATTTCTCCAGCAGGGGCAGCCTAAGGACAAAAAAAAAAGCCATAAGGTCAGACGGCACTCCCGTTTCCTGTTGTCGGTGTGTACAAAAAACGTTGTGGATCGTAACTCGGCCTCAATCAGACGGCGCAAACAAGCCTGCTAAAAGCAATCAGGCCTTATTCTTCTTCCCCAATTATGTGGAAAATCACAATCAGACATGGGCACAGCAGTTGGCTGTCAATCGTAGGAGAAATTGCCTCCAAGAGGGGTTGACCTTGCCACTCTAGTCATCTCTTGAAACGCATAAGAGGACTAGCATTTAATTGTTAAAAAAAAAAAATGGTACAGTCCATCCTTTTACCTCAACAATTGAGCACAATGTTGAATTTAGCGAGCAATCTGACGTTGACATGCTATTCATCTCCATTATCTGGCTATTTTCTTCTCTAGATGCAGCTTTCAATGTCTGACTAGATATGATGAGTTCCACCTAGAAAAGTCATGCTAAAAAAACAGATGTAAAATAAAAATGGAGGTTATCGGTATGCATTCCAAAGTTGATATCAGGTTGGCCTGGAAAACTTTGGATGATTAAGTGATGAACTTATTGTGTTTTTAGGGTACATGCTGCATTATGATGTCAACGCTGAAATGATAAATTGTGCAACTCTAATTGCTTTTATCGTAAGAGCAGGTCTGTGCTACAGAGTAGATTAGGATGTCAACTCGCCAATGCCCAAAGGCGGTTTCATTTTGGCTTTCTGACTGGACTCCCAGTAGCATTTGTAGCAAACTTCCCATTTCCAATCCTACTCTTGTCTTTGCTGTCCAGAATAATCTGTCATATAGGGTATTATGTAAATGATAAAGTATCTCATAGGGCAAGGGTGTCAGACTTGGGTCGATTTTATATGGGCCGGACCATTTTAGATTTAATATTTATATATTTTTTTAATAGATGGATTAAAAGAACTGGATTAAAAGCCCTGAATATTCCGTTTTTTATAGATCTAAAACAATGTTTATTTTAGCTTTTTTTAAAATATATTTTTAGATTTTACAGTGATTTTTGAACTAAAAACACAGAAAAATTGATTAAAAAATCAGAATTATTAATTTAAAAGAGGAAAAATCAAGGAATTTAATATACATCTATACTCTTCATTTGAATTTGATCCTAAAACAGAAAGTTAGCACTCGTCATTTACTTTCCCGGGCCACACAAAATGATGCGGCGGGCCAGATTTGGCCCCCGAGCCGCCACTTTGACACCTGTGCTATAGGGTCTCCCTTAGGGAATGAAACTGAGCAGTTCTAAAATATTGTGAATGGCAAAACATTAAACATAAAGCAGAAAAACAGAGTGGCCGAGTATTATTTTTCTTAGTTTCAGAGTTGTGTGTAAAAGCCAATACAAAAAAATATACCCAATCATTATTAAAGCAACACTCCTTCCTCTAGCCACGTTAATTCCACCTAAAAAGTCATCCAACTGGCTTCCATTGATGTCAACAGATGTCCAATTCATCCTCCCAGTTCAAAGGCAGTGAACGTCAGCCCCTGAAAAACCTTGTCGATTCCCCACTAATACATTCTGTTTCCACGGCAAAGACAGAAATTCCAGTCAATACACGCTCATCCCCGTCATGATGACCATGGGAGGCGAGCTAGGCCAGCTAGGCCAGCCAGGCGCAGACTTAATCCCCGTTAAATGAATCAAGCGGTCGATAGCTCCAATGTATAGCTTGCGTTGGGGGAAAAGGTCAACAAGCTGGGTAATGAGGGAACAAGTGGAAGGCTTCGTTTCGACTCTTATGACAGGTCAGGAAGCTGGAATTCCAGGTGACCACATAAAGTCTGCAATTAGCCACGTTGTGCTAAGTACCGTATTTTCTCGCATATTTAGCCACCTCTGCATATAAAAATTGCCTTAAAATGGTTGAGTTCTACAATTTCTCGAATATTAGCCACTTCCATGTTTAAAAATTGCCTTAAAATCGTTGAGTTCTACAATTTCTCTCGTATAAGCCTCCCCCTGATTCCTAACTTTAACCTCCATGTTTATGGTTTTAATAGGGAGTACAAATGTGTTACTTTAAAGGGAAAATCTTAAGAAAAATCATCGCTCGTGCTATTTTTGGGATACAAAATGAATTGAAAGAATCGATTTCTGGATTGCACATTTCGAAAGGGTGTGGCCGACACATTGACAAATTCAAAAAGGAAGTCATGTGACCAGTAAACCAGGAAGTGTGTCCGTAGTGGTCTAGTTTGTCATTCCTAGGTAAGATGGCGACGTCCTGATTGAGCATTGGCTGTCATATGTTAGTTTTTTTCACGTTTTTATGCAAGATACATACATTTTTTTCTTGAATTTCATTCATAAACCTCAAAATAAATTTTGTTCAGTGTTTTATCTGTTTATCTTTACCTAATTTTGAAAAAAAATGACCATATAGGCCACATCATCTTACACTATGGCATTTCATCATTGTCTTATTGCAGTTTTATGCATGTCAAGTCTAATTTATGCGCATATAAGCCTCACCCTTGATTCAGTCATCATTATTTTAAACTACAAATACAGCATATATACGAAAAAATACAGTACAATCACAGTAACATTGTGTTGGACAGGCTTATGTTTTCCATTCTGCTTCACCTATTCTTTTCAGAACTACCTTTCACACATCCCCGATAAAAATAACCCTATCCCCCACCACAGGTGAAGTGGCAGTCAAACACGTGATAACAACACCCCGATACCACACTGTGCAAAAGAAACACACGTGAATTTTTTTTCCCTTCCATGCATCTAAGCTTCTGCTCTCTACCCATTCATTCTCCAGTTTGTATCATATTAAAGCTGGACTTGAACTGGCGCCGCCACCTAATGAGATTCTGCAGTGGAGTGGAAAGAAGCTCGTTTGAAAGAGGGGGTGATGGGGGGGGGGGGGTTATGTGTGAAAGGTGAGGTGGTGAGATAGGAAGATGGCGGCGTGGATGGGGGGGATTAAGGGAAGGATGGAAAAAAGATGGACTGTGGAAAAGGGTTGATAGAGGGAGTCCAGATGCTATAATGTTATAAAAGTGACATATAAGAGAGCTGGTGAGGCAAGGGAGGGGGGGGGGGGGGTACAATGGGGGAGCTGATAATAGGAGGATGGGGAATGTAAGATCTGGACTGAGGTTAAAATAGTAACATGGTCTGTCCCTTTTTTCTATTTCTGGAACAGTAATAAGAGGATGAAAGTGGACAGGGGAGGTGTTTTGCAGGTGACAATTACAGCTCAATTTAGCATGCTGCTTCTCTGAAATTTTTCATGAAAATGCTTAAAAATATTTTAAAGGGCTTTTTCCATAGTGAGGTAGAATATTCCGACAACAATGAATGTTAGGGGTGGGAGATATTGAATGAAATTATTGTTTTATCTGCCAGGATGCGGATTTTTAAAGTATTTTTTGACCACACTGTAAAAAATACAACTTGGTAATTATATTTTTTAAATAGGCAATTCATTCTTAAATAAATCATCATACTTGTTGACAGTGACTTGTATTAAATAATTAAATGAAATGATTGATTTAACTGTCATTATGCTGTCATTTCGTAGCTGGTATTTTTAAGCACGCTGTAAAAAGTACAACTTGCTACTTGTCATGCTAATTAAATTTTTAAATAGACAACTAATTCTTCATAAATCACCATAATTGTTGACAGTGACCTGTATTATATAAGGTATCTAAATGAAATTATGGTTTTATCTGTCATTACGCTGTCGTTGCGAAGCCAGGATGCAAATTTTAAAAGTATTTTTAACCACACTGTAAAAAATAAATATTTTTAAATAGACAACTCAATCTTCATAAATCACTATACTTGTTGACAGTGACTAAATTAAAGTATTGTTTTATCTGTCATTACACTGTCATTGCCTAGCCGGTATTTTCGACCACGCTGTAAAAAATACAACTTGCTACTAGTCATGCTAACTAAATAGTTTAAAATAGACAACTCAATTCATTAAAAATTCCCATACTAGTTGACAGAGTCCTGTAATAATAAATAAAGTACCCAAAAGTATGACTAATGCATCCATTAAGTCGTTTTTTTGCTACCAAAAAAACAAAAAACATCCTTTCCTATTTTAGAGCGAAAAAACATTTGTTTATGGGATACATTTTCTATCACGGCCTGAAATGAAATTACCAACGTGACGCCGAGCGGGTTGAGTGGGTACGCGTGTGAACATGGAAAACACGGGTCATAATAACAAAGCCACCAAAAAAGCAATTGCATGGTGGATGATTTGAGCTCAAGGCGAGAGAACTAAGATTGAGGGCACCAAGTTGAGATGTAATTTAATAAACAATCACAAGTGCCAAACGTGTTTTACACACAAGAGAATTTTCTTGTGATGGCTGAGAGTGAAGATGCACTCAATTAATGTACGCGTCAGATGTTTACATGAATGCAATCACTTATTCACTATGGCTGACAACTTACTTTATCACTACAATGGAGTACCGTATTTTCACGACTATACGACGCATCGTATTTTTAGCCGCGGTGTCAATAACGAGTGCTATTTCTGTATTTTACACACACAAATGACGCACTATTTTTATTTTATTTTAATGTGATAACAATTTTAGTATCGGTCCGTGTATTAAGCGCACTGGAATATAAGGTGCACTGTCTATTTTGGAGAAAATTTAAGACTTTTATGTGCGCCTTATAGTCGTGAAAATACGGTAACTTTTAAAATCCATTCAAAAACAAGAAGAGGGTCTGTTAAATTGGATTGTTATGCATATTAACACTTAAATTGACCAAATAAATTGGCTTTTTCTTACTATGTTTTGACTACGGGTAATGCATTTTTTTAATAAGATTAGCCATATCCTCTGTAAAATCTTTGGTCTAAATTTTTAATCAAAAAATTCTCCACAAAAATCCTGCCAGCTAACATGCATGAATTTCCCCATGCTACTCATTTTTACACCTTCATTAAACACAAATGAAACCCTACCGCAAGTTAGTCTCCAAAGCGCAGATGGCTAAATACAAAGCTAGTTAGCGCCATTTTTTAAAGAGCCACATTCAAACCAGTAATTTTAAAAAAGGCAAAATGATACACCCTATCGTAGGAACCCATTTGACAACCACTTATATTGAAGTACCTTATTTTTTCACATATTAGCCGCCTACTCGCGTATAAGCCGTACTGTTAAAATGGCCTGCCTTAGTACTTCGATGGATGAAGACTCCCTGGGAATACCAATTGCTGTGAGCTCTTATGTTACAAGGGAAACTCATTTTTTTTGCAATTGGTACAAAATAAAGTGTACTGAGCATGGTGGGAATTGGCAGCGAGTCAACAGCAACTATGGGATCTCCGGTGGGGCTGCTGATGACGTTTATGGAGTAGCGCTGTGGAGAAGCTTGTCAGCTAAAAATTTCCCCTCTGGGGATAACAGCAGGTCTAATCATCCAACATGGTCCTACAGAAGGATTGCTTCTATTGTCACTAGGCCTGTCCCAAACGATTACTAAACAAGGCTATTGTTGGGGTTATTCTGGATGCTATTATATATACACCGTATTTTCATGACTATAAGGCTATGGGAAACGTTTCATAATTCACTCGACAGATGCTTTCCTTACGGCCAATTATCGGTTTGAACTCCAGTCCTTTTTCTGTAGAAGTGTAAAAGAGGGAATTTTAATGAATACGCACGCCGTAAGCGTAATTTTTCCAGAAACATTCTCCATTTAAGCAGGCTCTTTAATTAGGCTGTCACTATAGGCGACCTGCATCTACCATGGGAAATCTAGTGGAATAAGCTCAAGCCAATTTTGTATTACTGTACACCCGGTGGGGGTTGGGGGTGATTTGGGCGGCACCCACATTTCTCTTGGTGCACCCATTTTATTTACAATTAGATAGACGTAATTTTTTTGGACATGGATCATTGTAAAAGACCGAATTCATCTCCTGCCAATTTAAGCCATCAAATCATAACAATTACAATTCGATATAATTGCATAAACAAATAACACAATTAAGGTCCAAAAACAACTGTTGTTAGGTTTTAAACAAACAAGCCTCCATTCTGCAAAACAACTCCATATTAGATTATCCGAGAGATATTATTTAAAAATAATATGCGAGTATTCCCGGAGGTTAATTGATAGCCATCCGCTGGAATTAAAAACAATGTAAAAGTCCTTCACAGATCTTCATTGCGAACTTGCAACTGGGTAGTGTCCAAGTAAACAGTCCTACATATAATGATTAATATTCCACACATACATATATTTATTAATGCGCACATACCGTATTTTCACGACTATAAGGCGCACTGCATTATAAGGCACACCCTCAATGAATGACATTTTTTCCATATATAAGGCGCACTGTATTATAAGGCGCACTGTATTATAAGGCGCACTGTATTATAAGGCGCACTGTATTATAAGGCGCACTGTATTATAAGGCGCACTGTATTATAAGGCGCACTGTATTATAAGGCGCACTGTATTATAAGGCGCACTGTCTATTTTGGAGAAAATTTAAGACTTAAGTGCGCCTTATAGTCGTGAAAATATGGTAATTGCTATTGACTTCCAAGTATGAAGCACTCACTACACAGTCACCTCTAGAGCCAGCCATGGTTGATGTTTTGGATTTTTTTTGTATAAAATCTTGCAGTGGGGGAGGAGCTATATGATGGAAGATTTTGTAAACTAAGGTGGCATCTGCATATTTAACAGTATTGTTTTAGTTCAGGCGTTTGTGTTTTTTTTAATACCCGACAGTGGTGGTTTTTCATTTTTGGTTTTCTGTTTTTTCCATATATAAGGCGCACTGGATTATAAGGCGCACTGTCTATTTTGGAGAAAATTTAAGACTTTTAAGTCGTGAAAATACGGTATATAAAAAATAAATAAATAAATAAATAAAAAGTTTGGATTTTATTTACTGCGCGCCATATAATTACTGCTGCGCAGAGAAGACCAGAGTAGTGTGCAATTGCTTAGAGGGAACATTGTCAGCAACTGTTCTCACCTGCTCTGAAAGGTGTGGAGTCCCACGGGGACGCATTGAATCCTCCACTGTCCATTCTGGTCAGAGTACAGCACATACTTGATGGGTGTTTCCACCTGGAGCTCTTTCTCCAGGGCGAATAGGTGCTCCTTCCAGGGGCAGCCACCCTGGGAGAACTCCATCACTTCTCCACTGGGATCAACCTAGAAAACAAGAGCCCGGTAATAATCACCTATCTCAAGTTTACCAAATAACGAAGACTAAAGATACGCAGCCACCTACCTTGTGGCGATTGCGGATGGCTTCTTCCACAACTTGGCGAGCAGGGAGCCAGGAGGATTTGTAGAAATCCAAACGGTCCAGAAACTCATCCCCAACTAATGCCAAGGCTTTTTTGAATCCTTCCTGTGAGGTGGAAAAAGGTTGAATAAGACTTTTAAATGAGCTTTTTGTTGCTTGAAAGCTCAGAAAATGAAAAAAAAGACCAGAGTGAACTCTTCTCATTGACGGCATCAACAAACACACACTTCAATCATTTCAAAGTACTGAAGTCCAGCTGGAAATATACATAGGCAATATTATATATTGTTATACATCTATGTAGTATATTTGTGGGGGCAAACTGACGCAAAATGTGGGCTTGAGAAAAGAGTCGACTTTACAGAGTTTTTTGTGGACCTAAAACAATGTTTATTTTAGCTTTTTTTTAAATATACTTTTAGATTTTACAAAATGATTTTTGAACTAAAAACAGAAAAAAATGATAAAAAAATTACAATAATTGATTTAAAAAGGGAGAAAATCAGGAAATGTAGTCTACGTCTATACTCTTCATTTTAATTTAATCCTAAAACAGAAAAACTACACTCACTATTTACTATCTCGGCCGTACAAAATGATGCGGCGGGTCAGATTTGGCCCTCGGGCCGCCACTTTGACAGCCTTGTAATCTATACTGTCAATACCAGTGAGATATCTCTCAAACCACTTCAAGGAAAAGATAACATCTTATACACGTGCTATCCCATTCTAAAAATTCTAATGAGTTAAAAAACAAAAAAATAAAAACACAAAATGTACAGTTTGCATGAATAATTTTAGCAAACCAACTTCCACATGAAGATCATTTTTACTCACTATTGTCTTTCCATTGAAAACAGGGTTTACTGGCAGGCACATGGGTACCTAAATAACAAGCGAGGACCCCCTGCTAAGTAATGGTGTGTGTGTGTGTGTATGTTAGTGTATTGTCCACAAATACATGCAACTTTGTTGTCGAAATGTATCAACGTTTTTTTTATGTAGAAGCTGACGGTTGGAATAATGGGCCATGGAATCCCTTTATCTTCAGTAGCAGTTCCAACGTTTGAGGTACGACTGTCTTTTATGGCCATTTTCAGCTTCACATTGCGTTTCTATCAACCGACATTGTGATTTACACTACAAAGTGAAGGGCTAACCTCGGAGTCCTGACTCTTGCTGTTCCAGCTTGGATTCAGGTGGCCCACACGTGCGCTCAGGGTGCTGGACACGGCGTAGCGTGCCTCGCCGTCATACTGTGAAATGCCATTGTCCACGGCGTCCACTTCCTCTACAAAGTTCTCGTACAGCTGGCAGGGGAGGATGCGGGAGAAAAGTTTAATGAATGCGTAATGATGTGGAAATAAGCGTTTTATATGAATGCATGGATGAGTCTTTTTTTTTCTCCACTGAGACAAGGGAAAAAACAAAAATGGGACATTGTACCCATTAGATCCAAATGCATTGATAGTAAATGAGGGCTAAAGTGCACTGAAGCTCATAAAAATGGAGAGAGATGCTGCTATTTTACAGTTAACTGAACAGGTTTGACAAGGAGAGAGAGCAAAAAGAGCATAGATTAAGATGGATTGCAAAATGGCCGTCCTTGACTTCCAGGTCATCCAAGGTAATATGGTGATCTCTTGACATTATTAGAGGATAGCAAAAAAATAAGGGGAACACAATGGATCCAAAACAAGCCATGTTTAGATTTTTTTTATAGAAAAATCTCTTTTAATCATTATGTTTCATATTATAATGGAAAACAGAAAATATTTCTAGATATTTTTAGAGTTTACAAAATGATGTTTAAACTAATAACACAGGAAAAAAATGATAAAAAAATACAATTATTGATTTAAAAGGAGGCAAATCAGGAAATATAATATACATCTATAATTTTTATTTTAATTTGATCCTAAAACAGAAAGTCGGCACACATGATTTACTTTTTAGGGCCATACAAAATGATGGGGCGGGCCTAATATGGCCCCCGGACCGTCACTTTGACACCACTTGTGTATAAGAATGTAAGTGCATTTAATTTAAAGTTTGTTACATTACAAGAGCATCCATCTAGTCTCTCTTCTATCTGCGAACTCCCTGTTGTATTAAATAATGTCTCATTTTATTATTAAAAATCATAACCGTGAGTTATTTGTTACTCTGTTAATAGATGGTGAATTACCACCAATAAAAATATGTTTTTCCATTCTAATATCCTGTTTTTCTCTGATGGGGGGCATTTTTTCACCATTGACAACCATTCTGATGATGGGCTGCCATTTGCACATGGCGTATGGTCCAACGGAAAAAAATAGCTGACCTAACACAATACACACTAAACCCCGGAGAGTGTTCAAATAGAGTTATCCCTGTTGGTCTCACTTTATCATAGAGGATCTCCAGCTGCTTGTCGTCCTCCTTCAGCTGCGTCAGCTGGGCCAGCAGCTGACGGCCAAAGTGGAGATAAACCAGGCCAGCTGAACTGAGCTTGGTCACCCAGGGCTTTTCGGGGCGAAGGCTGTGGAAGTTATCTGAGAAAGTCCTAAACGGGAAAAGAGAAGAGATGTGTGAAAGTCGGGCCAATAAAAAGTAGGATAGCATTTTTCGGATGATAAACTGCACCTGAATATAAGTCGCACCTGAGTATAAGTCGCACCTGAGTATAAGTCGCACCTGAGTATAAGTCGCACCCGAGTATAAGACGAAGCCGAGTATAAGTTGCACCAGCCAAATAATACAAAAAGAAGAGTAAAAAAACAATATGGAAGTAGCACTGCAGTATAAATAAAAATTGCTGATCATGGATGAAGACCAATTTAATTTTGTAAAGGAAAATTTGGTTAGCATATACCGTATTTTTCGGATTATTACTTTCACGAGCCAAATAATATGCAATCAAAAATCCCATTTTTGTGAAGGCAATTTTTGATTTGATGAGAACCCAAGAACAAATATGTCAAAAAACACTAGTAAAATGGAAAAATAGTCATGTGAAAAACTATTATTTTTAAAAATCCATTCATATTTTTGAAGTACTCCTATGAACCCAAGATAAGCAATTTAAGAAAAAAACAGCACCATAAAAGTCTCGAGACAGTATGTTTAAAATTTGAGCCATTTAAATTGAAGTCACCATTTTGGCAAAAAATTCAAAGCGTTGCAATGATTTTTTTCTTCAAAACCTGACAACTGACGCAGCAGCGACGTCGGGGCCTCCAAATAAATCGGTGACAGTTTATGTGGTATTACGACGGCAAAGGAGCAGGTTGCCTAGCATGTGCGCCTGTATTAAATCCACGCCGTGCACAGATGGAGTGGCAGGCGGGAGGTGGGCTTTTCATCCGGAGGCATTGAGGCACTGCTGGTCATTTGATTTGGGTCTAATTGGAAGGCACGATGCTAGCAACGGCACGGCCGATAAGTGACCGCCCAGTCCAGAGAGTGAGTGACGGCTGAGGGAGGCGGGAGTTAATCCAGGCCATTTAAGAGCCTAAATTGGCTGAGCTAGAGCAGGAGTGCCCACCTCAGTTGGGTTGGCCGAACACCAGTCTATTTTTGGCCCAAATGGTTGACTTACTTGCAGCCACTGACGGCGATAGATGTCAATTTTAGGGTACTTACAGGTCACTTTTGGTAGATTTTGGATGATTTCTTATTGATTTTGAGGATCGTTTCTGGATGGTTGTTGTTTAATTGTTGGTTATTGGTGATTTTTGGGCGTTTTTTGTTGTTTTGAGGCATTTAAAAGTTATTTATTAACCTAGGGCTGCCATTGAAGGTGGTTTTTGGACAGCAGGGGGAGAATGAAGGAAAGTGTAGTAGTTCACGTAGTTCAACACACACCTCACATACTTCTGGTAATGCAGGGAGGGCCCTTGTAAAAAAGAATAATTAATGATATACATACAGTATGAACGAGGTACAAAGAAAAGAAAAAAAACAACCCTATGACCCAGATCGAAACCCCAATTGGGCCACATCTGGCCCGCGGGCCACACCTTTGAAACCCTTGGAGTAGAGCATCCCTGAGTAGAAAAAAATGTATGAATTTCTTTTTAAAAATCCCAAAAATCTATTGTTTCATTGCTTGAGTATAAAAAATGTATAAAAATTAAAAAAAATCCCCAAAAATCAAATGTTTTATTGCATGAGTAGAAAAAAAATGTATAAAAATAAAAAAAATCCCAAAAATCTAATGTATCATTGCTTGAGTAGAAAAAAAAGTATGAAAATTAAAAAAAAAACATCCCAAAAATCTTATGTTTAAATGCTACTGATTGCGACAAACATCAAAATCCATCTGAACTGCGATAAAAAAAAAATCACTCAAAGCAAATAAATGTATCTAATGACGTCAAAACTAGCACATCCATTAAAAGCATCTCAATCTGTGACCCGTGGCCCATGTGTGCCATCTGAGCAACACCCACGTTTTTTCCCCGGGCCCCCCCGGCGGCGGCGGTTGCGTGCCTCGTGAGCACGCGGTGGGAAGGGCGATCAATAGAGGAGGGCTAATTATCAACAGCCGCCTGCTGGGAAAATGGCGCGGCTACGTCTTTATCATATGGATCTATGACGGACGGGGCGTTTAGAAAATGAATGTCATCTGCAATTTAACAGCTCGTGTTTTGTCACGACGTGAACTATTTTTCTCATGATAAGTTGAGGCACAATGAGGGCGTTCGATAGGCTGAGGTAATGGGGTTCCAGGATCTAACAAAGTCGCCGTGACTTGAATGCAACAGATAAGATGCCTTATAAAAATGGAGCAGGGAAATATGTCTTGAAGGGCAGATTTTATGGAAAAATTATGTTTTAAATGGCTGGAGATGCCATTTTGAATGAACTGTGGTCAATGGCGATGATGAGAAAATGGTGGTGCGCTATACATTTGACAATTAAAAATAGGTTTTGCTGTTTGATTAAAATATTTTTTTGTGATTTATTTGGTCGCGTTTGAGGGAATTTTGTGAATTTGATTTTTTTTTTTAAAAATATGTTTTAACTCAGTGTAAATGATCTATTAGAATGTGATTCGTTATTTGTAGAACAAAAAAAATATTTAGTAATATGAAAAGGGCGTTGAATCAATTTAATAAGATAATATTCCGTTTTTTTATAGATTAAAAGGATGTTTATTTGTGCTTTTTTTTCTTAGTAAGTGAAAACATCTTTTAATCATGTTTCATTTCATGAAACAAAATATATTTATGATTACTTAGAAGATTTTCCAAACTGCTTTGTGAACAAAAAACCAAAAAAAGAACAAAAAATGTATAAAATTTGCAATTATTGATTAAAAAAGAGCTAAATCAGGAAATATAATATCCTTCATTGGAATTTGATCCCAAAAAACAGAAAGTCAGCACTCAGGATTTACTTTCCCGGGCCGCATAAAATGACGCATAGGACCAAATCTGGCCCTCAGGCCGCCACTTTGACACCACTGACGTAGACTATATAAAAATTTTATGCTGACTACAATCTGGAATACACCATTTTAATAACGCAATTCTCTGGGCTTCATCGGGACGCCACGTTCCACATTGACGGTCTACCCATCAAAATTTTGCAATCCATGGCATCATAAACAATTTTACAAGTTGTACCTCAAGCTTTGCCGCCATGAATTCTCCAGTCGGGCCAATAACCTTCAGCCAGAGCTGCAGTGTCATTCCCCGAAATAGTTGTTAATCAGCACCTTTGTACCTCTGATGGTGATCGTAGCGGTGTCTCTGCGGGTCGAACTCTCCTCCCACGTCGACTACGATGTCACAACCGGCCAATAGAGCGGGGTCCCTCGTCCGTATGATCTCGGCGTCCTGTGTGATGAAATGGAATGTATGCGCAATTAGCCCGTGAGTGGCAGTCAAGTGGGACATTGAGTTTTTTTTTTTATAATGACATAAAATTAGTCCAAATGTCTTTTTTGGGGGGTGCTCCAAACCAAGTGGTTATAATTGAATAGAAAATTTAATGAATCCCACGCAGCGCTTGGTGATGAACGCGGAGGCCTAATTGGGCCCGAAGGAAGGATGGGGGGGTTGACCTTTTAACAAGCCAATCAGTCATTAGGTCGTCTAGAGTGTTTCCTGGACATTTTATTAGAAATAGTTTAAAAAATATATAATAAAACAAAAAAAGAATGACTTTCTGCATTCCAATTTGGTTTTTAGAAAAGTTTTGCAGACTGTTCACCTTTAAAAGGATGTTATTAATGTTGCTATAGATCATATTTTTAGGGTTTTAGGCTACGTTCTCGCTACAAAGCTAGATGGCGAATTTGGATATTTTAATCATTACTATATTTTCGTGTCTGGCAGTGTGAAAGGAACATGTCCATAAATTTACACATATGTGACAGGTGGCCACTCAGTAATTACTTTAAAAAGTATCTATTGTAGAATAACAGTGAATTGAATTGAATGCGTTTTATTGTCGTTATACAAGTGTAATGAGATATAAAGCTTCACAACCAAGTGCACAAATACAATAACAAACAATCAATAACTAATAAAATATGTACTGCTCATGGTTGTTAAAACTTGTATTTGAGTTGCAAAATATATTTTTAAAAAATGCTTCTATTTATGAATAAAACTGATCTTTCTTTTATTGATGTCGACGTATAGTACGTAATTGCAATAAACAACCATAAACGGTACGACGTCATTTCCGCTGCAAACTGCCCCGACCTACTGTCTTTATAGTAGCGCCCCCTTGTGGCAAGTAGCATTGACACAAGACCAAACAATCCGGCGTACATCGGTTATTACATTTTAAGACACTGCCAAAATATTTATATTACATAATCACAGAAATTATGCTCACCTTGTATTCTGGTAATTGACGAAGGAAAAAACAAGCTAGAACCTCGTCACAGTGAAAAGTTCCATTGTGGGTTCCTATCTTTTTGGCCGCCATTCCGTCAGCGCAATGTCTTTTGGCTTCACTTGACATGTGTCGTCTCACTGCGGAGTTGAGAAAAATGGGGATGCAAAGAGGGTTAAATGGTGTCTTTTGAAAATTTGGAAAATATTTTGTTCGGGCTAAATTAGTCGCAAAGATACACGCGCGCCTCATCAATGCAACAAGCCCGGGTTTGGTACGTCTGTTATTTGGGTCCGGTGAAACTAGCATCCGGATGCTAAAGGTCCGCTAACAACGAAAGTCGTTCTCAGAAAATTCTAAACTAAAATATATGGGGTGCAAAATATGTCTTTATCGAGGGGAAAAAAATCAAACTTCACCTGTGTTAAAGGTTGAATATTTAAAATACTAAATAACTGATCATTCCTTTAAAAAAAGAAGAAAAGAGCCATGGGTGCTATTGTTCCTTACAACCGCCAGGTGGCGAAGTTGATAGGTTATGCTAAGTCAATGCGTGTAACGTTAACTTCAATAATAATGATGATAATAAATGAAAAATATGAATAAGTAATGTATATCGTTTATCATAGATAAAAGGTATGTTTTTATTTTTTAATCGTTTGTAAAAAATATAAGCTGTTTCTGTCCTTTATCAATTTAGATTTTGCTTAGTTTGAGACTGTGGAATTATCTATTATTGGTAAAAAGATGATAACCATAGAAACATGAAAGAAAATGAGCATTAGGCTAGCCAGCAGAATATGAGACACATACAGCAATGTTTAATTCTAAAAAATGTGTATTTTGAAGTTGTGCCTATGAGTTTAAATTGCTCTATTATCACTAATTGCTTTGCTTTAATTAACCAGAAAATATATAGCTTCATCTAATAAAACGCCTTTGACCACCTGGGTGCAGTAAAATACAACTATATCGACATCTAGGGACTCGGCTCCTTAGTCAGCCAGTGTATTACATATTACCAATTCTTCCCAGAAGATAAAGAATATATGACAACCAGCCAAATCCAAGCCTCTCATCTCAGTCCACTGAAAAATAAACTGACTACCAAATAATGTGTACCGTCAATGGCAGTTATCCCAGTGTAAATGCAGTATATTTAATCAGCACTATTTGCCATCAGGCTTAGCAGTGTTGAATCAGCACCACGGATAGCACCCGAGCATTCACTCTCCAAATAAACATTTCTCCTCCCGTTGATGGGATTACATTGGCTAATCGCTTTGGATGCTACACAAGAAGAAAAAAAACACACACACAAAAACAACAACATGTCGCCTTGTGCTAACACATTTTTTCATTCCTCACAACTAAATCCAAACCATCTGAATAAACGACCCTTCATGTCGCTAACGTCTCAAGTGGCACATTAGCATATTTGCATGATAGGCGACTAGAATCCCAATTTAAAGGAGACAATTAATCCTGAAATTGTCTCCTTTAAGATAATTGAATGGATGATCACGTCTTTAAAGACTTTATGTCCTGACTTTTGCTCATTTCAATTTCCTGTGTCTGTTCTCAGTTTGACATTGACAGACAGGTCATCAAAACAGATGTTTGACTTCAGAATAACATGAGTCACGCTCAAGCATAAACGTAAATAAACCAGTCCTGGAGATGAGAATTTTTTACAGCCCCGCCTACTGGTATACACGCATCCCATTGGTTCCTACCCCCTCCACACTCACAACCCCAAAATCTTGCGATGCTGAAACGTCACAGGCTGTCTGCGAATGATTCCCCCCGCCTCCTGGCGTTCGCCGTTTCCAGTTTTCCACGCTACGATGGCAGGAAATGATGCACTTGCCTTAAAAGGAACAGAGCAGTTTTCGGACCTTCAGTCAAATTGGCAATTGGGGGGATTCGGGGAAATGCTTTTTTTGTTGGATTCCTCTAGGACAGGGGCCTACCCTAATCCATGTTAACTCGATTTTATGTGGGCTGGACCATTTTAGATATAATATTTAGATTTTTTTCTTAATAAATGGATTAAAAGAACTGGATTAAAAGCCCTGAATATTCAGTTTTTTTTATAGATCTAAAACAATGTTTATTTGAGCTTTTTTCTATATTTTTAGATTTTACAAAATGATTTTTGAACTAAAAACACAGAAAAAATAGATTAAAAAATTACAATTATTTATTTTAAAAAATTATACTGATTTTTGGGTATTTATAGTTGGTTTGGAAGCATTTTAAGTTTTTTATCATCTCATTGGCTGCTATTTTTTTCTCACATATAACCTGCCCCCCTTAAAATGGCCTTAAAAATCATATAATTTTACAATTTCTCACATATAAGCCCTCCTTAGTTCACAATATTCACCTCTATATTCTTGGTTTTAAAAGGAAGTACAAATGTTTTACTTTGAAGGAAAAATTTAGCACTTGACATTGTTCCAAGCTTTGTATGAATGATTGGTTGTTTGTTGGTCTGGCAGGGATATGCTCCAGCACCCCCATGACCATTTTGTGGCTAAACCGGTTTAAAAAATGAATGAAAGGCAGATCTGGTACAATACGAATGAGCTACAATGTCAATCAAAACACCCAAACAGACCGAACCGAACCACCTAGGGGTCAATTTTCAGCCCGCGGGCCGTATATTTGACACCCCTGCTATGGAATCCATCCATCATTCAAAGAATTCAATATAAATCCCTTGCAAAATAATAATAACACTGTCAACAGTGTGATTTAATCTAAGGTTGAGCTGTGATAGCAATATACAATGCAGTCACATACGTTTAAGTGCAATTTAGTAGCGGAGTCTCTATTTATTTTGTTTGCCAACTCCAATTGTGTTAGCGTACCCACAACGTGTCTATTTGGTGACAAGTAACGCTTTTGGAGTCAAAACATCTTAATAATAACATAATTATTAGCCCCCACCACCCCTTATTTTGCAGCTGGTGCTCCACTCTAGGGTATTTGGCAAAGTGTAGTTAATTCCACGTTAATCTGGAGCCTGCTTCACTACTTATTCCAGCTTCAATCAAAATAGACGGGCCCGTGCAATTATTCTGTCGGCAATTAGTCGGCCGTAGTTTACGCTCCTATCCCTTTTAAGAGATTGCCTCTCTGGAAAAAAAAAAAAAAAAACGTTCACTGGCTAATGCATTTAGCGTGAAATATGGAGGATTCATTAGATGGCTTTTATAAGGGTTTTGCTGGCTGAAATTCCACCTAAAACGACCGTGATTTATTTCTGTTTCATAGCGCCTCGTCAAATGAGAACGAACTTGATGATTGAATTTTCTTGGCGGGTCAAAAATCTCAAGGACGGTTGAATGATTGTGTTTTAGTGCCATTGACGGCAATGGACGTCCAATTTAATAAACTGATCTTTTCTACTAAAGGTTTCCCTGCCTGTGATTGGATGATCTATCCAATAATAATAATGTGTGTGGGTGTCCATTAGAATTCCACGAGCATCCTCGGTTGCGTTCCCACCACCTCCCAGCGAGCGAGCGAGCTCCGTCACCACCTCAAATTTGTCCGCTGACTTCACACGGCACGACTGAGGATTCTGTTTCTACGGCAACGTGCTGGCGGGCCCCGCCCCTCTCCATCCCTCCCTTTGGTTTCCCGGCAAGGAGCACGTGACTTTCAGGAAGGTTTTCTCTCAGCTCCCCCTCTATGGTCGTTAACCCTCTCCTCGCCGCTTCTCTGTAATCTCCCGTCGGAAGAAGGCGGCACTTGATCTAAAGGTCGCATTTGCATATATTTAAATGGAGCCAGAGTGAGTCATCTACTGAAAGAGCCTCACGTTTTTGGTCAAGGTCAAAAGTGGAAACCCTGATTTTTTCAGGTAATTAAGTGGAACTAAAAAAATGAAATGAATCATTAATTCATTCATCACTGCTGAGCTGTACAATGGTCTCAGGGGGTGCTGGAGCCTAGCACAGCTAACTACCGGCACCAAGTGGGGGGGGACTACAAATATATATAATAATAATAATAATAATAGTAATAGTAATACAAACAAATAGCAATAATAATAAAAAATATTATTATCACATTTATTATTATAATAATAGTAATTGTTATTAGTAGTAGTAGTAGTAGTAGTAGTAATGGTAGTAGTAGTAGTAGTAGCAGTAGTAGTAGCAGTAGTAGTAGCAGTAGTAGTAGCAGTAGTAGTAGCAGTAGTAGTAGTAGTAGTAATAGTAGTAGTAGTCGTAATAATAGTAGTAGTAGTAGTAGTAGTAGTAGTATTAGTAGTAGTAATAGTAGTAGTAATAGTAGTAGTAGTAGTAGTAGTAGTAGTAGTAGTAATAGTAGCAGTAGTAGTAGTAGTAATAGTAGTAGTAGTCATAATAATAGTAGCAGTAGTAGTAGTAGTAGTAATAGTAGTAGTAGTCATAATAATAGTAGCAGTAGTAGTAGTAGTAATAGTAGTAGTAGTCATAATAATAGTAGCAGTAGTAGTAGTAGTAATAGTAGTAGTAGTCATAATAATAGTAGCAGTAGTAGTAGTAGTAGTAATAGTAGTAGTAATAGTAGTAGTAGTCATAATAATAGTAGCAGTAGTAGTAGTAGTAGTAATAGTAGTAGTGGTAGTAGTCTTAATAATAATAGTAGTAGTAGTAGTCTTAATAATAATAGTAGTAGTAGTAGTCTTAATAATAATAGTAGTAGTAGTAGTAGTAGTCTTAATAATAATAGTAGTAGTAGTAGTAGTATTACAATAATAATGATGATGATGGTAATAATTATAATAATAATAATGAAATATGAATATATCAGATTGTTTGACTGTTACTGAGTCTGTGAGTGATCTCACCTGCTTTATTGACCGCATCCTCAATTTGCTGTGTTGGTCCAGTTGTCATTTGCTTAGATGAGCACATGAAGTTTATGAATGAAAAGTCTTCTTCCTGAGTGGCAGACAAGACAGGAGATGAGCTCATCTGGTTTAAAAGGAGGAGAATCCCCTTCCCCACAAGGCCATAGATATCCGCCTCACGCTAAAGCGTTCACAATGGCGCCACTCTTAATGAGTCCAAGTCAGTTCGGTGATGGATTCCAAGGTCAACGTGTAGTTGCATCCATGCACATAGTTACATCCTACCTTACTGTCTTGTACAGCTTATTTTCTTCTTTTTTGTTTTTATTGTTCCAAAGAAGAGAAAACAAGAGTTGACCTTTGACCTTACTACCACCAAAAGTATGTGATGTATGTAAAATGTATCTAAAATGTATCTAAAAGTATGTAAAGCTGTAAATTTGTATAAATGTGATTATTTTTGGGTAAAACAATTAAAAAAAATAAATAAAACTTTTATTAAATATTTTAGAATTTACCTATTTAAGTCAATTTAACTTTGATGTGTATTACAATTAATTAAATAATCGATTAGCCGAGTCGACAACATTATTAATCATTCATTTTTTTAACCAATTATCCTCACAAGGGGTGCAAGGGGTGCTGTAGTCTATCCCAGCAACCTGAATTGGTGTCCAGCCAATCACAAATATTAATCTATTGTTAATAAACTAACTATAATGGTGCCGCTAAGAGAAAATATTCTGAATATGCATGATTAATTGATTATTTAAATGATAAAACTACTAATATTTTATTTATTTTTATTTACACAAATTCTTGCAAAAAACACCGTCTTACATTCGGGCCAATACTGTATTTAACCTCACTCTTTGCGTCATGATGACATCAAAACCGTATGCTAATTAGCGTGTCTTTTTTGGCAACTTCTTGTCGGAGCCGAGCCAAAGACTGGATTGAAATGATTGGTCATCTATTCAGCGGGGAGGGGAAGGAAGGTGACAATCGGCGACGAACACGAGGATCCATAAATAGCCTTTCACGACTGACCCTCCCCCCCATTTGTCCCCACTTTGGACCGTTTCACCCGAACAAATTCAGACTGAAAGACAACCGAGGGCAATCCGCATTGGTTTGGCGCCAAGCCACCGTCCACCTGCCGGCTTGCCCGCCTGCGGAGTAATTTCCACTCTACTATAGACATCACAGCATCCTTGACTGGAGGCTCTACATATGTTCATCTCCTAAAGGTGTCAAAGTGGTGGCCCGGGGGCCAAATCTGGCCCGCCGAATCATTTTGTGCGGCCCGAAAAAGTAAATTATGAGTGTCAACTTTCTGATTTAGGATGAAATTAAAATAAAGATACTATATGTATATTATATTTCCTGCTGTTCATCCTTTTAAATAAATAATTGTCATTTTTAATCATTTTTTTCTGTGTTTTTAGTTTAAAAATCATTTCGTAAAATCTAAAAATATATAAAAATATTTTCTGTTTTCCACTAGTATAGATGTATATTATATTTCCTGATTTTCCCTTTTTTAGAATCGATCATTGCAATTTTTAATCCATTTTTTTGGATTTTTAGTTCAAAAAGCACTTGGTAAAATATAAAAATAAAGAAGAATCGAAGGCACCATGCGACGTCCTAGTAGCTGCTCGGCTAAGCTAGCTAAACGATTTTGCGGATACCAAATTTCAAAGTTTTCCCCTAAAAAGAAAAATGTAGGGCATGTTTTGCTCCTTGTGGATTTCCCACCGTAGCAGGCGTAATCTCCGAGCTGCTATAAATAAATCATGAAGAAAGTTTGTTGGGGGGAAAAAAAATACAACACAAAAAGGGAGTGTCGCTTTGCCGTATTATGCAGAAATTGAGGGGATCCTTGAAAGTGCAACAGGAATAAAGTCGATATTTTAAAATATGGTTGCTGGAATATGTGTTGAGACTGAAATGTATTATTTTTAAACATCATGTTTGCATGCCTGTCTGTGTCATAACAGAATATCAATAGCGTTAAATCAGTGTAAACAGATACTTGGTCCTCTGAAACGTGGGTATAAAATATCAAAACATCTTTACAACGTCATTCCTTTGTTTTTATTTACCAGAACCATTGTCGTCATTGTCAGGCATTGTGACCTAGTGACACATGCAATTTGGAAATTATATCATAAATCTTTGTTGTTTATGTTATTTATTAGTAGTATGATTTTCTTCACTATAGTATAGTGGTAGTAGTAGTAGTAGTACTAGTA
Organism: Stigmatopora nigra; assembly: GCF_051989575.1. Taxonomy (NCBI): domain Eukaryota; kingdom Metazoa; phylum Chordata; class Actinopteri; order Syngnathiformes; family Syngnathidae; genus Stigmatopora; species Stigmatopora nigra. The sequence continues at coordinate 3,674,569 of NC_135517.1, forward strand.
GTAGTAGTAGTAGTAGTACTAGTAGTAGTAGTAGTAGTAGTACTAGTAGTAGTAGCAGCACTGGTAGCGGTAGTAGTAGAAGTAAAAACAGAAGTAGTAGGATTAGTAGAAGTAGCAGCAGCAGAAGTAGTAGTAGTAGTACTAGTAGTAGTAGTACTAGTAGTAGTAGCAGCACTGGTAGCGGTAGTAGTAGAAGTAAAAACAGAAGTAGTAGGATTAGTAGAAGTAGCAGCAGCAGAAGTAGTAGTAGCAGAAGTAGTAGAAGAAGTAGTAGTAGCAGTAGCAATAGCAGTACCAGTCGCAGTAGTAGTAGCAGCAACAGTAATAGTACCAGTAGTAGTACCAATAGTACTCATAGTATTAGTAGCAGCAGTAGTGGTAGTAGTACCAATAGTACTCATAGTATTAGTAGCAGCAGTAGTGGTAGTAGTACCAATAGTACTCATAGTATTAGTAGCAGCAGTAGTAGTAGTACCAATAGTACTCATAGTATTAGTAGCAGCAGTATAGTGGTAGTAGTACCAATAGTACTCATAGTATTAGTAGCAGCAGTAGTGGTAGTAGTACCAATAGTACTCATAGTATTAGTAGCAGCAGTAGTAGTAGTACCAATAGTACTCATAGTATTAGTAGCAGCAGTAGTAGTAGTACCAATAGTACTCATAGTATTAGTAGCAGCAGTAGTAGTAGTAATAGTACCAGTAGTAGCACCAGTAGAAGCAGCAATAGAAGTATCATCAGCGGTAGTAGCACTAGTAGTACCAATGGCATACTATGTACTGCAAAGTGTAGTTTTTAATATTTATTTGGTTTGTAAAAGCGGTCTGGGACATTTGGAGTGCCTTTTTTTTGCATTTGTGCACGTGGTGTTAGGTAGGGTTTCCCCCTCTGTCTCAAAGCTGGACGATGAGGTCATTGCTGGGGTTTAAATCCACATAATCCAAGAGATAAGGACTGGATTTGGATTTAGCTACCAGACACACACTCAAACAAAAGTAGGTCTCTATGTCAGTTATCTTGTTGACTGTCATGCAAGGATCTCTAAAATGTACTAGCTAATTACAGGGAGGAAAACAATCAATCACTTACATTTTAGGGGCAAAAAGCTAGCCTAGCATGCATGTTTTTGGGTAGTGCGATGAAACCGCAGTCCCAGGAGAAAACCTACACAAACCCGGGGAGAACCACCAAACTCCACACAGCAAGGCCCAACCTGCCCTCGAACCCTCGACCCCAAAACTGCAAGGCCAATACCTCAACCAGACCACAATTTTTACTTTTCCGTCGCCATGTATCTCCAAATCCATTTATATAAAATCAAACTGTAAAAAAAAATAGATTATTTAAAGATTAGCATTGGGGAATTGATTGACATAACAAATTCATCCTAAAGTGACAGATTGGGAAAAGGGGGAGGGGCTTGTCTCTGAGATTATGCACCAATTAAACTCCATCTAAAGGACGTTAATAGGGCTTGAAAAGGGATTTACACGATCTGTCCAGTCAAGTGCGGCGTGCTTTGTGGATGACATCATTTTGATCACCTCACATACTAGTCGACCCCCCCCATGCCCCCCCTCCATGCCCCCCCCCCCCCCCTTAAGAAGCAAAGTAGCCGCACACGAGCATCAAGTCGACTACCTGCACCAATTCAGGCTCTACAACATCACCGCCCATCTCTTCTCCTATTGGTCGGGAGCGGCTTTAACCCCGCCCCTCCCCCCTAGGCTCCTCTTCTCCCTCCCCTCGGCTTTCTATGGCTCTCATCCCTGCCCCTGTTTACCGCCTTTAACGTGAGCGACGCTCGCCGTATAAAATCCCGAGTGTGGCCGCCGAGCATCCTCAGAGGACGCGAGATGGAAAAGCAGTGGTGAGGAAAGACGAGTGTTTTTTTTTTGTTTTTTGAGGGAGGAAAAAGAACGGATTATAACGCCAGGAGTCGTAACAACGTCACGGTCGGTGAAGGTTGGATGTGGAGGACGAGGATGAGACTAGCTTGATTTTTAGGAGGAAAAAAACGTTTTTTTTTTTGCTTTTTTATTATTGTTATATATATTTTTTTGGTTGAAGAGAAAGAGGATTTTAGTCCTCGAGAATGGACACGAGTATTGAATACTGAGGTAAGAGATATTTTTTAATTTTTGCATGTTTTGGGGATGAGGTTTAAAAAGATGGTAGTGGTGTTAGCATTGATGATAACCATGACGTTTTTTTTTAAATGTGGGTTGAGGACTTAAAATAGCTCGTGGCTTCTTCACTGCAGTAAAAAAAAATGCTCTTAGCGTATTCGTTTTAGGTAGGAAAATAAAACAAGTTTCTTGTTCTTTTTTTTCTCTATTTTTTTTCAATGCTTAGTAAAACTAGTGGATGATTTTGTTTAGATTGACAACGAAGTAGTTTGAATTTAGAGATGATATTGAGCTATTTCCCATGATTTTTGTCGCTTTAAAATCAAGTTTTGCATCAATGGTTTATGAATTAAAAATTTAATAAATATGCAATGCCAAAAATGTGTTATTAAAATGCTTCTATTTCAATATTATTTCTTGCAATTTTCATTTCCATCCTTAGGAGTAAAAATGAGATGTATTTTCATGAATAATCAAATGTGTCATTAAAATGCTTCTTTTTCAATATTAATTTCCATCATTATTTATCTCATAATTAATATATTAATTTATTTCACTTTACTCCAAAAACATGCATATTTAAGCCAACTCTCGTATCCCAAAATCAAAATAATTTTACATAAAAAAAATTCATCAAAAATCCAACTTTTTAATACCTCATTACCTGCCATAGACCTTCAATATATTCCAACTATTTGAGCCATAATGGCGTCCCAAACCAGACAACCCTCCAATTTCACATACAATAATCTTCAATATAATTTCTAGCAGCTTCTTCTTTGTAAAAAAAATGAATCATGGTGCAAAGGACATCTGCATTCCACAATCATCCATCAAAATCACATAAAAAACTGCAAATACATATTACCCCTGAATGCAGCACCATTTATCATCAACACCACATTAGCTTTTCATGTTGATGAACTCAAATAATGACTTGTCAAGATTTTACAGATTTTTACTAGCTCCTACTCCTCATTGAGTCCCTCCATTTTTTTCTGCAGCAGTAATCTAAAAAGACCATTACGGACCCCAATGATGTGCCATTAAGGCCAACAGGGGACACCAGATGTGTCCCTCATGTTTCCACCATAGAATAATAAGCTTGAATATTAGTGTATTAATTCATTAGCGATATGATTCAAGGGTATGTATGAGCGCTAGCTCAAATGCGGATGTAAAAATAGCCGCATGGATGCCATGGCAACAGCATGAGCTCCTCTCATAACCCTTCACACGCACACAAACGCACACTATATAATAATAATAATTATAATCGGAAATAGGCCCTGTCGTCGTCATCATCAACAACAAAAAGCCTAATTGTCATCATACCCAGACGAAAATTGGTAGTGCTTCTCCATAAGATGCGTTTTTTTTTGGCAAAAGATCCAAATAAGTGATAATTTCAGACTGGTAATTTGGCATTCTGCCGTTATGGATACATCAACGTCTTTTGATATTACCTTACCCTGAATTTATTACACAGAAGGGACTGTATGTCGTGCTACCGCAAGTTTAGAGTCCTGATGGATGTGGGGAAAAAAACGTGACCGGACATTTGGTCGCCAGTCAAATGTACTTGGATATTAAACAGTACTTAGATATTAAACAGTACTTGGATATTAAACAGTACTTAGATATTAAACCGTACTTAGATATTAAACTGTACTTGGATATTAAACAGTACTTGGATATTAAACAGTACTTGGATATTAAACAGTACTTGGATATTAAACAGTACTTGGATATTAAACAGTACTTGGATATTAAACAGTACTTGGATATTAAACAGTACTTGAATATTAAACAGTACTTGGATATTAAACAGTACTTAGATATTAAACAGTACTGAGATATTAAACAGTACTTAGATATGAAACAGTACTTAGATATTAAACGCTCTCTCATGAATATAATTTTGAGATCTGGCTTCAACAGTAAACTCTCTGTCCCCATTTTACTGGCGGCCAAACGTCCGAGCACCGAAAAAAAACTGTCCTTAAACCCATTTGTCCGTACTTTGTGGGACCTATAGCGCCTGCCCGAGGGCATCAGCTGGAACATACACTTGTATGCTTTTAACGCAACAACATTAGCGTTTGAGGGGACCAAAGCCGCCATGCTGAGAAGCAAACAATTTCCCGTTGAATTGAGATGTAACACGTCCTCTTGTCTTTCAAGGCCAACCACCACCGCCGCCCCCCTCCAGCCGTTCCCCCATGGCCCTCATTCACGAGCCCCGCCCCCCTTCTCCATCCCTCTCCGGCTTCAACACCCCCCTCTCCGACCCTCCGTCTTTCCGCCGGCTGGATGCCGAAACGCCGTGCACCCCAGAAATGGACTTGACGCCCACCCAGTGCGTCCTTCGGAATGTCCTTTCCATAGACACGGGAGGGACGGTGGAACCCGGGGACGTCTCGACGCCCGGAACTCGCCAAACGCCGGGCGAGGAACGGCAAGATCACTTTGCCAATAGCGTCTTGGAACTGCACGACCATGATGGCGCCCCCGCTAGGACGGAGGGACAGGGGACGGACGGTGGGACGCCGCGGCGGGAAGCGGACAACGCCAGGTTGCAGTGCCAATCTAACGGAAGCGGCGGGGGATTTCTGGAGGGCTTGTTCGGGTGTCTGCGACCAGTCTGGACTATGATCGGGAAGGCCTACTCCACGGAACATAAACACGGACCGGACGGTAGGACCAATCGCTCGCTTCCACGCGTGGCCCCGCCCCCTCCGGCGAGTTTGCTTGTAAATGCCGGCGTCAGATAGCCTTTTAATTCTATTTTTAATTAGTGAAGCTAATTAAATGATAATAGCGCCAAGATTAATTTCATTTTACAATTGGAAACCAGGGCTAGGGAAGCTTTTTTTTGTATTATTATGTTTTATTAAGTAGACAAGAATTTCCAAATTAAAGTTACTTTAATAATTTGTGTCTATTTATGACCATTTTAAAATTGACTTTGTTTTTCTAGTGACATAATAATGGGACCTAATCAATCTATTGGATATTTTTTAGTAATATATTTTGTGAATACATGGATTAAAAGAACTGGATTAAAATCCCTGATATTCCATTTTTTATAAATCTAAAACAATATTTATTTTAGATTTTTTTCATATATATATTTTTAGATTTTACAAAAGGATTTCTGACCTAAAAACACAGAAAAATGATTTAAAAATGACAATTATTGATTTAAAAGGGGGGAAATCAGGAAATATAATATACATCTATACTTTTTAAAATTCCCTGAATATTCAGTTTTTTAATAGATCTAAAACAGTATTTATTTCAGCTTTTTTTATATATATTTTTACATTTTACCAAATAATTTTTGACCTAAAAACACAGATTAAAAAATAACAATTATTGATTTAAAAGGGGGATTTAAAAACCAGTAAATGTAATATACATCTATACTCTTCATTCTAATTTTATCCTAAAACACAAAGTTGGCACTCATCATTTACTTGGACCACACAAAATGATATGGCGGGCCAGATTTCGGCCCTCCACCCGCCTCTTTGACACCCCTGCCCTTTACAATATTATCACAAAATGGTTCCATTTTCAGCCACACTTTTAGCACCCCTAGTTGTAAACAAACAGAGAGAACAACACACCATCAAAAGCACCAGCAGCCTTATCCCCCCCCCCCCCCTTTCCCGACCCTCAACAACCCCCAACTCCTTTTCTAATGAAGCCCCGCCCCCTCCTGACGCAGCGTTGTTTATGTCTGCGGCGGGCGGCTTCATACAATAGCGCGGCCGGCTCTCCCGTGGGACTCGTGGGCCAAATGCGCCTCATGTATTATGCATGTCCACGCCGTGACCCCCTCTGCCTCTCATCTCTATTAACCTGCCACGCGTGCACGCCACCGGAAATAGAAAAGACCTTTAATAAGCAAGCCCCAATAATAAAGCAGTAAAAGACAAAGTCCCTACTTTTAAAGCTAGGCCGATTTATAGCTTTTTTCTGGCTTTATCGCCCCAATGCCATTTTATAAGCTGGTTCGCTCTTATTATATTTCATTTCTTTCCTCGTGTATTGTCTTCTTTTATTTTTATCTGGAGGGGTTATTATGGTTATCATGGCCCTCACTCGACAAAATGATGTTTAGCCAAGGTCAAATGAGACAATTTGGACGACTTTATGAATTTTGGTTTAAGGAGTTGCAGTTATACAATATTTTAGTTAATAAAAAATGATTTCAGTAGATTATTTACAGTTATGGATGTCCAATCCATAAAAATGTAAAGCAAAAAATTGTATTTCAAAGCTGCCAAGGATTAAAAAAACATTTTTTTCATCAAAATACTAAATATGTATTTTGTATCAGAACTACTACTATGTTGAAAGGTTTTCGTTTTTGGTAGTACATTTAAACTTATGACAAGATATGTTTTTGTATGTTTAGTACTAAAAGCACTTTGCAAAATCTAAAAATAAATACAGTAATCCCTCAAATATCCTGGCTTCACGACAATGTGGATTTTTTTTCAAAAAAAATTTTTTAATGATTTTTTTGGTAAATTCATGAAAAAAATCATTTTTTTTTTAATAGGGGTGACCCTACTTGGCGTTTTTTGTTTATCGCGGTCATGTGTGGTCTATATTAACCACGGTAATTGAGGGGTTACTGTATATACAAAAAAAATCAGTTTTCCACTTTAATATTGAACATAATTTAAATAAATTCGTTTATTGACTGTTATAGGTCAACCAAAATGTGAGTCATAGTTGATTTTCTGTTTGTTAGAAATAACTATTCAAAAAAATAAAAATCAATTGGAAAAGCATTAGAAAATTAGGGTTATTTTATTCATTGTTAAATGCTACTTTCTCCACGACCAAATAAGATTTTTGACGTTTGTCAGCTCGGGTATTTTCTTTAAATAATGACGACTTCTATTGCTCAGCAAAACAAATCAATTGTATTGATTGAAAGTGGATTATTTTCTGACTCGCTCGGCAAATTTGAGCACGCAGCTTGCGTCTCAAAGTAATACGATATTGTGCCAAATCTCATTAATTCAACTCAAAAAGTTGATGACGGTAGCTTGAACCTCACAAAAACTCCTAATTCATCATTTACATGACAACTTCAAAAAAAACATGAAGTGGACTAAAAATAAATATGATTTGTAATAGAACAATACGGAAAAATAGGCCTTTAAATCTGGTTTTATGCCGATTATCCAAAAAAATCTTTGAGCATTTTTATGGAAATCAGCAAAAAAATTGAAGTAAATAGCCTGTGTAAAAAATAAAAAAATTAAAATACCGTATTTTCCCGACTATAAGGCGCAATGCATGTAAAGGCGCACCATCAATGAATGACACATTTTATTTTTTTTCTTCATATATAAAGCACACTGGATTATAAGTCGCCCTGTCTATTTAGTAGAAAATTTAAGACTTTTAAGTGCGCCTTATAGTCCTGAAAATATGGTAAATGAAAGTGTTTTTCGAGGAGAAAAATCAAGCAAAATAACTAGTTATTGATTTGAAAAAAGTGACCTAGATTTCTTCCATTTAACACAAAGCAGAGCGTAGCAATCTATCAGTCAAGACATTAATGTTAAACCATTACTAATGAGACATTTAATCATTCAAACCATTCTTATTAATATGATAAATACGTCTGAAAATCTTCAGTGCGCCCTTCAGGGGATCCCATCCCTATTCCACTTTTTTTATTCCCCTTCTGAGAGCTCCCAAATCTTTTCCCTCCCCCTCGAATGTCGCACCCTGATTTGACGTCAGCCCCACAAAAGGTACCGAGTCGGATTTGAGAGGCTGAAGGAGAATTACGCGGGGGAGATAAAGAGCTCCCGCACTGACTATATCATATGTGTTCAAAGTGGCAGCCCGGGGGCCAAAATCTGGCCCGGCGCATCATTTTTTGTGGGTTTTTTTTAAGAATACTTATTTTTGTGAAGGTAAATACATGACCTCGATTTTTGCTAGGTTTGAAAGTTGTTGTTTTTTTAAGAGAGTTAAGTTTTACGAGATTTTATAACACTGAAACTGACCTGTATTTCCTGTTTTCAGAAGCATGGGAAGTCCCCTTCGAGGAGATATCGGATCTTCAGTGGGTGGGCAGTGGCGCTCAGGGTGCCGTCTTCCTTGGCAAGCTGCACGGACAAGAAGTGGCGGTCAAGAAAGTTCGCAACATCAAGGAAACGGACATCAAGCATCTGCGGAAGCTCAAACATCCCAACATCATCACTTTCAAGTAAGTCAACCAACCGTTGGTCATTATTTCAGATTAGACTACTTCAGACTGCCCCTTCAAATCTTTGGGTTTGCCTACTTTCCAATCAAATCTACAACAACTACCACAACTACCACTACTATCACTGCTATCACTACTACTACTACTACTATCACTACTATCACTATCACTGCTATCACTACTACTACTACTACTATCACTACTATCACTACTACTATCACTACTACCATCACTACTATCACTACTACTATCACTACTATCACTACTACCATCACTACTATCACTACTACTATCACTACTATAACTACTACCACTACTACTACTACTATCACTACTATCACTACTATCACTACTACCACTACTACTATCACTACTATCACTACTACTATCACTACTACTATCACTACTACTATCACTACTACTATCACTACTACTATCACTACTACTATCACTACTACCATCACTACTATCACTACTACCATCACTACTATCACTACTATAACTACTACCACTACTACTACTACTACTACTATCACTACTATCACTACTATCACTACTACCACTACTACTATCACTACTATCACTACTACTATCACTACTACTATCACTACTACTATCACTACTACTATCACTACTACTATCACTACTACTATCACTACTACTATCACTACTACTATCACTACTACTATCACTACTACTATCACTACTACTATCACGACTACTATCACGACTACTATCACTACTACTACCACTACTACCACCACTATCACCACTACTACCACCACTACTACCACCACTACTACTACTACTTTTTTCTTGTGAGTTTCAGCATGGACATTTTCATGAACTTACAAAAAAAATGGCCCCAGAAAAAAATCTGCAATGTAGTGAAACCGCGATATTCGAGGGATTACTGTATTACGAATCCTTTCCAAATGACATATTTCCCAACCCAACTCCCACAGAGGGATCTGCACACAAGCACCATGCTACTGCATCCTCATGGAATACTGCGCCCAAGGCCAACTTTACGAGGTGCTTCGAGCGGGCAGGCAGATCACGCCGTCGCTCCTGATGGACTGGGCCATGGGCGTCGCCGGCGGGATGAACTACCTTCACCTGCACAAGATCATCCACAGAGATCTCAAATCGCCAAAGTGAGCACCACCCAGTGCGAACGAGCATTTGTGGAAAAACAAAAAAAACGATAACAATGTTGTCTTTTTCAGTATCCTCATCACGTACGACGACGCGGTGAAGATCTCCGATTTCGGCACGTCTAAGGAATTGAGCGATAAGAGCACCAAGATGTCCTTTGCCGGAACCGTGGCCTGGATGGCCCCCGAGGTCATACGCAACGAACCCGTCTCGGAGAAGGTGGACATATGGTATGTAGCCCTTATGTCAATCCTTGCTTTTTTATTTTTAAAATACTGTGCCTAAATCAAAGTGAATGAAAGGGTCAAAACGTTATTGCTAAGTAGCTTTTTCAATTGCATTGGTTTTGGTTCTGATGCATATTTATTTATTTATTAATTAGTAACGCGTGTGAATTAGAACAGGCAAAACATACCAGTATAAAAAAAAATGATCCAAAAATATAATAATATTTTTTCAGGCAGATGTAAGTAGTAGACTAAGCACCAAAATAATCACAATAAAACAAATGTAGCAAACTCATTATAAAAATACTGCCATTTTTGCAAGATTATGTATTATTAAAGCCAAAATTTACCGACCAAATACCAAGTCATTTTGTCAAATATAATCAATCCATCTCAGAAGAAAGCTTTATATTAAAATATTAAAAAAAAAATTAAAAAAACTAGTACTGCATTCTCAAAGCTAACCATTTTACAATAATAATAGATATAAATAATCAAAATAAATCAAATGTAGCAACCCCTTTACAAAAATACTCCCATTTTTACAACACACTACATGAAATACTGTATTATTAAAGCCAAAATGTACCAACCAAAAAGTCATTTTGTCAAATATAATCAATCCATCACAGAAAAAAAACCTTAATATTTAAAAAAACCCAAAAACTAATACTGTAAATCCTCAAAGCCAACCATTTTCCAAGAGCCACTACACCCCCGAAGCTAATACTGTACATCATAAGGGCTCCTATTTCAAGAAAATCTATGACAAGATCTCATTACACGAAATTCTATAGGCTCCCTCCCATGTTTGATGGCGTGCCCTGTGCTAAACCCTCAGCTCTCCCACTACTCATCCCATCCCATCTCTTTCTCTCTCTCTCTTCATCGTCGTAAAAAAAGGAGCGCCGGCTAATTTAATAATTGATTTGCCAGATGCTGCAGTGCTCAAGAGGGGCAGGAATAACCTTCCAATCCTGCGGCTTCTTTGGCCCAGGGCCAGCTAGCTAGCCGCCGCCATCGCGCATTAGCCCAGAGGTGAAAACGGGATTAAAAAGCTTTTCTCTTCCAAACCAGAACACATCGCCCCCGTGCATACCTTAGAGTGGCCCTTTAAATCTATGGAAATCACTCTATCACTAGGCACTTATTTTAAATGGCAGCGTATTTCCACGTCAATGATTTGCTAGCCGGTCATTTTGTTGTTGTGATTTGAATTATGGTAGCAGAGAGAATTGTCTGGATTAAATTAGGAGGGAATAATCTTTATTTTTGTGGATTTTATGGTAGTAGGAAGATATGTTTGGATTTTTGAGGGATTTAAAGAATGTAAACTCTTACCTCAGAAAGTTTTATGTAGCAATTTGCAGCTTAAAATGGAGTTAAAAAATATATAAATGAGGATGGATTTTCATAAATAATCTAAATTTAGTTGGAGGAAAGATTTGTTGCTGGAAAAAATATGCAATGATGTTGAATATTTTTAATTAAGGGTGTAAGACGTTAACATAATATAATATTTAGATTTTTTTAATGAATGGATTAAAAGAACTGAATTAAAAGCCCTGAATATTCAGTTTTTTATAGATTTAAAACAATTTTTATTTTAGCTTGTTTTAAATATATTTTTCGATTTTACAAAATTATTTTTTAACTAAAAACACAAAAAAATGATTAAAAAATGACAATTATTGATTTAAAGGGGGAAAAATCAGGAAATTTAATATACATCTATACTCTTTATTTTAATTTGATCCTAAAACAGAAAGTTGGCACTCATTACTTACTTGGGCCACACAAAATGATGCGGCGGGCCAGATTTGGCCCCCGTGCCACCACTTTGACACCTGTGTTTTAGATGAATACTTTAAATATTTTTTTCTACACTGGCCAAATTTAAAAGAAGAAGACACAAGCCACCTGCATTGGTTGGCAAAGCATCCCTTTCAAACAAAATGACCCACAAAAACGACCAAAAAATGTAATTTCTTTTTTAAACCCTAACGATCAAGCGTGCCATTTGACGATTGGTTTGATTATTCGAGCAGAGACAAAGTGTGAGATGTCAACGTTACAAATGTAAACACGCCATCTGGATGCTCCGACTGAGTGATGCTCTTGGCTCCTTAGCTATGTTGTCGCCATAGCAACAGAAGCCAAGTGCCAACAACATATTCTCTGTAGAATTCCTCACCTTCCCGCGAGGGCTGATCAATGACAACAATGACTTGTAAAATATTTTCTTTCTACCCCGAGAAACATTTCATCATTTGTTTTTGAAGTCCTTTCAAAATGTCCAATTTGCTCATTTCGCCTTTCACCGACTCAAGCACCCCCCCCCCACCCCCCCAAAGCATGACATTTAAGTAAGTATTAAGGTATTTTCTCGCATATAAGCCGCATTTGTAACTAAAAATAATGAAAACTAAATTAAGGGTACGGCTTATATGCGCATTAATTAATACTTGACATGCACAAAATGCCATATTGCATGACTATGTGGCTGATTAGGTAATTTATTTCAAAATAGAGAAAAGATAAACAGATAAAATGCATAATAAAATTAATTTTGACGTTTAGGAATGAAATTTAAGGAAAAAAATAACTCTACTTTACTCTAAATCTGAATCTATGAATATGGAGGTGAAAATTGTGAATCATGGGGCGGCTTATACGCGAGAAATTGTGAAATTCAACCATTTTAAGGCCATTTTAAGGGTTCGGCTTATACGCGAGAAATTGTGAAAGTCAACCATTTTAAGGCCATTTTAAGGGTTCGGCTTATATGCGAGAAATTGTGAAATTCAACCATTTTAAGGCCATTTTAAGGGTTCGGCTTATACGCGAGAAATCGTGAAATTCAACCATTTTAAGGCCATTTTAAGGGTTTGGCTTATACGCGAGAAATTGTGAAATTCAACCATTTTAAGGCAATTTTAATGGCAATTATATGCGGGAAAATATGGTAAATTTGGGTGTGTGTGTGTGCAGGTCTTTTGGTGTGGTGCTATGGGAGATGTTGACGGGAGAGGTGCCCTACAAGGACGTGGACTCTTCGGCTATTATCTGGGGAGTGGGCAACAACAGCTTGCAATTGCCCGTACCGGACAGCTGCCCCGACAGCTTTAAACTGCTTTTGAGGCAAAGCTGGTGAGTAAAATGGAGATGAGTGTTTTTTTTTTTTTTTGTGGAAGAAGAGGCCATTTCTTTTTTCATGCTGCGTGACTAATTGGCGTCCCCCAAACAGGAATTGCAAACCGAGAAACAGACCGTCGTTCCGGCAGATTCTCCTGCATCTGGATATTGCTTCGGCGGACATTTTGTCCACTCCGCAAGAAACCTACTTCCAATCACAAGTAAGGTTTTGACGAATATATTTTTGGTGAAAAAAAACAGGAATTGATAGCGTTTCTGATTGTGGAGAAATCGTTTTTGCTCATTAAAATTAGTACAAATCTTCGCTTTGAGACTTTTAATAGCAAATATTCATTCATAGTGGATTTTTCTAATTTATTTACATTTTTTTAATCAGAAAAGAGGGCAAATCTATCGCTTTTTATTTAAAAAGGTAAAAGAGTAAATCTTGTATTTATACAAACATTTGAGATATAATATTTAGATATTTAACGTAAAAATAGGATGTACATGTATTTAAAGAACTGGATCAAAAAAAAGCCGCAAATATACAAGACAGATTTTTAAAATTATTTTTAAACTAAAAACAACACAAAAGAGAAAAATATTTAAAGTCACAACAACAAAAATCCCAGCCATTTTGTGATTCAGTTGTTGTTGTTGTTCTTATGGACACTAACTTTCAAATCCAACTCCTTTATCAGACATGCACCGATTAACTAGTAACTAGCTAGCCATGTAGCCTGAGCTAGTATGCATCAATCCTTGGAGCCTAACTCTTGATTTTTTGTTTTAGTTTCTTATTAACCATTAATCAATAGCACATTTACTCTCACTGAAAAGATACAAGTTAACCACTCAAGGTCATGTCCGATCTTCAGCCTTTAATGCACTCTACCACACTATTTCATACTCCAAAAACATCCATCCAAACAAAACTACATTAAAAATAATCCATCTACTATCAAACTAATATAGTCAATTAAAAATCCTTATCTCCAAATCACATAGCAGCTAATTATCAGCCCTTCCACTTACAAATCCCAACTCGCCGAATATTTATCTGGCTGAGCTTCCATTAATAATTCTCCATCAAAAAGCGTGACATTTCTTTCCAGTCTGGTGCGGCTGAAGCGAGGGGCCCCCTTTTGGCCCCCTGGGGACCCCCACTAACGATCCAGCTTCCCTTCCTTCCTCCTTTACGTCCCATCATTGTAGTTTCTTTGTGTTTACCCCGTCACACGCGTCGATTCCCGGCCCGCCTCCATCATTTTAAGCCATTCGAGCGTATCGAAGAAATTCGCCAGATTCCCATTTCCTTTAAAGGTCACGCCACCGCCGCACCTTTATGGAGTACTTCCGACGTATCCTTTATTCCTGCCCGTACCGCCTCGCAATAGATTTTTTTTTTTTGGTGACGTTGGGGAGAAAAATTTGCTGCTAGTGGAGTGTATTGATTTCTTTAATGGCGCCGAGCAAAGAGCGTGCAAAGAAAAGGGGGCCGGCCATATCCAAGAGTGCGCCTGCAGTCCATTAGCTTAATTAGAAGAACATCACTCTTGCGACAAAAAAATAAATAAATAAAATAAATGCATACACGCATGACAGGGATCGAGTAACGTCTGTCAGGAGTCGTAGCGTGTCAGTTGGTGTTTGTATTGATCGTCATTAATTGGTCTGATGGTTTTTGTAGATGAGTGGCAAAAAGGTGGAATGGTTTTTCAGGGTTGTGATTGGGAGAAATCAATGTGTTTTGATGGATTTTTTTGGTGTTTTTTTTTTGTGGTTGCTTGTTTTTAGGCGGAATGGAGAGATGAGGTCAGGCATCACTTTGAGAAGATCAAATCGGAGGGAACGTGTCTTCATCGCTTGGATGAGGAGCTCATCAAACGCCGTAGGGAGGAACTCAGGTCAGATTAAACGTCGAAGAAAAATACAAAAACAACAAAAAAATCAGTTTTGAGTAAATTATGTTATGTCTTAATTGAGGGGAAATAATTCCTGGCAAAAAATATTAAGATGGATACATTCATGCATGACACTATAACCTATTAACCTTGGCCAATAGCAATTCTCCTTATTAAACGATAAAAAAATGTACAAATGTAATGTGTTAAATATTTACTGACATAGATAGGGTGCACGTAAAAACCTAAAATTTGTTTCCAAAGTGGACTCGGTGGCCAATCAGTATACACTAAATTCAAGATAGTGTAGATTTACTGTAAGACGCTGACAGCTTGAGGATCTGGGTACATTGCTTGCTGACGTGCTATATTTATATATTGTGATTAAAGCATGACAATATTAGCATTTGACGATGACGTTTTGGTCTACTATTAGTGACCAAGACGATCTGGATTCGAGCTAAAATTAGTTTACAAAAAAAGATGTTTAAAACATACTTAAAAAAATCCTGTACTAAAGTTGTTAACATACATAATTTGAAATTCTTTAAAAAACAATTTCTAAAATGCAATAATATTAAAGAAGCATTGAATCGGGTACAAAATTCAAACTCAAATGCTATTCAATGAAGAAAAATGAGCCTCCAAAGAAATCCGACACCCCCAAAAAAAGCAAAACGATGGCTGTCCTTGTCAACGCAATCAATCACCGTCTACGTCCATTTGTAATTCAATTTTGGGTCCATTTTGCCTCCCCGCAGGCACGCGTTGGACATCCGAGAGCACTACGAGAGGAAACTGGAGCGAGCTAACAATCTCTACATGGAACTCAACGCCATCATGTTACAGCTGGAACTCAAGGAGAAAGAGCTGCTCAAGTAAGAAAGCTCAAAAGCGACTGGTCGCCGTCCAGTCCAGTGAACATTTTCCTCTGTGTTTTGTGTCAGGAGGGAGCAATCATTGGATAAAAAGTACCCAGGCTGCTTCAAGCATCATGGCTCCAGACAATCGGCCTCGTCCAATTCCATGGAGAAACTCATGAAGAAGCGCAATGTGCCTCAAAAACTGCCCGCGCACAGCAAGAGGTCCGTTAAGTACGTATAATGGCGCTTGATTTAACCTTTATCGCAAGGGGCTTTTTTTAAATATATTTTTAGATTTTACAGAATTATTTTTGAACTAAAAACACAGAAAAAACGGATTAAAAAATGACAATTATGGATTTAAAAGGGGGAAAATCAGGTAATTTAATATACATCTATACTCTTCAATTTAATTTGATCCTAAAACAGAAAATTGGCACATATGATTTACTTGGGCCACGCAAAATGATGCAGCGGGCCAGATTTGGCCCCCGGGCCGCCACTTTGACACCAGTGCATTATCGAAAGGATGACAAGAAGTGAAATGCTAAAATAAAAAACATACACTGCCCCCTTGTGGTATTTTACAGTCATTGAGTGTACAAATGAAATGACTTTTTCCGCATTAGTACAGTAATCCCTCGATTATCGCGTCTTCACTACTTTGCTATTATTATCATTATTTTATTTTTTTTTTTATGTGTATATTTTCCATAAAAAGTTCATAAAAATGTGAAAATCCACACTAAAACTCATAAGCAGTAACCACTTTTGCTACTAGCACTTATCACTGAAGTATTTTTTTGTTTTAATAGGGGTAACCCTACATAGCGATATTTTGATTATCATGTCTAGTACAGTAGTACGTCTAAATTAACTATAAAATATCAATATACAAAAACCATAATGCTATATTTCCATACTCTTCCCATTAGGCCTGACATCCTCAAATCGGAGGTAATCCTCCCCAAACTAGACTCATCCATGACTCAGGTGACCATCCCCAACAAAGGCTCCACCTCTCCGGGGCGCACCCGCCGAGGCAAACCCCGCTACCGCAAGTCGGGCAAATCCGGTGCCAACGAGCTAGCCCAACTCAAGGCCACACTCTCCTCCTCCTTGGCCGCCATTGGCGGCGCCAAGCAGCGCCTGGACCCTGGCGCCGCGCTTTCCGCCCTTCGCCACGACCTCTTGCTCAAGAAGATGTCGTCATCCAGCCCCGACCTCATCTCCACCACGTTGGAGGCGGAGGAGCGGCGTAAGGGCCGGCTCGGACCCGGACTGGACCGAGCCGGGAGCCGTAGCGCATCGGCCGGGCTGGAGGAAGGCGACCCGGACATTGGCGTGGGCCAGGAACCCGCCCAGACGCCACCACGCAGCGACACGCCCAGCGAAGACGCCGCCTCCGTGCCCTTGGTCAGCAGCCCAGATTCGTCCTGTGGCCGGGGGGCGGCGGCCGATAGGCCCCCGTCCGCTCCGCCCGGGGTGGCCCGCCTCCCCCAAGATGGCGAGGAGAAGGAGGAGGGCGCCGTCATCACGCGCTCTCCCAGGAGCCAGCGTCTGACGCCGTCGGCGCTGCTCTACAGGGCGGCCGTCACTCGCAGTCAGGTGATGATTTGAGCCAGTCCATTACACGTCCGCCATTTTGGGGTCGGCTGGTTGATTAATTGGAACTTTGTCCACGCAGAGACGGGGCGTGTCTTCCGAAGAGGAGGAAGGGGAGGTCGACAGCGAGGTGGAGCTGCCCACAAGATGGTGAGACCTCCTCCAGCGGTGCTCGGACGTTTGGTCGCCGGTCTTTTGGCCACCGGTCAAATGGTGACAGAGAGTTTACTGTTGAAACCAGCTCTCAAAATTATATTTAGAGAGAGAGTTTAATATCTAAGTACTGTATAATATTGAAGTACTGTTTAAAATCTAAGTACTGTTTAAAATCTAAGTACTGTTTAATATCTAAGTACTGTTTAATATCTAAGTACTGTTTAATATCTAAGTACTGTTTAATATCTAAGTACTGTTTAATATCTAAGTACTGTTTAATATCTAAGTACTGTTTAATATCTAAGTACTGTTTAATATCTAAGTACTGTTTAATATCTAAGTACTGTTTAATATCTAAGTACTGTTTAATATCTAAGTACTGTTTAATATCTAAGTACTGTTTAATATCTAAGTACTGTTTAATATCTAAGTACTGTTTCATATCTAAGTACTGTTGAAAACAGTAGATATTTAGAAATTAAACTCTCTCTGATGAATATAATTTTGAGAGCTGGTTTCAACAGTAAACTCTCTGTCACCATTTGACCGGGGACCAGAAGGCCGGCAACCAAACGTCCGGTCATGCCTCTAGCGGTCTGGGAACATTCAGTCTTGACGTTTTGGGTTTTTTTGTGGACAGGAGGCCAGCCAGCATGAGCAAATGCCAGTCGCTGTCCACGTTCAGCTCAGAGAACCTGTCCGTGTCGGACGGCGAGGAGGGCAACACCACGGAGCGTTCGCACAGCGGCACGCCCGACGCCGTTAGCACCAACACGGACGAGCGGCTGGACGACAAGAGCGACGACCTCCTCTCGCAGGGCTCGGAGATCCCGGCCGACCCGGCCGAGCCCGCCGAGCCCACCGAGGCCTCCGACACGGCCCGCCGCGCCGCCGCCTCCGACGGTCTCTCCGAGAAGGAAGCCGCCGTGCGCCGTGTGCGGACGCAGCTGGCCGGACACGAGCTCAACTATGACGTGAGTTCAGTGGGCGGTTATGGGAGGCGGTGATCATCACTGAAATTTATGTGAATATTTTCATTCTTGCTATTATGCTAATTGCTAATTGCTATTATGCTTGGGACTTTTTTTGACAGCTTTCTTCTTGTAATAATACAAGTTAATTTAGTGGCCAGTTATGGGAGGCGGTGATCATCAGTAAACTATGTATGAATATTTTCATTCTTGCTATTATGCTAATTGCTATTATTTTTGGTACTTTTTTGGACAGATTTCTTCTTTTAATATTACAAGTTAACTCATCAATTAAATATACATTTTCATTCTTCCTACTATGCTAATTGCTATTATGCTAATTGCTAAATGATATAATGCTAATTGATAATTGCTGATTTCTAATTGCTAATATGCTAATATGCTAATATGCCAATATGCCAATATGCTAATATGCTAATATGCTAATATGCTAATATGCTAATATGCTAATATGCTAATATGCTAATATGCTAATATGCTAATATGCTAATATGCTAATATGCTAATATGCTAATATGCTAATATGCTAATTGATAATATGCTAATTGCTAATATGCTAATATGCTAATTGCTATTATGCTAGGGACTTTTTGACATTTAACAATATTTAATTACTGAATATTAATAACGTAGGACTTTATTCTGCACTTTTATTAGGTTCTTTACGACGACTCAGACTGTGACAGCGCCGAACTGGACCAACCAGGCTGCGTAGAGTCCAGCCAAAACTGGTGAAGCCATAAACTGGCCCAAACCGGATAAAAGACGAACATGGACTGGACGAGCGAACTGAACAAAAAAATGCTGTGCGGTTTTTCACCGCAATCACCACAGAATCCCATCGTTTTTTTTAAGTCTAATCATGCACTGGTTCATCTATTTATGTATTTATTTATTTATTGTGTTCAAGAATGTTTACATGGTGTCATGGAGGATTACATTGCCATTTTCTACGTGTACAGAGAGGAAAAGCCACTTGTCTAAAAAGAACTCCAATTTTTAACCCACCAGATTGTATCGTTTGGAGGAAAAAAACAACAAAAAAGGTGCTGACGTTTCTACTTGTTGACCACAAAAATGTTGTTTTTTGTCAGACGAATGTAATCCAAAAAAAAAAACAAAAGAGTTATGTGAACAAAGGAGAAGCAATATATCAATTATTGGACTATTTCTCTGGATGTATATACTTTTTTTCTAAATCCTTTAAGAGTAAGCATGCTTCTGATATATAAATATTGCATATTTAAGGTTTTGGTGGCTGTTTTGTAAGGAGGACCGTTGAATGCGTACAATAAAGAAGGCAGATTTTTGGCAACATTAAGTGTACATTTTCATTTGTTTTTCGAACTTGGAAAAAAGCGACCTCCGGTGGTTGATATGGGAAACATCACGAATTTGTTTCTAAAGCGCAAGACATGATGTGAATGCAAATACGGTTGTGCTAAAGAATCCATAAATATGCAATTATATTATTAAAATCTACTTCGCAAATACATTTGGCTTGCATGGGTTGAAAAAAAACGTATTATATAACAAGAACTTCTAGCATTACCACTGAAATATGAGCGTTGTTTTCTTACCTTTCGGTGTCTTCTCCGAGGAGATAGCATCTCCTCGGGATTCGAACCCAAAGCGAGGGGTGCTTGAGGTGGACCTCGGGGGTCTGTTGAGGATCGAGGTACCACCTCTGGTGGTCGCCATCGTTGTTGGGGTCGTGTAGAAAGACGATCGGCGTCGTTTCCACCTGAAGTTCGTTGGAATCATTTTCTAGCTTTTCAAAACACGTGTGGAGCAAAAGTGGGCAAGGAAATGAAGTGACAATGTCACGTGATCACAATAAAACTTTATTTTAATGACACGTTAACAGACATTTACTTCCGCAAACAAATTCAGTTTTTGAATTATATATAACAGAGGAGTTATTGTTTACAGCATTAATGCCAACGAAGTCAATACTAATTAGAAAGTTTTTTTTAATTTATTGGCAAGAAAATTGAAGTATATTAAACAGGTTTTAGAGAACTTTTGTTCGTGATTAAAGATTTTAGCATGGAAAGTATAGTATAATTAAGCTTTATATGTATCAAATATCTGACAGTTACGAGAAAGTTTATAAAATTTAGTTTAAATTAATTATAATAATACAAAAAGATACAATAATTTGATTCAAATTTATATTTGTTAAAAAAACTGTCAAATTAAAATTGCAATATATGTTGACAAAGAACAAGAAACTGAAAGTGTGTTTAGAACATTTCACATCTTTATTACAATTTTTTAAACAAATTGTGGCACCCAAGATCTACAGTCCCAGAAAGAACAACGTGCACAAAATGTCTTTTAATTTCCTGCAAATAATAATCATCGTAAAAATCGAGAAGTGAGCAAAGCAAAGAGCAGGAAACTAGTGTTAGCTCGCAACCCCTCCCTCCTTCGGCTTTATGTTCTTTTCTTTAAAACGGTCTCACGCCACTGTTAGCGAGCATCCCTCCCCCCTCCCGTCCTTTGGTGATTAAAAAAAATACTTCTTCCATTTAAAAACAAATATTCCAACTCTTTTTTTTTGTATATAGCAGTTTTTACAACCAAAAAAACTAAAAACTTTCCCCCTGAAAAACCCTGACAAAAAAAAAAAACTGATCCCGAGGGGAATGACACCAAAAGGGAACGTACCAATCACAAAACAGTGATTGTGTGTATAGCTAACTCTCTGATGTGTAACAAAATACATTTTTTAGGGGAATAAAAGAGTGACTATTCTTCTTTTTGATCCGTTATTTTCCCCCCAAAAAATAATCCCTACGCTGTACACAACTAAATCTAAATTTTCATTTTGTGGTTGCACGGTAACATGAAAGCTGGGAAAAAAAAAAGAAATGTTCAAGAAAAATAATATAAATTGGGGAAAAAAATCCTCTTGATTTAAAACCCCATCTCCCCCCCTAAAAAAAACAATAACAGGGTGTTAAAAATTCTAGTTCAGGGGTGGACTAAAATAAAAAATATAATCACTGAGGTGGTGGATGAAGTGATGCTAACAAGAAAGGGAGGACGAGGTGTTATATAGGTGGAATCTAGTTTTCTGTTCTTGGTGGTGAGATGTGGTACTGCAGACTGGGATGGGAGTCTGCGTCCATCAGTTGGCGGCCAATCCGGTGGCCTCCGAGGAAAGCCTAAAGCGGGACAAATACACAAAAGAAAACATGCAAAAATACTTGGTTGTACACAAATATAATGTGTTGTGTGATTTATAAGCCTGGCGGGCTTCTCTATCAATAGTTTTGGGGGGGAAATATTATATTTCGAATTTTTTAGAGTGCTAAAAAGGCTGGATGGTTAAAAAAAAATAAAAACTAGATGAACGGCCAAGTAGGTCATTGTTAATAAAGGTGATTGGTAGAGTAATAAAGCCTTTTATTAGCATTTTTTCTTTTAATTAAATTGGTTGGCATGGGTGCAGGTTAGATTGAAAACATTTCAGATGAGTGGATTGGCAGTCTCAATTTAACAATGGTGATGGGAAAAATTAATAATAATAAAATACAGGAAATGTTTTTTGTAGTGTGGTTCTGCCCAGAAAAGTTTCAAAAGCATCAAAGTGGCGTATGGGGATTTTATTTGGAGCAAAAAGTGGATTCAATATGAGCCTTTCAGATGAAAAATAGGCTAATGGCTAACGGCTAACTCCACTGCTCATGTTTAAGTGTCATGCAGAGAAGAGACAATGATGTCAGTATACGAAAGCAAACAAGTTATTTCTCAAGAAAATAAATACAAAATAAAAACGCTCAAGTAAAATAGGCTTTTCTCCAAGTACGTTTCTTGCGTCATGTACAGTGGGTCGTCAAGTTAAGGTAAAGTGGACGCGTGTTGAGTAATACAGGCTTTAATCATGTAAATAATAGTAGAAATCAGGTCGGTAGAAACATCCCACAAGTGGAACATGAATTCAAGGCGCGTATACCTGAGCGCGGGCGGACTACAGCACCTCCGTGTACATCGACCGACAAAAAAAAGCATGCAAAAAGTCATTTCCGAGTGAAGGAGAGTCACACTTGACAGGCGGGAGAGTAAAATGTGGCGACCAAACCGTGCGTGCGTGCCATTGAGCGTGCGAGAGAGCGTGCGTGAGGACATGTGTGTGTGCGTGTGTGGCGGCCATGTTAGTAAGGGGAGAGGCGTCGCCGTTTGGACTTGGAGCCCAGCTCGGGGGCCATTTTGGCCTCGGGGTTGGCGGCCCCGCTCACGACATGGAGGGCCAGCAGGGGCAGGGGCTTGAGTGTGAGCAGACTGGACACACAGGCGGGGGGAGGGGGGTCGGAGGTAGAGGAGGAGGAGGAGGAAGAGGAGGAGTTGGTGGTGGTAGTGGTGGCGGTAGTAGTGGAAGAAGAGGAGGAGGAGGAGGAGCAACAAGTGGGAGGAGGAGGAGGAGGAAGCCCGGGAGCCAACAAGGACAGAGGGATGGAGGCCACACAGGAGGAGGAAGCGGAGGAGGTGCTAGTAGTAGGAGCAGTGGTGGTAGTAGTAGTAGTAGTAGTAGAAGAGGTGGAGGAAGGGCACGGGCTGATCAAATCGGTTTTCGAGGAGGAGCAAGAGGAGGAGGAGGAGGAAGAGGGAGGAGGAGGAGGTTTAGAGGACTCTACACTGTAGGAAAAAAAGAGACAAGGAGAGAGAGAGGGACAACACAGTCGGTCCAGGTGGCTCACAGGGTTGGAAAGAAAGGGGGAGGGAACCTTCTAGGGGGGAGTGGGCTGCCGATGCTCGCTGGGTGGGGTTCACTGTTAACCACTCCCTTTGGACCGGGAGAGGGGGGGGGGGGGGGTCCACCCGGTCCAAAGGGAGGGCATGTTTAGTGCCAATGCTCAAATTGTGGCCAATTCATTCATAGGGACGTCTATTTCCGTGTTTGAGTCAATAATGTAAAGCCAGCATGCGTTTCCACCAGCGTTTTTTCTTGTACATGACTTTGGATTAAGAGTCCAAAAGATCCCAAGTGGCTTTACGGAAGATTAGTCAAATTAGGTCTGAGCAATCTGGTCCCCATCCTGCCCACAATATTTCCTATAAGTATATTTTAAAGTTAGTTATATTGTTTTTATCCAACATTTTTTTTTATCATGGCCAATTTAGTTTGTCCCCTGATATTACAGTGCCAAATTAAGTTTTATACGCTTGGTGGAAACGCGGCTAACGTTATCCGAGTTGGCTAAAGAAGGCGTTGGTGTGTGTGTGTGAGTGTATGTGTGTGTGGGTGTACTCACCTGGCGTTGATAAGGTACTCCGCCAAACTGATGCTGGCAGGCGAGCCCGTGATGGTCACCTGTCGGTCAGTGGAGCCGTCCACCGGGTTGGCGATCTTGATCTGGGCGCCTGACATTTGTCTGATCTCGTTGATCTTCGCCCCTTGGCGCCCGATGATGCAACCGATGAGCTGATGGGAAAGTGGAGATTGAGCTAAATGCATTCTGAGACACCGTTACAACGTTTTTTGGGAGAAAGCTCACCTCATTTGGAATTTTCATCTCATTGGAACTGGTCTGAGCCGAAGCGTCAATCCCTAAAATAAAGAAAAGACAAAGGCGCATTTTAAGAGATGTAAGTTTCACTTGGGGACATTTGGGAGGTAAATCGTACCGGTGAATCCCTGGTTGCTGTGAGCAATGGGGAAGGGGCTCTGCTGCATAGCCAGTTGGTGAAGCTTGGTGAGCTGTGGAGAGATAGCAGCAGAAGAAGACTGTGAGAGAGGGGTGAGAAGGTAAGGAGAGGGTTAGGAGTCGGAGGAGGAGGATTTCATTGGAAGGAAGGAGGACAACGTGGAGAGTGAAAGGCGGAGGAAACAAAAAACAAAACAAATAGAAGTCAGTTCAAAACATAAAGCACACAGTGGGAGGGAACGAAAAGAAAATGAATGCATCCTTCAATCAAAACCCAGTTTTCATTGTGAAGGGAAATGAAAAGATGAGCATGGTGGGATTAAGGAGAAAGAGAAACAAACAAAACATACATTTAAATAAATAAAAAAGTCTAGGGGGCTGCTAAAAGTCTGAACATACCCGACAAATAAAAGCTGGACACAAAAGATGTAAAGACACTATCCAAAACAACACATCTGAATATGACTAGACAAAAAAAAAGCACCAACATATTTGATGCAAACCAAGCTAATCAACTTCTGTAATCTAAAGGCCATCCTCTCATTTTGCCAATTATTCTTTCTATTATTCTGTGCATTCATTATGACCAGACAAAAACAACGTAGCAAGAGAGAATGGGTGGGATAGCCATGGAGGGGCAGGGCAGGGGGTCTCGTAGCAACGGAAACTTGACTTACATCTGGCTGTGGAATGCCGTGTTGTCCTTGCACGGCATATGCCTGGAAAAAAAAATACAATGTACAACTTTCACAGGCCTCGCATCGAACACAATCTACAATGCCGACTTTCCAAAGCGACAGTGAAATGGCAAAAAGCCAAAAGGAAGAAGCACCTATCAATTATACATGAACAAATGGAATATAAGGCACATACCTGTCCGCCTGCAAAGATGACGGGGGATCCCGAAGGCTTGGGTCTGTAGGGAATCGTGACGCCTTTCGGGGGGGACTGCGTGAGGGACATTGAGGGTTAGTCAAGATGACAAGGGCGACAAATGTCACCAAGTGAAAAAAAAACGCACTACCGTTAGCATCACAAGATGTGCGCATGAGCAATTGCGCACTACTCGTCTTCTCTGCGCAGCAGCAATCATATGGCGTGCAGTAAATTAAATCCAAACTTATATTTTTATACCCCTTTCCCCATGATGGCGCCGTTTACATGGCAGCCAGTGGCAGTAGCTCTGTCCACTCTTATGTTTTTGGTGTTTTACAGCATGTTTTACATGAAAGATTAACATGGACCTGCTTATGGCAGTAATGATACTGGTGTGCCCATACCCAGCAATGATGATTGGTACTCAATGCGCTCAGGGAGGTTGTCTTTCTACCCATAGCAACGGAAAATTAGAGGGAACCATTAGTCCTTGCCATGCTAATTTTGTTGTAATGACAATAAAAACATCCAATTCAATAATAGTACTAAGTTTCTGTTTTCTCTAGGTTATGTATATTTAGTCTTAAGGCATACATAAACTGTTAAGTCAAGTTAAATAATAAAATGACCCTTGGACAAATATCCAAACGCAAAAAATCTGTGACATTTTACCTCAAGCATGACCACGCAGATTTGCTTAACGCACTCAATGATAGACTGGGATGGCCCAGCGATGCTGATGGCGCGTTCCGTGGAATTGGGCAGCATGTCGCCCGCCACTTGGACCTGAGCATTGGTTGACTATTTTGGGAAAAACAAAAACAAACAATTTTGGGATTAAAAAAACGGGCCCAGGCAGACAAAATCAAACAGAAGTGCTACCTCTCGGATTTCCTTAATCTTGCAACCGCCTTTGCCAATGAGTGAGCCGCACTGGCTGGCGGGCACCACGATGCGAAGGGTGACCGGGGGCTTGCCGGTGGCTGTGCTGTTGGTCATTGAGCTGCTGATATCCTAGGGGATGGAAACGGGATTGCACATTTAAAAATGCCATAAAAAATATATATAAAAAGCTTCAATTTGAAGTGTCACCTCTTCCAGTTTTTCAATAATCATAGAGAAGGCTTTGAAGATGGCCGTGGTGGGCCCCGCCAGAGTGATGATCCTCTCGGGACAGTTGCCCTCGGAGATGTTGATGCGTGCCCCGCTCTGTGCGCAAAAATGACAATGACGTTGAAAAATGGCAACGCGGCAATTAAAACGCAATACGATCATTGGGCGAAAAACTCACCTCTTCTCTCATCTTCTTTACAGATTCGCCTTTCTAAAAAGCAGAGAGATAAAAGTGAGATTTAATAGTACATTTAAATACAATGATGTTAAATAGATGATGATTTACCTTTCCAATGATACTGCCGACTTCCTGAAATGGACAAAAAATATTTCATTAGTTTTGTGGGGGGTGGGATAAAAAAAACAACAGTGCTAAGTCAATACTATGACTCATGTCATCGGACCCCAGGGGTCATTTTTGCGCTGATGCCTCCCTCACCTTGCCGTGCATAAGCAATCTAATGGTAAGGGTGACATTGAGTCCTCCTTCAATCACACCAGAGTCCATATCTGCAGCTGATGTATGTGGGTCTTCCTTGTTCAACTTGGGGGACGGGGATGGGGGGGCTTTGGTCGCAGAGATGATCTGGAATGGAAAAAAAAAGACTCAAAAGGATACTCAGCATTGAAATTCGCCCATATTTGTACTTGTTAAACATGATTAAACATGACTAATATTTTTTCTGTAATGGTAACATTATGAGAGAACATTTTAAAACTAAAAAAAGGCGCCTATGGATTCAAATGTAGGGACAATTGATTGAATAGTACAAATACTTTGATGTCCAAGCTTAGTATTTTGAAGCTTCTAAGAGCACATGCAATATCGCCCCGTGGTCTCGCCAATCTAAACGTAACTAGTTTAAACTTTACCTGAGGTGTCGACCTTGGAATATTCCCTCTGTTAAAGTCCAGCTTTTGAACTCAGTTAATCGTCGAAAAGCAATTTCTAGTAGCAGATTTTAATCAAACACCGACTAACCGTCTCGTCATCATTAACAGCGTGTCAAGTCGGCGCCCCCACCGAACTAATACACCACTAAAAAGCAGTTTTAATTCAAACCCCCAACTCTTCGGGCGTGTTCAGTTACCAAATCTAACGTCTTTCTGTCGAGGTTTCAGCATTCGTATCGAAATAAAGTACTCGCATTAGGAAGCATTAACAATTTAGACGCTCGTCGAACGGAGAGGTGAATGGAGCATGCGCACGCTAGTTAGCAAAGCTAACTCCCGGGTTACGTTTGACAGTTTTTATCACTTTTGCCTAAAAAGTAGACGTCTCGGGCGTCAAATACGACACTAATATAACCCACGCGAATAAAATATCGGGTTAGTTGGTCTTTCAGGACGCGATAATCTTAGCGTTTCCGGAGGCTGGCTAGGCTAACAAAGCTAATTTAAGACGGCGCACTCACCGTGGCAGAGGCCTGCTAGCATGATGCTAAAGCTACAAGCTATTTCTTTCCGCCACTTCGGAGTAGCAACAACACGGCGGGGAAACTCACAAACTCAGCGGTCAAACTTACCCGGTTCGCGCGCTGGAAGGCGTCCGGGGGATGGGTTGGGGTTATGAGGGTAGAAGGGGAGAGGTTCGGGAGGGTAGAAACCCAGGGGGGGAAAGAGTTTAGAAAGGACTCGGGGGGAAGAGGGAAGAGTGATGTGAGATCGAGCTCCACTCCTTTACACAAAGACAACAACATGGCGACCTCCGAACTTTCCCCTTTCACCCAAGACGAGCCCACATCCTGTTTTCTAAGGGTTCGATTTAAAAGTACATGATAGTATAAAAAATGCTAGTAGTACGGGTATAAAATTAAAAATAGGTTCTAAATATAAAAAGAAAATGTTTAAAACTTTTGTTTTGTTGTGTGACATTAACCCTTTGTAGGGCACTCATATGACTAATTTGCTGCCATCAATCACATACAAATAAAAAAATCTGATGCATTGTATCTAAACAGTATAAGAAAATGTTCCTTTATTGCTGTATACATCTACACTTGAATAACAATAGCACACATGGTAGAGTTGTAGTTATATGCATTTATTACAGAAAATTAGCAAATTAAAACAGTGAAAGGACAATCAACAACAGTAATATTGCATTAAAAGGCTTAGATCAAATAAGACACAGCAACACCCATTAAACAGTGCACAAATCATCCCACAAATACTACAAATTACATTATTCACTCAAAATACCAGGTCCCCTTTTTCTAACTAGTTTACACAAAGCAAATAATGTCATATCTTATATAAACCCCATTTTAGCAGTTAGCCACCATTGTGCATTGGCATCAATTATTTATTCTATTCTATTATGTATTGGAAGTTGTCCTCAATCACTGCTGCTGCTGCTACTACTGCTGCTGCTGCTACTACTGGAAGACTGGAAAAAAATATTAAATGTAAAAATTATCATCTCATTATCTCATTTTCCAAACTGTATACTGTATTCTTTTTATAAATATGACACTCACCTTGCCACCGTGTTTGTGGTGCCCGTGCGTTTTGTGCGCTTTCTTTAGCTTGTTTCCCTTCTTCAGCTTCTTGTGGCCTTTATGTCCCATCATTCCCATGCCACCCAAGCCCATGCCCCCCAAAGCCATGCCAGCCAACCCCCCACCTGCCAACCCCATCAAGGGGTTAAGAGAGTTCATTCCCCCATGGTGCTGATGCCCCTTGTGGTGATGCCCCTTGTGATGATGCCCCTTTTTTTTGTCGTGGTGGGCTTTCGGGGAACGCGGGTACGCGGTCGGGTGGGCGCCTGCCACAGGGGCTCCCGGGTAACCGCCGGCAACCACGGGGTAAGCGTTTGGTCCCGAAACCCCCGGGTAAGGCATCGCGCCCGGGTGGACGTTGGGCACCATCGCCGGGTTCACGCCGGCCGGATACTGAGTGGGAAGGTATGGCTGATGTGGGGGTGGCGGGAAGACCCCTGTGTTGGGAGGTGTGGGGTACGCGGGGTTGTAGCCTGGCGGGAAGGCTGGGTTGGATGGACCTGGGAAGCAGACACATGGAAATTCACACTTGGAGATAATTGTTTTAACTTTAAAATCAGGGTTGACGGTGTAGTACCTTGATTTGGGAACATGGTCACGGTTCAAGTGTTGTTAGAAGTTCTGGGGAAGAAGAAAAGAGTAATAAAGTTTTAGAAAACCCATAAGATACTTTAAATAAACACTTGGTGTACTAGAAAACTTGAATAATATTGGAGGGATTCAAATTAAAATATTTAAAGTGTGACGCTAAAGTGAAAACCACTGGCATACAATTATATGGCCGAATTATAAATGTTAATGAAGGACCTGCTTATTTATACTACTTTAAACAACACGTCAAAAATGTAGTGAATTAGAACCAGTGGGAAAACAACCTAACTCGTCACGCTGACAACACTTACGGCTTGTGGATAACCCCGTTTTTATGAAATAAAACACTTTTTAACTTCCTAAAACTCACCTTTTCCGTGTTCGGTCGTTGCGTGGTTCCACTTGTTTGGCTTCCGCGTTCAGGAACATCAACAAACATGCGCAGAAACAGGAAAAACCGCACCCAACTTTTAAACGCACATTGTTGTGACCTTACACGTAACGGAAAAATTGAATACAAAGTGTCACTTTAGTGTTGTTACATTTTGGGAGTGTTCATTTTGGAGGAAAAATGTGTGGACGACGTGAAACTCTCCGGACAATTGATTAGGTACACACGTCCATATTGTGCGACGGAGTTCCGTCGTCTGACGACCCAAACTTCATAATGTGCATTTGACATTACAGAAATAGAGTAAATATTTGTATAAATACACTGACGCGAAAATATATAGTAAAATATTACGTATATCGGCACAAATCAACTTTGTTTTTGACTAGCTAGCTAAAAAAACAAATCCCAAAAGAAGCTAGCTGGTTTATAAATAATGGCAACCTGTTTTTATTTTAATAATAAAAATAGGCACAGAATCTTCTTTAAGATATTGAATAGGTTATTTAAATCACAGTGTGCATAACTATAAAAATATTAGTTATTAGTAATTATTACTTTGATTTAACTAATTAATTAATCATAATAATTCAATCAAATAATACCATTACGATTAATAACAACATAAATAAGCTGGTTATTGCCCATAATAACATTAAAAGTAAGATACACATTTATTTATAGCTTCTAACTTCATATACTAAGCAAAAATATCTTAAAATAAAAAAATAATAAATTAAATCTTTCCAAAACAACACATTCAAGCAAACTGTGAGGCGGAAAAACCTTCAAATATTGATATTATTATTATGCGATTTAAAAAAAAGTGTATCATAATAAGGAATGAGACTGAAGAGCAACTAATCTATCTGCAACACATTGCGCAGTCAGCCGGGCGTCCGGGTCCACATCCCAACATTCTCGCAGCAGGTCCCGCAACGCTGGCCCCTGACAGTCATTCCATGTGTTATTTATATTTAATACTTATATTCATGCATGAAATCAAAAGAAAAAATCATACTTGACTCAGGAGGTTCCAAGACCCAGGTATGGGGGGTCTTTTTTTCATGCAGGACACATGGATGACGAGGTTCTCCCAGGTGAGACGGCCTTCCAACTCACGCTCATAAGGTAGAAAGTGTTGTGGCACCATGCCGTCTGTAGGGGGAGACATTTTGGCTCCCATTGCAGAGTGCATAAGAAAAAGATAGAGAACTATACTAGTATACACATATCTCTATGTGTATATGTGTAAATATGTATACGTGTAAAAGTGTATCAGTGTATAAGTATATGTGTATAAGTGTTTATGTGTATATGTGTATAAGTGTATATGTGTGTATATATAAATATATATATATATATATATATATATATATATATATATATATATATATATATATATATATATATATATATATATATATATATATATATATATATATATATATATATATATATATATATATAAATTGAATTTTTCATTAAAACACACTGCCTTTGTCCTTTTTAAGTATCAGTATCATATTTTTACCCATTTTAAATATAATTATTTCAAAAAATATTTTAAAAATAATAAAGAAAACAAAATATTTTTAAAAAAAAATAAAAAGCTACTTTATTTTGACTTTAGTTCATTTCAGGCCCCAAAACGTTACTCGCCACTACAAAAGGGTTGGACCCACTTGCCGTACGTGATGAATTTCACCTTCAAATAAGTCGGAACAGCGCATGCAGATCTCCCACAGCAGCAAACCCAGCGCGTAGACATCCCCGTGTAGACACCAGCTCCCCAAGAGGTTCACAAACCCCTCCAGGATCTCGGGAGACACATAGCATGGGGTCCTGGCTGCCTGTGCTGGACTCTGACAACGGATGGATGGAAACGCCCTCATGTGACGTCAAACCGGTTTCATACTCTTGTCAAGTTCTCACCGTGGCCTCTTGGGCATGGCGCCGGCTCGAGCATAGAGCGGTGGCGCTCCCGAAATCACACAAGGCGCAAGTGGCGTCTCCCCGGACGAGTACATTGAAAGCGCTGAGGTCTCCGTGGGCCACGGATGGTTTGTGCCCATCTGAAAAGAAAATATTCATCGCAAGGAGGAGGAAAGGGAAAAAACATGGTGGTGTGGAGATTAGAGCAAATACCTCGTGTTTGCAGATCCAAGTGAAGATAAGAGAGACCCTGTGATAGAGATAGGCACAACTTGAGGGACAGTGGCCAGTTGCTGGTGTTGTTTTGTAGAAAGGAGTGCAAAGAGCCCTGAAAATGACAAAAAACCATATTCAATGTATTCAATGTATTGTAATGTATTCAACATATAAATGGATTAAAAGAAGTGGATTAAAATCCCTGAATATTCAGTTTTTTATTAATCTAAAACAATGTTTATTTTAGATTTTTTTTATATATTTTTAGATTTTACAAAATAATTTTTGAACTAAAAACAGAAAAAAATATTTAAAAATTACAAGGATTGATTTAATAGGGGATAAAAACAGGAAATTTAATATATATCTATACTTTTCATTTTAATTTGATCCTAAAACAGAAAGTCAGCACTCATCATTTACTTTCCCGGGCCACACAAAATGATGCGGCGGGCCAGATTTGGCCCCCGGGCCGCCACTTTAACACGTGGCGTCAGGTGACAATTTTTAATCTACTAAAAATAGGGTAAAAAAGCTGACTACTACTCTCCACCTTCAAAATGATTTCAAGACAAATAGAAATTGTAGTACTTACGTATTGGGCAAATTGCAGCACGAGGAGCCAACTCCCGTCACATGACCTCCTGGACGCTCCCAGGAATCGAACGATGGCGGCGTGCCTCATCAACGGGAGCTCGTATACGTCCCTCTCGGAGGCAAAGGCCCGCTCGGCAGCGGCGGGGAGGACTTTCACCGCCACTGCTGATCCTCCATACGTTCCTCGCCAAACCGTGGCCAAACTCCCGTGCGCCACCGTCTAAACAGACGGACGCCGTTGAATGTTTTGTGGCGAAAAAACATTAGCAAAAATTTGACCCGACCTCATGTAGTTGGATGTCGGTCACGTCAATCTGCGTCGTCCGGGAGATACTTGTTGGAGAAATGGGAAGGCGAACTCGGGGATTTTCTAAAAATGAGCAGATAAGGTCATTTTCATAAATAGGTCATAAATAAATAAGTTGTCAACAATATAAATAAGTAGTTTGCATGAATAAGTGGTCACATAAATAAGTCCTAGGATCGAACCCAGGACCCCAGAACCGCTATACCAACCAATATCGAATTATGTACATTGCCAATGTAATCTATATAGACCACAGGTGTCAAAGTGGCGGCCCGGGGGCCAAATGTGGCCCGCCGCATCATTTTGTGTGGCCCGGGAAAGTTAAGTTTCCGGATTTTCCCCCTTTTAAATCAATAATTGTCATTTTATAATCCATTAATTCTGTGTTTTTAGTTCAAAAATTATTGTGTAAAATCTAAAAATATAATTAAAAAAATCTAAAATTAAACATTGTTTTAGATCTATAAAAAACTGAATATTCAGGGATTTTGATCCAGTCCTGTTAATCCATTTATAAGAAAAAAAATCTAAATATTATATCTAAAATGGTCCAGCCTACATGAAATCAACCCGAGTCCGGCACCCTTGATCTAGACAAAAACACAGTGTTTGGCGCGAAAGGCCATCAATCACCGTGCCTATTTGTGGAAGAAAAAAAGGGAAAGGAGCGTAAGAGCAGAGATAAGCGCCAAGGTCGACCCTACCGGTGTGGAAAGTAACAGTTGCAAGGCCGCCGCACAAAAGAAATGCGGGGGATCAAATACCTCCCGCTGGTTTTCAAAAAAATAAAACCAGGAGATCAGAAATCGAAAAAAAGGAGCGGCCCGAGACAAACGAGAGGTTACTTTGGCGTCGGGATGCACGTCTCCGTTGGGCTGCCACCACCAGCAGGCACGCCGCCAGGGCCACGGCTACAATCAGGACCCAAGTTTCACCTGGGAATACAAAAGCAATGTCATATAAATGATTATTTTGCTAACTTTTTAAAGCTAATTGTTCAAATTTGACCACCAAAATTACAAAGTTAGTAAATTCTTTTGGTTCTGTTTATGAGCAAGAATATTTTGTTGGAGTGGGTCGGTGGAAAGTGGTTAGTAAGTTGGCCTCGACGTCTTGGAGTCGAGGGTTCGATTCCAGGTCGGTCCTCACTGTGCAAATGTCAAATGTATACAAAGTGAATCCATTTTTTTGGGTCTGTTTATGAGCGAAAATATTTTGTTGGAGTGTGTCGGTGGTAAAGTGGTTAGCAAGTTGGCTTCGACGTTCTACGGTTGCGGGTTTGATTCCAGATCAGTCCTCACTGTGCAAATATTACATGTCCTTCCCGCTTGGGTTTTCTTTAGGTATTCCAGTTTCCTAAAAAACATGCATTGGTTACAGGGGGTGCTAGAGCCTATCCCAGCCAACTATGGGTACACCCTGAATGGGTGAAGAGCCAATCAGAGGGTACGAGGAGATTTAGCATAGACTTAGCCTAGCACACATGTTTTTTAAGATGCTGAAGGAAAGCAGAGTACCCAGAGAAAACCCACACATGGCCAGGGCAAACAGACAAACCGCCTAGAATCGAACCCTCGACCCCAGAACCGGGCGCAGTAACCACTCATCCACCGTAAATATCTCATTTTGACAGTCAGTGGCGTTTTAACCGGGTATCTGGACCCTACCCGCGTTTCCCGAGGGAGGCCGAGGTTCGAGCACCGTCTCGCTGCCCCAGGTGAGGTTGCGATTGCACATGTCCGTGTTGCAGACACACTTGGCCGCCGTGTTGTTGTAGCGGGTCTCCGCTTTGCACACGGCGTCCGGGCAAGACTTTTCCACCGTATCGCAAGCTTGAACAGGAGGAGAAGGCGGAGTTAACCAAATAGATGTGCCAAGATGGCGGAAAAGCGCGTCTCCTTACCGAGGACCTCGGGTTTGGGCCGTCCCCCGACGATGCGGTAGTATCCCACGCAGCATTGCGTACGCTCGCACACCTGCACGGAGGCGTTGACCTGGCCCGCCAATCCGAAGCGGCTTTCCTGCGACGCCCCCATGAAGGCGCACAGCCTTTTTTCACCTGCCTGCTGGGTGAGGACGTGGGGCAAGATGCATTCTGGGAAAATCATAAGGTCTATTTAAAAGGATAAGTACATAGTATTAATTTTGCCATCATATTCTTAATATTAAATGAGCTGTTTTGCTTTATTTTACAATGACTGCTAACTTGGGGTTGGGTCTGGCGCCCCTAGTGGTGATAAACGTTATGGATGATAAATGAATGATAACAATAGAAATACACACTGGTTGATGGCCTTGAGTAAATTTAACATTAAAATGATCATATTAATATTAGTAGTAAAATTAGTGAGCCTTGATAAGCAGAATGGGTGATAAATGAATGAAAAAAACCCATAAAATGTCTGACGGGTGACCAATCTTGGGTGTGGTCTGCCTCTCGCCCGGAAAGAGCTATGATGGGCTTAGGCGCCCCTTGTGGGGATAAACGGTATAGGTGATAAATGAAAGATAACAGAAATACACACTGGCGATGGCCCTGAGTGAACTTAACATGAAAATGATTATATCATTATTATTATAAAAATGACATATAATAATGAAAAATATATTTTTCGTCTTTTAAACTGATTAAACACCCCAATTGATTCAAACTGGGAATTCTCATTTCAGAACCATAGATAGGGAAAGACATCCAATGCATTCTCAACATTTTAAGCGCCATTCGTGGCAGCCAATGAGATCATCCCATTCCCTGTATGGACTTCAAATGCAATATTTGGTTTAGAAGTACTCGGGTTTATAATAATACTATAAAATAATGAGTTATTGGAAAGGTTGACTCACCCAGCGCGATGAAAAAAAGGCAGTTGGTACGTCGGAAGAACATGATTGGCCGCCGCCGCCTTCGTCTTCGTCGTTGTCTGGACTGGTCGATGAACGAGCAAGGCCATGTGAGAGTCGCACTTTTTCCTTCCAGTCAGTCCTGGGAATGCGAGGGGAGTTTCCCACACTTCCCAGCATCACTCCCACGAGCACACACCTGCAGCCCACCGCACATAAACACCGCCTCGGACAAAACATTAGGAACAGCGAGAACGGAAGTTTTTTTCACATATTATTCAAGGATACGTTTTTCTTCTTGAATTTCATAAACGGCAAAACAAATTAGTCTTGTATTAAGGCATTTTTATCCTCGACACCTTGCAGTTTTGTGCATGTCAAGACTAATTTATGCGCATACAAGCCATAATCTCGATTTCGTTATCTTTTTTGGAGCGAAAAATACGGTTTATATGCGAGAAAATATGGTTTATAGGATTTTGTCGTATAATGTTGGATTTTTTGAGAAATTCTGAATTCAAGAGAGCAGTTGGAAGGAAAAAAAATTAAGAAAACTGATATTTTAGCCACACAGATTCATGCTAATTTGTGATTGGACAAAAATGTGGTGGCAAAAAATCTTAAATTCAAATTAAATATTAATATTTTGTTGTTGTCTCATGACAAGTTAATTAATTGCAGACTTAAAGTTCCCACTAGCTTCTGTGTTAGCCGGGTGGTCGTAGTTTGTTTTGAACTTGAATTCTGATTGGATTATACTTAAAAACCTTTGTATAATATTTAAGAAAACATGAAATAGAGTCAAAAAGACCAACCTGTAACCAAACCACTTTGGTTAAAAGTTTAATTCACAAAAATACATTGACCAATATCATGAAAATGTACTAAAATGTACTTTAATAATCCATAAACGCTGGAACATTGTAGACAGAAAAACACAAGAAGCATTATTCGAGTTGGTTTAGTATAATATATTTCAGCTTCAAGAGACATAGAAATCATTCCTTATCCCCCCCACCCACCCCCTCCCCATTTCTTTTATATAAAAGACCCATTTTTTTGTCCGAAGCATTATTATGCAAAAAAAACAAAAGAAAAAATGGCATTAGAATATATTACGGGAGCTATGAAATTCCCAGTGACAAAGTATAAAATGAAGTCACATCAGAGAGAAAAAAATTGAGCAAAAAAGTCCATGAACGATTAGTGGTGGAGAAAAAAAACAAAAAAAAAAGTCATAGAAAAATAATATGATCGATTTTTCCATCTATTGTGGTGAAGAAAACGCTTCATGGCCCGACTGCAAAAACACAAAATCATAATTGCGACTTTTTGCACAAATCTACAATGAACTCTTTTTTTTTTCATGCTCGTTTTTGAAGAACATTTATCATCACGCGACTAAAATTCATGTCTTTCAAATACCACGGTATATTGAAGAAAAAAAAAGATGGAAAAATACTGAATCCCATTTCTAATGTTTCACTTTTTAATCAATATTTTTTTTGTTTAAAAAAAAAGAGGGGGTAAGAAGAGGGGCGGGGCTTGGGCAGGTTATTTTCTTTCTTTTAAGTTGTTTTTTTGTTTTGTTTCTTTCTTCCCCGCTGGTAGACATTTTGTTTCGGAATAGATTTCCTGTTGTCATCAGTTTGTGGCCTTTTGGTATTTTTTTTTTTTTGGTGTGGAAACGGAGCCGACGTGTCGTTTAAGGCGAACACGCCAGAAGAAGAAGGTCCTTGAGGGCGGACTGTCTTTCTCGCCGTGTCGTCCTCGTGTCAGGGCGGGATGGGAGCTGGGCTGAATCACCGTTTGTGGATGATGGACTGAAGAAAAGGGGGCAGGGGGGAGTCGGTTGGTTGGTTGGTCTGGGGTGGGGTGGGGGGGCCGTTATTGGATTGCTGGCACGTTCCAATCGGGGCAACAGTTCTTCATTACAGCATTTCTGCAAGACGATACAGTGGTTAAGTCGTCACCTTCTGGCTAGTGTCTTCAGTTTGAATGGTTTTGGAGCCCTCCGGTGGACGCCGGGTGTCATGACCCCCGTCAGGAGTTCAATTGGTACTAGAGGGCAAGTAAGTGGTGTACATTGTCCAATGTCCATGTCTTTTCTGATTATTCGAAATGGTATTTTTTCCCAAATATTGATGATGTTGATTTATAATAGCAAGAATTGTTGGGTATTTATGAAACATTTTGTGGGCTCAGAAGTGTTTAAAATTTTGATTTTGGTAACTCTTTGCTACGAGTAGATTCCTATTTTTTTCATTTCTTTCATTCAGTCAATGTGTAATGACTGTTGGGGCCGCTAGGTGGACTCGTTACTCTCGTTGTGAGTGTTTTTTATATTAAAATGGAGAAAATGCTACAGCATTAAAAGACATTACGGGGCACACAAAAAAAACAAAAACTTGGATCTCCAATAATAATTAAGTTTTAAACCAAAATAATGTAGTTTTATTTTGCAAAAAACTATGGAATAAATACTGCTCTGTTTTAAAGAAAGTTATACTTATTTCTCGCCCTCCTTTTCCATTAAAAAAATCTAATGTCAATTAATAGAGGTAACCTTAATTGTCAAAAAATAATGAACAATTCCACATGGTTGTGTAAATAGTGAAGCTGTGCGGTGGCACAGTTGCGAGCTAATCCCATTAGTGTTGGGTCAGAGGGCCGCCGGCCAGCTAGTGAACTCTCTCACATGGCGAGCGGGTGAGCGGGTGGGCGAGGCCAGGCCAAGCCAGGCCACACCACGCCGGCCGGGCCGCCCTGATGTCTGAGCCCGGGTACAATGGCGCTGTCTGTAGCGCTAATCCACATTTGGAGGCAAAAGTTTGGAGGGGAAAGCGAGAGCGCTCTACGTAAGCCCTTTAAATGCAACAGGGGCGGAACTAAGAACAAATGTGGATCTCCTTACGACTGTGGAAGTCGGTCGTTTTGGCGCGGTCTCATTCGGTCGATGCCAAGGAAGAGGAAAAAAACATGCTAATGAAATGGCGATGTTTTTAGGGCGGAGTCATGGAGTACGAGTTTGTGGATAGTCATTGAGAAATAATGTTGTGGTTCAAAAGTGCCGATTTGCCTTTGAAACTCGATGGAGGACGCAATCAAAGTTTAATCAAGTTCAGATGGCGAATCATTCCAATGTAGTCGTGTCGATATTTATTGTTTTAAATGTAAAAAATTCAGTCATATTTTTGAAAATTGTAGTTTGACATTTTATGACAGTTAGAGCCTTGTTTTAAAAATAATAATAATATAATGCTCTTTTATTACTACTAATTTCATGGATAAAGATCCAGATATGAGGCTTGAGTTTAGCTTACATTCTGGTGCACTTCTAAGTTTTAACCCTAGATGGAGGCAGTCACCTAAACAGTGCGAGTTTGTTAGTTTAGCAGTTAAATCCTGCCAAGTTGAATCAAAAGAATTTATTTTATACAAAAAAAATACAATGTGTTAAATTGTGCTAATTTTCCAGGCTTTTTGCCTGTCGAAGATTGTCTCTGTTCTGAAAAGTTTGTTACACTAGTTTAAATATCTACACTTTGCTGATTAAATATATATTAAAAATCATTTTATTCCCATTGACTGCCTTCAATGTCCAATTTAGTTTGACTGGCAGTCACTTTATTGCATACAAGTGAATGCATTTTTGGGTGAATTTTCCCCTACACAACCGACAGGGGTCGCACTTCCCCTCCCTTCCACCAGGAGGAAGCAAAAAGCAATATTGACACGAGTACGTAACAGTGCAAACAAGCATTCAACTCGTGACGGATGGTGACACATAAGCAGCCGTTGAAAGCCGCGCGGGATTGGCTGACAGCTGCCTCGCTCGGATTCCTGAGCTGCCTATCCTCCGCCATTTTTTTTTCAAAATCAAAATCCATACATACCTGGCTCAGAGCTGCTGCGGGGGCATTGGGATGGGAAGGGGGTCTTTAAAGCAGCACACAGTTGGATTTCTTTTTTGCCTTTTTCTTTTCCACTGGCGTTTTTCTATTTATCTGTCTGACCAGGTCGTAGAAGATCTAAAAAAAAAGGGGAACAAGGTCCAAATCATGAATGATACGAGAAAAAAAAAGAGGAAGGAGGGCGTGGCGGTCCACTCACATCGAGAACGTTGATCTTTGACTTAGCAGACGACTCTAAAAAGGCACAGTGGTTCCACTGTCTGGCCAAGTTCTGGCCCTGCTCCTTGCCCACCACACGTTCATCCTCCAAGTCGCACTTGTTGCCCACCAGGATCATCGGCACCTGTCCCAAAATGGCCGTGGAATTAAGACACTGGACAAACAACATGACTTACACTGGGTTTTTTCATTCTCAATACAAGTTTTTGGATTTGAGCAAGTTGGGAAACCCAAAAAAAACACGTACATTGACACAAACAGTTTGGCTTTGTACATTTTTTTTTTTTAGCGAGATGTCCGTCACGACGTATTATTGGCAACGCTTTCACCAACTGGAACAATCCAGATGAATCGATGGTTAGAGCCTCTGGGAGGGCAATGCAATCATTTATACTTACATAAGCTATGACATCATCGAAATCAAGGGTGTCAGACTCGGGTTGGTTCGCGGACCGCTTTCACTCCATTTCACATATTTTAGATATAATATTTAGATTTTTGTAAATAAATGGATTAAAATAACTGGATTAAAGACCCTGAATATTTAGTTTTTTATAGATCTAAAAACTGTTTATTTTATGTATATTTTTTTAGATTTTACAAAATGATTTTTGAACTAAAAACACAAAAAAATGGATTAAAAAATGACAATTGGCCATGGCGCGGGGCAACGTCTCATCCTGCCTGCCGTTTCCTGAACGGCTATCTGGGGCCACCGACGGGGGCCCGGAGGAAGCGCGGCGGCCCCGCCCGCCCGCCCGGGATAGCATCGCTTTCCTTCCTGAACGCTTTCAAACATTTCAGCCGGAATCCGCGATATATACCACGTGTCACCATTTTTTTCTTTGTAATCTCTCGTTGTAGTTAGCTAGCGAGCTAGCGTGTGTTAGATAAACCCCGAGTGACCACATCTTCGCGACATATGCGGAAATGTTTCAAAACTCGATATGAACATCTGCTGAAGAAATTTTGGGGCGGTGGGACGGCCGCTACTAAATCATAGCGAGGGAATTCCTGCTTAGACGAAGTGGAAAAAAAATGTGATATTAGCAGGACATGTGGAAGCATCCTGACTTGTTCTGGCTTGCGGCCCCAATTCTGCTCGTGCTATTCCTTAAAGGGGCGGAGCGGACTTTTATCTCTTGCATCCGAGTGGAATTAATCTGTTTAAAAAATAAAAACAAATTCTCATCTGTTGAAGAGGCGGTGAGAGGTGGGGGGTAAAGTAGATAAAAAGATGTTTCCAGGAAGTTTCTGCACTTAGTTTGTCTAAAAAAATGTTTTTCACACAAATACAGCTGTGATTCAAGATCCGCAAATATATCTAAGATTTACATGTGTTTTGGACAGCTTCAAATCCATCATTTATTTATGTGATAACAGAGAAATACTGTTTTTATCCAACTATTAGCCACACCCGTAAAATGGACTTAAAATTGTTGAATTTTACAATTTCTCGCGTATAAGCCGGCCCCTTTGATTCACAATTTTCATCTTAATATTTAATAGGGAGTACAAATGTTTTACTTTGAAAGGAAAATCTTCAAAAAGTAAGTCCTGTGAGCAGTACAACCAGGAAGTATGTCCCTAGCGGACTAATTTGTCATCCCAAGGTAAAATGGCGGCACTCTGAGCGAGTTTTTTCACGTTTATGCAAGATACATTTAATTTTTTTTCTTGAATTTAATTCATAGACGTCAAAATACATTTTGTGTAACGTTTCATCTGTTTATCTTTTCTCTATTTTGTAATAAATGACTGTATAGTCTTGTATTATGGCATTTCATGCATCTCAAGTTTAATTTTTGCGCATATACGCTGTACCCTCGATTCAGTCATCAATTTTTTTGAGCGACAAATACGGCTAAAAATACAGTAAAGTGAAACTTGTCTCGGTCTAAACTATCCTACTTTGAACAACTGTCCTTCTTCATAGCAGTTGGCGTCTGCCTGTCCCTTTAAGAACTCGTAAAACACGGCAGTCTCCGTTATCGCTAATCCCCGCGGGCGAATAGCCGACGACACGAAGCCGGAATGTTTGTGTGAACCTGGCAGAGGTTGCCGCTTGATGTTTGCTGTCCAAACAAGCCGCCATTTCTCCCAGGAGGTCGCGGGAACGCGCGGCGAATGCAAACGTCCAGCCCAAGCCGCGATAAAGAGTTACCCGAGCGCCACTCTAATCCCGCTCGCCCTGGCGAGTCACGGGAACCGGATCGGGGCTTTAAACGCCCCGCCAGACCCGTCTTGCATAAGACTTGGAAAGGGAAACCTGGAGAAGTCAATTCCCAGTTAGCCACTGGGTCGCGTGACCACTTTTGTTATTCTTACTTACTTTTTTTAGGCCAAAATTTGGCTGGCTAAGCTCAAAGCGGACTCGTTAAAAGTCGACTAATTGAGCGCCGTAGGATTCCGTAGCGGGACTATGTGCTCCAAAGAAAACCAGCCCATTGAAGACTTTTTTTTCTTTTCATGGAGTTTAGTAATATTAAGAGCGGCTGCGCGGATTGCCGGCTCGGCCTTAAATGGCGCGGAGAAAGACAAACAGCTGCGGCGGTGGCGGCGAATGGGGAATGTTGGCCGTCTCTGAAAGACCGTTCGTGAATTTGGGATTGAAAACATGGCGGCCGGGCGAAGATAAATAAATGTCAGGGTAGTCCAACGAGCTAACTATGGGCTAACACCTGAGATGGCAAAAGTGGTCAGGGAAGGCAAACCGCAAGGAAACGAACGTTTGTGAAAGGGTGAAACCTTCCAGGAAAATGAATGCGATAATGGAAAAACTAGCAGAGAAAGACTAAAATAATTCAGGAGTGAATAGATAGCGTTTTAGGCGTACTGATTGTATATTTTTGCATGTACGGCAGATTTTCAGGATCTAGATTAGATACCGTGGGAATGCATTAAGGAGGGGTAAAAAGTAAATAAATATAAAAAATGCTGAAGTTTCCACAATTCAAAACATTTGTTTAAATGCTTTTTAAATATTTTTTCACAAATTTGTTGTGAGTATATAATATCTAAAAGTGATAAATGTACTATATTTGCACTATCTTGGTTGTGATAGCAAAGAAAAACAAAGAATTATAAAATTAATTAAACCAAAAATATTCAACATTAAGATTACACTATTTTGGAGTCAATGATGTATCAGCTATCAAAATAGTTTTAGCCTGTTTTAGTCACTGTTTGACAGCTTGACTGTTAGGGTACATTGCTTGCTGACGCACTATATCTATATAGTGAAAAGCATGACAACATAAGCAGTCAACTATGACATTTTTGTCTGCTACAAGTGATTGAGACGATCCAAAATGGGTGAAATGAGATCAGTTTTACAAAAAAAAACGTACTTAAAAAAACAAACAATTAGAAATGATACAAAAATGTTTAAGCTAACAGGTATGTAATTGACATGCCAAAAAAAACTGCATAGCAGATCATGGCTAACTAAAGTTTTTCTAAAAGGGCAAAAAAAAAACGTTTTGTTGAAAATTTGCTTGGTTTTCTGAAAACATGATTTTTTTTTTTAAAACCGGAGGCTAAAATAGTTCAAATCTCTCTCATTTCAGCTCCAACAAATTTTCCAGATATCGACTGAAATGCAGTCAACCGCTTCCTCACCTTAAATAGTGCAACTCCCGATAGCTTGGGGCTAACCGCAAAATCTCTAATAAAACCCACCGCCACGGCGTGCTTTTAATGAACTCCACTTCTCCTGCGCATGGCTGCCGCACGGCCTAATCGTTCCCGTGGAGTGCCAGACCGCAGCCATGATGGGGGGAAGGGTAAGAAGAATAATGGGGAAAACATAGAAACAGACGCTGAATCCAACTCGCATTGGCCAGCCCGAGAAAAGACAGGCAGAAAGTTTGACACCGCAAAACGCACTAACAGCGGAAGGGTGGAAAAAAGAGAGGGGATACGTTCATTCCTGAGTGAGGAGATCCAAAAAAGGACATCCTCGATCTGCGCTACAACGCCAGAGGGTGACGGAGCCTTGACTGTAAAAGGACCTGGCAAAATTTGCCTGGATAGAAAGCAGACGCGACCGCAAAAAATACGAGAATATTCGACGCCGTGTGAAACGGGGCTGCGTATTTAACGGCTAATGAGATGCTAATCTCATTCCGACGACGACAATTAATCACCATGGCTGAAGGGGAAGCTATTGTTTCGACTGGGATCAAACCAATGGGTTACGAGGGCGGTGCTCGGGGGGGGTACGTCGCCCAACGCGGCGGTCCCAACCTCCAGACGGAAATCGCACAATGCGACGTACAAATTGCGCTGTGTGTCCTCTCATTGTTTTCTGACATACAAGTAAGGACGGGGTACATCACGGCTTCCATTGTGTGGGGTAAATACGAATTTGTAATTCGGCGTTGAATGGTCGCCATAGAAACAAAACAAGGTAGAGAGGTAAAGAAGGGGGGGGCCAGACTCACGTCCTCGGTGTCCTTTACTCGTAGAATCTGTTCCCTCAGGTCCTGGAGGTCGTTAAAAGTGGACTGCGCCGTGATGGAGTAAACCAAGGCGAAACCCTGGCCGTTCTTCATGTATAAGTCCCTCATGGCTGTGAACTGCTCCTAAAATGGGGGAAGAACCAAAAAAAGGTTGAGTTTTGTTAAATGCAGATGTGGAAAGTTTTTTTTTTACTTTCCCTGCTAAAGCTATGTGTTAGGATTAGTTGGGGTTTTGTACTGTTTGAGATTTAGTCCATTGTGTTCACCTGTTGATATCCAGGTCTTCCTAAGTGTAATCAACCCGAGTCTGTCTATTTAAACCCTGTGTGTTTGTGTTGGATCCTATGCATTGTTTGCTTCAAAAGTTTTTGTTACAGCAAGGGTGTAAACGTCAACTCGATTTCATGTGGGCCGGACCATTTTAGATATAATATTTAGATTTTTTTTTTAATAAATGGAGTAAAATAACTAGATTAAAAGTCCTGAAAATTCTGTTTTTTTATAGATCTAAAACAATGTTT
Source organism: Stigmatopora nigra (assembly GCF_051989575.1). Taxonomy (NCBI): domain Eukaryota; kingdom Metazoa; phylum Chordata; class Actinopteri; order Syngnathiformes; family Syngnathidae; genus Stigmatopora; species Stigmatopora nigra. The sequence goes on from NC_135517.1 coordinate 3,719,127, forward strand.
ATTTTAACTTTTTTTAAATATATTTTTCCATTAAAAAAATGATTTTTGAACTAAAAACACAGAAAAAATGGATTTAAAAAATGACATTTATTGATTTAAAAGAGGGAAAATCAGGAAATGTAATACACATCTATACTTTTCATTTTAATTTGATCCTAAACTAGAAAGTCGGCACTCATCATTTACTTTCCCGGGCCACAAAAAATGATACGGTGGGCCAGATTTGGCCCCCGGGCCGCCACTTTAACACCCGTGTCCTTGTTCCCATGATTGCTTACTGCATTTGTGTCCTATACTACGTTCCACGCCGCACCCGAGACGTAATAACATGTGGGTGTATTATTATTATTATTATTATTAGAACAAGATAGCTTGAACTTGTCCTGCATGTTGTCCAATTGACACGAGTATAAAACTGTGCGAACGCTACAGTGAGATTAAGAAGAGTCGGCCGGCTCTGCCGTGAGATGATGTCGCTTTTAAGCAAAGTGGCGCTTTGGAGATAAACATTCAGCAGTTAGCGCGCCAAAAGCCGAGGGTGGCTAGAATTAAAAAGAAGTCGGGGCCAAAGCGGTGATTATTTCTCATCTGGGATCAAGTGAGAATCGCGTGGCATTGCTTATGGCGCTTTTTTTTTTGTTTACCCATTTCTTCACGGCTAAAGTGACTCAAGTGTTTAGCAGCAAACAAGGTAAATATGCTCTCTTAGTGCAAGTACCAAAAGTGCAAGATCGAAATGTGCAGCGCTAGACTGAAGTAAAAAAATCTGAGAACATTAATTATTGATATGAACCGGGCACTTTTACGGCATTTTAACGTAGAGTGCATTCGTTGATTCCTGTTGGCGAGGGCGTGTAAACGTGTCAAAATATTTTCGGCTGTGTTCCCTAGCTGGTCTTCCCAACAAACCCAACGGTGACTTGGTGAACTTACTGTGCCGGCAGTGTCGAGAATTTCAAGCATACATTGTTGTCCGTCTACCTCCACTTGCTGCAAAGAAAAAAAGCACAGATGGTTTCATTAGACATGCAGAAAAAACGTGACCGGACGTTTGGTCGCCGGACGTTTGGTCGCTGGCCTTTGTTGTCGCCAGCCTTCTGGTTGCCGGTCAAATGTACTTAGATATTAAACAGTACTTAGCTATGAAACAGTACTTAGATATCATATAGTACTAAGAAATTAAACAGTACTAAGATATTAAACAGTACTTAGATATTAAACAGTACTTAGATATTAAACAGTACTTAGATATTAAACAGTACTTAGATATTAAACAGTACTTAGATATTAAACAGTACTTAGATATTAAACAGTACTTAGATATTAAACAGTACTTGGATATTAAACAGTACTTGGATATTAAACAGTTCTTAGATATTAAACAGTACTTAGACATTAAACTCTCTCTCTTAGATATTAAACTCTCTCTCATGAATATAATTTTGAGAGCTGGTTTCAACAGTAAACTCATTTGACCGGCGACCAAACGTCCGAGCACCAGAAAAACAGGCAAACGTTCCGGTCTTGGTGTTTAAAGACAGGTCATCATTTTGTCAGGAACGAGGTTTCGAGAGCCAAAGCACGTCATGTCAAGAAACCACAAACTCACCTTTCTGTACGAGTCTTCTATTGTCGGGTCATATTTTTCCACAAAGATTCCCTGGACGAACTGAACTGTCTGTAAAAGAGAAAAAGTTGAGGTTGGGATCAATCACCATTGGTTTGAAAGACCATTGGGCGTTGGCCAAAGACGACGGGGATTTCCCCGCCGTAACGGAGGGGGCGTGATACAATGGAAGAGTGGCAGATTTCAACAAATCCACTGGTTTTCCATCCAATAATCCGTTTGGAGGGATAAACAACACCTGGTGGACGTTATCTTGGTCGGGCATTTTCCGACAGCCTTGTGATGACGACTTGGCAATGTGTTCCTGGTTTGGCCCCATTAAAGTGTCGGGTTGCATGACTGAGTCTACACAACGGAATTCAGTGGCATTTGTAATGTAAAAGCAGGTGCATCATTAATACAAAAAATAAATAAAAATAGGTTCATTGCAAGTCTTTGTGAAGTGAGAAAGGAAGCATTAGGAATATTTTTGTAGTGGTTGGTGTTTCTGTATTCAAATTTTGATCAAAATAATTGTCTAAAATGGAAAAAAATACATTATATGCAAATTGAATTGGTGGTTGGTAAAAGCAATAAAATTCCTTGTAGACTGTTCATTGGCAGATCAAAATTATCACATTTTTTGTAATGTAACTGATTATTTTGAAAGATTTACTGGAAATTTAGGATCCGATCTCACTTATTATGCTTCAAAACCCATTAAAAATATTTTCCCCAATTGCTGCATTTAACCAAAATGTATTGTTTATTTTATGTCATTTAATGACTGAATGCAATCTAAAAAACACAAAATAAAGCAATATAATACTGATTTGATTGATAGTACTTCAGTGAATACTTTTGAGGCCACATTTGGTTTAGCCATTTTTCAAATTAGGGCTGGGCAATTTAAAAAACATTTTAAAACTTGATTTTCATATTGCTGTTTTTAACTAGTACTTTAATTGCAATAGTAACGGGTGTGCGGAAAATTTAACTATTTTTGTGGACATTTTTTAAAGTGGATTGGACAAAAAATAACATTCCAATCTCCAATCTTAAATGCCAAAATTGTGTATTTATATTTCAAGAATAAATATACAATTATTTCCTCCACAAATTCTAATTAGAGGACTAGTTTTCCCAGTGAAATTCCAGTAAAAAGAAAATATCCTACCAACTATCTCCCCACTAAATAAGCGTGTGATTAATCGATTCATTTTGACAACCCTCGTCAAAGCCACATAATCCTCTTCTAAGCCTCATTTCTGACTTTCACGCTTCCTTTTGTACAAGCGTGGAATAAAACCCTGGCATAAACAATCCCAAACAAATCTGTCAAATCTTCCCGGGGTTTTATCAAAAGTGAAAATGCACTGCAAAGATGTCAGATAACCCAAAGAGCTGCGGGGAGGTATTTAGAAGGGGGGTGTCTTACCAGAGCGGACTTGCCCACGCCTCCTGAGCCCAACACCACTAGCTTATATTCACGCATGGCGGGATCGCTTCAGCCGACAGCCAAACAGTCTGAAAAAAAAGAAAAGGGAGAGGAAAAATGAGCATTTGCATAGAAAAAAATGGCAACTGTTTCCAGGATTGGACTCATTCTAACACAGGGTTAGGGAATCTATAGCTCGAGAGCCATATGTGGCTCTTTCCATGGCTATATATGGCTCTCCACTAACCTGTGAAATATGGAAATCACTAGTGAGAGAGCCAATAGGAGCGTCACGTTGACAATTTGGCATTGAGACTAGCTTTAGCACCACTTTAATCATAATTTAGTTTTTAATGCTATTCTGAATGCATAAACTCATTAATATTGATTGATTACCAAGAGAATAACAATTTATCAAAAGAAATTAGAGACTTGTTGTGATTAAAGAGTGGTGAAATGCAACGTCAAAATAAAAAATTAAGATAAACTTTAAAAAATTGCACATTTTCATACATTTTACTTCTAAATTCTGAGAATAGCTCTTTAAAAATAACAACTTTTTATAGCTCTCTCTTTCAAAAAAAGGTTCCCGACCCCTGTTCTAACACAACAATGGCGGCAACACCCAGAAGTGGAGATCCTTCAAGGGAGGAAGAGGAGGAGGAGGTGAAGAAGAAGTGACCTCTGTTTTAACACAAGCCAGCTGTGGTGATTCAGCCCTGCTTGTAGTTCTCACAATGACACAATTAAGTACGCAAAGACTTTTTTCTTTCTTTTTTCCTTTCTTGTTGCTTTCAAGGTACTGCGAAATACTGGCGTGTTGTCTTTTGCGAGCCAGTGATACAAAGCGGCTGGCGGGGAATTGTGCAATCTCTGCAAGATGGCTTTGAGGGCATTATGGCGCCGATTCAGCTAGGTTAGCCAAGTGGGTCGTTCCGAAAAGAGATCGCCGCCGCGGCGGTGTTGACGACGAGTTGGGGAAGATGCTTGACGCTATTTCCGTTCAAGATGGTTATGAACCTCAAAGAAACTACTTTTTTTGGCGTGGTTTTAGGTTTCCGTGTCTATTTTTAAGCTATTTTAAAAAATATGTTTTGGGAATGTAAGGACACAGTTAAGTAATGGTTTGTTTTGGCACTCTTTAGATAAAATATGGCTGTTTTGGTTCCAACATTAAATTAATAGAGAAAACCTGAGATGAGTTTTGGATTATGCAAGAAAAAAATCGTCCAAAAAAGCTTTTAGAAAACGGAAAAAAAAATGTCCTGGTGTTATTTTTGTAAATTAAATTTTAGCTGACAGTTGAGTTACACAGTTGCTAATATTTTTATTTCACTGTAACTGCATTTGCAGCTAAAATGTGAACAATAATAACAAATTTTTCAACATAAATTAATCAATTTATGGCAAAACTACTGTATTTTTCCGACTACAGCACCCCAACAATAGACAATGTAACAATACTCAAAGGGAAAACAACAGTAAATAGGCCTAAATTAACATAACTGTTTCAAAAAGCAGGCTATTAAAGGTAAAAAAATAATACACAAATCACACTTAAGTACACACTGCAAACACTGAAAAAAATATGGCTTACAGTCCAAAAAATTCATTAAAAACGACTATCAATTTTCATCCTACTTTAAAGTCCAAACTAAATTGTGTCCAGTCCTATCTGCGACCTATCTTCCATACATCCCACTAGAAATAAATGGTGTGTTCTATGATAACAATCAAAGCAAGCATAGATATATTTTCCACCCCACTGAAAACAGATAGCTTGTTTGATAAGCAAGCCCTTTTGGCATGGCATCAAAAACAACGGCACATTTGATTCATTTGTCAAAGCGGCGCTTAAAAAACACTGCAGACGGCTAACTTCAATGCCAAGCGGTGGCATGAAGGGGGCGCTCTGAATAATTCATAAACGTTAATTCGCCAGAAGAAGTTGTCCACACACTCAAAACCATGTAACACATTCAATAGTGTTAGTGTAACATACTGGAATCCTTCTAGGAGAGTGACGACATTGTATAAAATAGTAACAAAAAAGGGGGGTGGGAGACATAAGTGTCAGGTGTCTTTACAGGCCTTGGGATTAGAAGAGTGGTTTTGATTTACAATGTTAAGTATGAAGTTATGAATGGCGTTTCTTAGTGGCCAAAGTTAGTGGTCATTTGCTAGCTTCACAACTTCTGTTTTTTGTTGTTTATGTGAGATTTACGACAACAATTGATTGGGGAAGGGTGTTGCCACTTGCGGTTATGGACTTTAAACAAAGAAAAATAGTTTACAGTGCTGAGATGTTTAAGCATTTTTGATAGGATTACTTTTAAACCAACAGTCTACTTTAAAAATTAATTAATGTACTGATCCAAGCCCACTATTCAATACCCATTCCTTGTCAGTTTTTTTTTTTTTTTACATTTTCCAATCCTACCTTGGCGAACTCAATTAGTATTGAACAGAGTGATGAGATAATCCCAATGTTTTGATGTTCAAATTATTCTATAATCCCACAAAAATTGCCTTAATTCAGAGACTACAAAGATTTACATAGTTGTCAATCTAGGCCAGAGAAAGAATGAGAGTATTTTTAAATAATAAATAACTAAAGTAGTTCCAGGTCAATTTAAACCTGACCAAAAAATTTACTTGTATAATTAGTTCAACAAAACAAATTCAGAAAATGAACACACCACAGTAGAGTATTCAACCATAACATTACAATTGCTGGTTTGAATAGCCAATTTGAAATAAATTCCAAACTTAGATGGAAATTTCCAACATTGGACATTAGAACACAACAACATAGTATTTTCCAACATGACCAACCCACTAAAAAAAGGCCATTTAAGGACATGTGCCTTCCACCAAACCTCACCCTGTTTCCACTCCCACATAACAACAGTGTCACTCAAAGCAAAACAAGCGCCTGGCAAATAAGGATCGAGAGAAGGCGGCGTGCCAGCGAGCGCACGCTCCACAGTGACATCACTTAAATGGCCGGCGGGCCAGGCCCGCCCAACCCGCCCTCTGGGGCCAAAAGGTATGCGAGTCCATGTACGGCAACGACGCTCTAGGTTCAGGATTTCCTGGTGCGGGCTAATCTGACATAATCGAGGTTGTCACAGCTGCTGACTCAGCAGGGCGGGATTTTGATTGACGGCGGCACGTCCGTCCGTCAAGAGCGGACGTCTCGCCGCCACGTGACGTTGACACGTCGACTTGAGGTTCGAGGGCGGACGGCTTGTCGTTCTGGTCAAATGTTGATAAGACACGTCGCCACGACGACCGCACACAGAGCGGCGGGCGAGATTACGAAGGAATTATGTTGAATGGCAATGAGAGTGTCATTTGCAAGGGAAAGCCTTCTGCTATTTTTCAGCTTTTAATTTTGTAGGCGGCATGTCTAGATTTTGCCAGTTTTGTGGGAATCGGACCTGCGGGTATCGCTAAAGTTTTCTTCATTTTCAACACACGTACCTGAATTGCAGACAGAAACGAGGTTATGGCATGCAATGAGATTTGATAGTGAATCACAGAAGCCCGAAAAACCTGTTTAGATATGCTTCAATGACTTTTAAAAAAAAGCAGTCAATGAAGTGTCAACTTTTTGGAGTTTAGTAGAGTTTTTAACATTGTAATATACACAAATCAGGTTCAATTTGTCTTTTTACCTCCACCAATAAGCGATTAGGCATGTTTGTCTGCCTCTAAATTTATGTTCAAGATAACTCAAGAATGAATAAAGGGCTTATTATCCAACATGCAGGATGTTTGTCGTCTAAAAATAAACTGAACAGGTAATAAAATAGCATGTTCCTTCAAACCAGCCCTGTATTTTCATTGTCTGGAGAGGCTCCAGCACCCCCATACTCTGTAAAGAGTCGCAGTACAGAAAATAAATTAATCCATTAGCAAATATTATTAAAATCAAGTCATACATTGTAATATTACGAAAGTAGGTTAAAAAAATCACAAAATTTAAGTCATTAATTATATCATAGCAGTGTAATCATATTACAAAATGGAGTCGTTCCAGTTCCAAAAAGCAGCTAAAACAAATTTTGCCAATAACTAGAATGCCCTCCCTACCAAATATGGCCATGCTTTGAATTTGGCCACTTAGGTCGAAAGCCTCGTCACAACTGCCAAAGGCATTGAAACGTGACCGTTAAAACTTCCAATAAAATCCCCGCACACAAATGCCAGGAGTCAAACGAGACCCGCTTTGGTGACGGACGACAACACCGGTGGAATTCATTCATCCAAGCAGCAACCATCCTGTCCGTGCTGCCTTGACCTGTAACCACATCCTCTTTCCAGAGACGCAAGACGACTTCACACCGACTGCCTAAAATAGTCGCTTCCACTCTCTGTTCCTGTACCGGACAGCAGCCTGGCAACAAAAAAAAAGTACCTTCGTGGGGAGGGAAGTGGTTGTTTCAAGTCAGCATCTTGTCAATGTAACCATGTTAAGCACCCCCACACATAATACGAGATAAGAGCAGGAGATGTAATTACGCAAGTTTGCGGGGAAGCGACGTTTCTTCCTTCCCGCTAGCCGTCAAACTACTAAAGTATTTTCACCCAATTCCAAGCATGGTGGCTTTTGGATACTGAAGTGTGGATGGGTTGGTTGGTTGAAGGCCAGAACTATAATGACGTGACCAGAAAAGAAAATGACTAAACCCACCAAAAAAAAAAATCAAGGTCAACATAATGATGCTCTGGAGTGAATTAAATATTTCCATTCATTTGAAATGGGAAAAGTGACTTCAGTTTGCAAATATTTCGCTTCTGGGAGCCATCTGAAATGCTAATACTTGGGGTGGAATATAGGGCATGGGTTCTATTCAGTGGCATATTTACTTATTAGTTTTGGGACAATGTTGATAACTGCCAAAAAATGTTATGTGCTGTTGTAATAAATGGAAATGAAGACTGAACTGCATCTTATTTTAAAGTTTTCCATCAAGCGAGCACTCATAAGACATTTTTGCACACAATACACAACAAAAAAATAGACAAAATACTAAAAGACTTTGTAAAAGTATACAGAATTAGTTGATACATTAGCATTTTGTAGGGTTAACTCAAATAAGCTTACAGATAGACATTTTTTAATAAAATATGTCACTGCGTAGACAGTGACAGACCAATGTTTCAATAATGGGGTACGGTATTTATTTACATATCTTAAGATATTTGTTATTATGTGGCTTGTATTGCATATCAAATCATATCATGACATACCTCTAATTGTGTTATATTGTTTTACATAACAATTTAGGTTATTGTACATTGAATTCCTGATTTATTATACACATTATTATACATATATTGTACAATTATCTGAATGGCAAACCTTGTAGCATAAATTGTAATTTCTAGAAAGATGAATATGTTGCTGACAAATTACACACCAAATGGTAAGAAGTGAAAAGTTAAGCTAAGCTTTTCACTTTCTCTAAGATCACCATTTCATTTTCAAATTGAAATTACAACCAGACACCACCAGCTTCAATGGTGGACTTTCGAGTTTTGCCCTTTAATACACATTTTCACAACCTAATTTTGAACAGTGCAGTTAAAACCCATAAAAGTGAAACACAACCACTGGTTTAGAAGGTGTCATTTCCCCTACAAATAAGCGCTTGACATGACTCCACGTCGTGTTTAAATCCCTCTTCAGCCCAGGGGGAAGCTAATTTCCAACATTCTGCCAATAACATTTATTCCATTCCAAGCCACGCGCGTCAAACAAACCCATATGCGGTCGAAGTAATCTCTAATCCAGGTCGACGGTACTAAACGTGCCCCTGCGTTGACGGTGTTGTGAGCAACGCCGCTAAATCCCGTTACAAAGCTCGTTAGCAATAATGAGGCTCACTAGCTAGCTTTAACGGGCCGCTAGCGGGGCTAGTTAGCACGTTAGCCTATTAGCACAGCCGCGTCCCTCGCGCCAAAAAGCCGCCGACTACACCGTACTCACCGGGCGAACCGGCACCGCGTCAACCACACTTTAACGTTTCCCCCCAAGAACCGAACCAAGTTGAATTTAGCAAGTTCCGAGTCGACGGGGCTAACGTTACCTGCCCTTCCGCCTGGCCTTGACTAAAATGGGAGTGTTTCGGGGAGCTGCTCGCGGAGCTTTAATGTCGTTTTTATCCGAGGCGAAAGAGGCCACGAACCCCACGGAGCTGCTTACCTCACTGGACGCGTCGCGAATGTCGGGGAGGAGAAAACCTCCCGTGATGGGAAATGTTTATCGGGTGGTTTTCTTAATTTTTTTTGGTGTCAAGCAAAGTTTGCGCTCACCGTTTGTCGCTCCGCTGTCTCTCTGTGGTCGCTCCGCAAAGTGTCAGATCGGGTGCGCGCGCAGCCCACACGTCACTCCCGCCGAGGACCGAACGACACACGGAAGACTCTTTTTTGGGGGGGCTTCTTAAAAGAGCAGGCTTGCCTAGGCTATTCTTTTAAACCTGGAGCTAAATGAGGGGAGAATAATGTGTATGGTAAACTATTTTGGTAGTGAATCTCCAATGTGTTTGAACTCTTTCACTTCAGTAATCGACATCCAAAAAGGGGGGCAGAAAAGACTAGGGTGTGACTGGTCAGGGGGGTTTGTGACACTCGACTCATTCAATGACATTGATAGGGAGAGACATCCCATCCATTTATACTGGGAATGGCCACTCCCAGTTAAAAAGAATTGGACGTCTGTCAGCGTCAATGGCATTGAATGGGTTAACTGGATAATTCAATATGCAACATTGGGAGGGAACTTGGAAGATTCAGTTACTGATGTTAAAGTCAATTTATTTGACAAAACCATCTACTAATCAAATTCCTCGCCTTTTTCCTCTTTGTTATAAAGTAAAATTTCTGTGGTTGGCAGTTTCCACTGCTAAGACTCAGCCTATTTAAAAAAAAACATGAGTAAGAAGACTTTTATACATCTATGAGTTGCTTTTAAACTGCTGACAGGTTTTTTTTTTTTGTTTCCAAATTGTGAAATAAGTCAAAATGGAACTAAAAAATGGAAGTGGAAAAAGGGACAAGGCCATTTTTTTCTGAGTGAGGTAGCGATGAGTCAAATTAACACAATGTGAGATTATTGTTGAATGATGCAGATGTAATTTTATTCACAATACTATATTATAATGTCGACCCAGTTATTGTAACATGTTGCTTCGTGGTGGATTCACAATGTTGATGGCTAAAAATTTGAATGACTTTAGCTGGAATCCAAATTCCCAGACTCAAACCCTAGCGAAAATGTGCATCACCCGTAAACTTTAAGCTAAAAAAAACTTGTCACAAAGACAAAAACTAGTTTTCCTGAAATTTCCATGCATTTTTTTAATATTCAAGACTCTGATTTATAGATTTTGATCAATATTTATGACATTCCATTAATATAAGTCATATAGTACCTGTCCCATGACAGGTAGTTGTCACCAAATGTTGTTTCAATGTTATTGTTATATATTTATAGCTATATTCCCTTAAAAAGCCAATTACAGTGCTTACAGTATATAAAGTTAATGAGTTTAGTGATGAAATTGACTTAATAATTTTCGCAAAAGTGCCTTAGAACGAGGAGTGGCTGCCCTCTAGTGGTTGACCTCATCTAACGCACTTTCCATCCTGTGCATGGATTAAATACGATCAATTTCCCATGAATACTAAACGACAAATAAAACACGCCAATGTATTATAGTACAATTTTTTTATATGGATTGAATACAGAATGTGAATACCTTTCTTTTCAATTACGCCCAATGTTTCTTTTGTTGTTGTTTTGCACATAAATGCAGAACAGCAGCTTCCATAAAACGCTCATTTTGACTCTTTCCAGTGCAAAAATAAATACATCATCCAAGTCGAATAGTCAAGAGACAAACGGCTCCTGCACAATTTCGATTTAAGGCAAATCAGCAAATACAAGGGGAAACCTTTCCATGTATAAACAGTACACTAAATTATAATCATAAATTAGTCACAATCTATTTTCTTCACAATGGCCACACAACCAGGTCCCCTCTGGTCTTCAGGTATCTCAGAAAATAACACCTAAAAAATAAAAACACAACTCAGCGGAACCTCTAAAGAATTGGACTGCATTAAAATTGCTGTCGAAACTTAAAGAACGATCTTTCCGTGACAAATAATGTCCATTTTTAGACATTATTTCCACATTAATTGTATTTTGCCTGCTCAGAGGCATTGGTATACATATTTTGTTGTCTTTTGTGTTCTTTATTGGAGGTTCCGCTGCACTAAGAAAACAAAAACATGTGATTTTTATGATGATGATGATGTCACTGTGCAGTTCTCAGTTCACCGTGCGGTCAGGGCAAAGTTGTCTCTATATTTTACGTATGTTCAGGTCATCTCCGTTTCCACTGAACTGCAATTCCAGCAAGGGGAAAACCAAAAAAAAAACTTGTTTTTTTCTTCCAAAAAAGTTGAAGTTGGACATCCTTTTACTGGTATTGCCGGTAGTCTCCAAAGGGGGCGGCGGCGGGCATTGGGGAGGGCTCCTCGGCAAACTGTGGGCCTAAAACAAACAAATATTATATTACAAAATAATTTCCTGACAAATTCAAGTCATTCCAATTTACCTGTGGGTATTTGCGAGGAAGCGAATCTGGACAGCATGATTCCGGCACCCTCTATCAAGGCCAGAAGAATTCCCCCCATGGCTGCCGAGCCCACCATGGCCACTGGACCATCTGCACAGAGAGTAAATCAACAAGGTAAGTTGAACACAATCTCCTTGGGAAGAAAAAAAACATTTCCACTGACTTCTAGCGGCGAGGATGGCTCCCGTCATGGCGCCACTAGTGATGGAGTTCCAAGGGTCCTCCTTCCCGCGAACCTTCACCAGGCCGCAGTCGATCATGGAGAAGAGGCCACCCCACACGGCAAAGCTACCTATAAAGCATGGAAGGAGATGTTGGATGTCTGGATGGATGGATTTAGCTGAGAAAAAATGTACCTCCGAGTTGTGGAGCTCTGGTTTTGATGGCGGTCATGCTGCCTTTCATTCTGTGACTCATTCCCTGCAAAAAAATGCACTTAAATAATGCATTCACACTAAGGAAATACGTTCTTTATTTTCTTTTACTTCTTAATTTATTCAATTTTTTTTAAGATACCCCAAAAAAAGTTATCCAGTGAAAATAATGCAACCATTACATAACAAGTAATATTTTAGTATTAAATTGGGCTTTGGTGGTTCCTCCTCAAGAAATACTCTGTTTACAAGATTCTCCATTTCCATCATTACCGTATATTCCAGACTATAAACTACTACATTGTTTTTTTAATAGTTTGGCAAGGCTTGCGATTAACACTGCTGATGTCGTTAAGGGGTCTTACCGAGGGTGCGTTCCTGAAGCCTTTCACTGCTTGGAATATCCCACCACCAATGGCACCCATGGTGAAGGCCCCGCCACAGTCGTCTACAATTCTCCAGGGGCTGAAAAGAATTTAGACAGAAATTAGTCGAGATGGACTGGAAACCAACAACATGTAACCCATTTATATCGAAATTATGGTGTACATATTTAAAATAGAATATTTAGTTACTTTAAAATTGTCCCCTATTTTTCTTTGGAATTATGTGGAATGTTTTTTCCTATTTATTTTCCTAAATATTAGATACACATTATTATTTTATATACTTTAAGCCCTAAAACACACAAAAGAGCATGTACTGCCTGGTCAATCAATATGACAAGTATGTAATGTTATGATAATTAATGTGACTGAGTAGATTGAAAACAGAATATGTCAGGGAATGATGGTTAACAAGTGCTCATAACGTACAGTATTGTAGCTTATGAAATAGCTAAAGCTAACAGGGCTAACATGAGTCTTAAAAGATCAATATAAGGAGTCAATGTGCCACATTCACTTTATTGTAGTTTGTGAGTAAACAGTGAGCGAAGTTAGTGAAACGTGACATGGTGACACATTGCCCAGTTCTGGACTCGAGCACGTCCGCAAGGTCATAACAACGTGCTTCTAGCCTCGATGTCGCCTGGCTAGCGCAATCTAATGACAACTTAGCATCCAAGCTAAAGGCGGTAACGAACCGGCAAGGGCTCAGCACCGGAGAGAAACACAACAAGCGAAAAAAAATACTTCAAATTGTTCCGAGTGACTTCCTAAGTTATACGCTAAATTGAAAATACAGAATGTATACATTATGGTGATGTTTTTGGCCAAAGCACCTACCAGGGCTCTCTTGCATATTCCTCCATTTTGTTCTTCTACAGCTCCCTGTGTGCGTGTGACGGCACGACGACGTCATGACGCTCCGTGAGGCGTTCATGTGCAATTAAATTGTAGCAAAAAGCAGTGCTTGCCTATTAATCACTTTGATTTCACAAGGGTTGATTTTTTATTGTTCCGATCCCTGCAATAAATTAATTCCAGCATTCAGTATTCAAAGCATTCCTCAAATAACATTTTTAATCATTTCCTTTTCTGAACCTCTCTTCCTCAAAATGGTCGCGCGAGGGTGCCAGTGAATAAGAGCCAGAAATTCCCAACAATCTACCAATCCAAAATAAACAGAATCGCTCACACACACATACACTCATATATTACAGTCATACCTCTACTTACAAAATTTTCAAGTTATGAGAAACGTTCTGAACCAATACATTTCGTAAGTAGAGGCACGACTGTTTAGTACTTTGTTTAATACTTTATATATAGCATATATACATTGTGTAAGCATTAAGCAAAGTACAAAACAGTCATACCTCTACAAACAAAATTTATTTGTTAAGAACATTTGTGTCAAAGTGGCAGCCCGGGGGCCAAATCTGGCCCGCCGCATCATTTTGTGTGGCCCGAGAAAGTAAATCATGAGTCCCGACTTTCCGTTTTAGAATCGAATCGAAATGAAGAGTATAGATGTATATTTTAGATGTACATTTCCTGATTTTCCCCCCTTTTAAATCAATAATCATCATTATTAATCATTTTTTTCTGTGGTTTTAGTTCAAAATTATATTATAAAATCTAAAAATATATTTTAAAAAAGCTAAAATAACATTGTTTTAGATGTAGTCTGACACCCTTTGGTTTAGAACGTTTCTCGTAACTTGAAAATTTTGTAAGTAGAGGTATGATTGTAATATATGTATGTACTATATGTGTGTAAGCGTGTGTCTGTACGCACTTATGTAGGTACTTAGTTTAGTTAGTTAGTTCCAGTCAGGCCCCGCCCCCTCTCCATCCCACAGGCTCAGACGCGCATCCTCGCTCACTGGGCCGACGGGATGGAGAGCGAGAGAGGGAGCGAGAGAGGGAGCGAATGGCTGAGGTCTCGGGGAACCTCCTCCAACCCAACCTCCTCCATTCCCTCGCTGAGGCTGGCGCGTGCAGCAGGTTCGCCATCGTCATTCACTTTGCGTCCAGTAGCCAAGCGGAGCGACCTCATCCACCCAACTTGGACGCAAATGTGAAGGGAAAAAACCCAAACAACTCCAATCTCCTACTTTTCTTTCTTTCTTTTTTTCCTATTTGGAGGAGTACCGTCACGAGGAGGCACGAGCATGTGAAACAAGTTGCCGTAAAGGATTTGATCACAAAATTTCTTCTTTTTTTTCTTCATATAAGACGCCAAAGAAGAGATGGACGTGCTACGTTGGCGCCTACTTTTCTTCTTTTGGGGGCTTTTGGATCAAACCTGCGCACAGTTCTTCCCAGGTCAAGTAAAAAATACTCCTTACTACTTTTACATTGTATTCTACTATATTGAAACGTCCTTTCATATTTTTGCTGGATGTTGTACTTAGTAGTCGTGCATCTCCAACCCATGACAACAATTCCGCACTTTTATAAACACAAAAGACACATTTCATTTAATTTTGCTTTGTCTTATTCACTACTACTAACGATAATAGGCGTCCAATCATGCCGTACATCCACCCGGGTCAGTCACTAACAGACAGACGTTCAGTCAATTCCTACACTAACAACAAATAAACACTTTTACCATAACAAAAGATGCATTTTTGTTGCTTTGTGTGTAAATCCTTCCCCTCCATTAACAATCACAGGCGTCCAATCATGTGTGTTTCCCATTTGTAGACGTCCACTCCATTCAAACGGAAATCTTAACAACAAACAGACACTTTGACAACCAAAATCAACACTTTTTGTCTGTGTTTTGACTGTTCATGATATTGACCGTCCAATTATGGCGTCCAATCACTTGAGTCAATCACTCGCAGATGTCCAATCTATTCGGACTGGGAGGACGAAGGTTTGTTCGTTTGCTTTCACCCTTCAAATAGATTGGACACCATTTGCCATCAGTGTTAACTTTTTTTCTTCCTTTAGTGCTTGTTATTCAGACCACGGATTGAACGAGATACACACACACACACACACACACACACACACACACACACACACACACACACACACACACACACACACAACACGAACACACACACAATCACACACACATAAACTGGTCCACTAAAACAACAAATATTGTTGTTTTTGCATATATTTGTATTGGTAATCTTCAATGAGTAGATTGTAACCGTAATGTAGTAACTTGAGTGCAAAGGACGGATTGAATTGAACGTGTGCGCGTGTTCTTCCACCTGCAGTGCACCTTTCCATCGTTAGAGGGCGATGATGGCATATCACACAATGGCTTAGTCTTGGTTAAAAAAAGGACACTTTTTCTTCCTATTCATTGCCATTGACATGGAAATACGTCCAATTATGTTGAAACTGCAAGGAGTGGCTGAGCATACTGTTTGTTATTCTTCCTAAATACAAACAATAAATGGGATGTGAGCCTGTTGGCTGCCCTTGGTGGTAATTGATGATCATTTTCTTTCTTACACTTGTTTACCTCCTTCCCTTTTAAACAGTTCTCCTTTTCTTATTTGGATGATCTAACCTTTTCTTCCTTTATTTTCATCTTTTTGTTTGTTTTTCTTCCTCCCATCTTTCCTTCTTTCTTCCCTTCTTTCTCCTTTTACCTTCACGATGCTTCTGACCTCTCCTTCTCATCCTTTCTCCTTCTTTTTTTTTGCCGGCGGTCGAAAGGCGCCGTCCGTCAGAGGCGCGTGACGAGTTTGATGAAATTTTCCAAACGAAAGTCCTAGTTGGCGGGGGCCTCTCGCCGCCTGCAGGGCCAATTAGAAAGCATATTGCGGCCTCTTTTTAAGGGCGTCATTAAGGATGACGCGCCCACTAAAAGTTGACCTTGCCGAGTCGGCGCGCCGACCTTGGAGGAGGTCACCGTCCTCTTCCCCGTCTAAATTGCACTTAAGGAGATTTGTTTGACGTCGCCGTCTCCTTGACGGGAAGGCCGAGGACGGGGAAGATGTCGACGGCGAGTCGGCAAAGGTAAGGTAGCAACTGTGTTGTTGTGAGGGGAGGAGCTTCTTATGGATACAAGTAGTGCCATCTGGGGACATTTTGGATGAAGGGGAACTATGTGGAAATGAGATGAGGAGCTCCACCTGCTTCCTTTAGGCCAAAATTTGTGCAGCCAAAGTAATTCATCATATTTTTACATAATGGAAAGTTTTTCTAGTCCACAGAATTACACCGTATTAATGACCAGACGTTTGGTCGCCGGTCTTTTGGTCGCCGGTCAAATGGGGACAAAGTTTACTGTTGAAACCAGCTCTCAAAATTATATTCATGAGAAAGAGTTTAATATCAAAGTACTGTTTAATATCAAAGTAGTGTTTCATATCTAAGTACTGTTTAATATCTAAGTACTGTTTCATATCTAAGTACTGTTTAATAGCTAAGTACTGTTTAATATCCAAGTACTGTATAATATCCAAGTACTGTTTAATATCCAAGTACTGTTTGATATCCAAGTACTGTTTAATATCCAAGTACTGTTTGATATCCAAGTACTGTTTAATATCCAAGTACTGTTTAATATCCAAGTACTGTTTAATATCTAAGTACTGTTTAATATCTAAGTATTGTTGAAACCAGCTCTCAAAATTCTATTCATGAGAGAGAGTTTGATATCTAAATATCTACTGTTTTCAACAGTACTTAGATATTAAGCAGTACTTGATTACAGTAAACTCTCTGTCACCATTTGACCGGCGACCAAACGTCCGAGCACCTTGATTTTAAGGTACTTTTCAGTATTTTCCCGTAGATTTTGGGTCACATCTGCACTTTCTGTCAATTGATCACTTCCTGTTAGTTTTGGGACATTTCCGGGTCACTTCCTATTGATGTTATGCTTCCTTCTCTTGACATCTTCAGTTATTTTCCATATATAGTTTGATTATTTTCCTCTGAATGAGCAGCTGTAAATTGAATTGGACATCTAGCTCCGCCAAAGGGTATGAAACATGAAATAATTTGGATGTCTATCAGTGTCAAGGCAGCCATGTTGTTTCAGGGTCTGAAAAGCAATGGTGGACTAAATCCAAACTTGCTCCAATCACAACCAGTTTTCATGAGTTGGACCTTTTAGCCAGTGCCAAAATTTCTACTTTCCAAACAGATTATTTAGAAAAAAATGCAAATTTTTTTTCAATAGCAAATGTCAGCATGGCTTCATGCTAATTTGATGTTACGTGAACGCAAAACATAGCTCGGGCGCCAAATGAAGCGAGTTAGCGCGCTCGTTAGCGCGTTAGCACGCATGGCCGCTAAGTAGTTAATGAGGGAGAAAACAGCTGCGAGAGCGAATCACGTTTCGCAAACTCTCGGGAATAATACAAGAAGAAAAAAAAACAATAACAAAAAATGAGAGTTCCTACCCGAGCGGGGGGTCGCGAGGTGACCTGTCCGATGAAATGACGGGCGGCCTCGTGTTTTAGCGAAGGCTGTCATCGCCAAAGTGGAGGTGAAGACAAGTCCCCGAGGCGTTTTTTTGCACACGCTCGGGTTCCGCTCGAGCACCTCCGTCGGACCGTCTGTCAATCAATTGCCCCCCCACCCCCCGGGCTCTTCCTCGGCCCGCCGCGCAGCTGCCGAGACCGAAAATACGAGTGGAAGGCGTTCTCGTGTCATCGGGGGAGGAAACTGACCGAGAGAAAACGATCCAAATAACTGTAAAATGTCAGAATTTCCTTTTGGGTCACATTCTTATTCATTTTTAAATTAAATTAGATGTCTAACAATGTCAATGGGCGCTCCATAAGAGACTAAAACAAATAAATATTCGCATTTTCCTTCATAGTTTAGTTTTTGTGTGTTTTTTTCTTTACAACTGAGCAAAATTGCCATGTATATTTATGGATGCAACCTTTAAAGTCAATTTCATTGGAATGAAATACGTCTAGTGGTAGAATGGTGTTACTGCATGTGTAATTGCCGCGAGGGATTGTGGGAACGAGTCCACCATTATTTGGCGTGGATTCATTAAACAGGTAAGATGTGTGAGATGTCTATGGAAAAACTTTAATTCTTTTGAGATATAAGTTCATTTAAGTTGCGGGTTTAGTTTAGTTAACGGCGGAGTGTCATTGAGTTCATGTCGTTGGTGTTTAGTTTTTATATACGTATTTAGTATTTTGGCTACTCTAATTCGACGAAGTCCATTGTTCATGTTATGTGCTAATTGCTAATGATATACCAGCTGCTATTGTTCTAGAACTTTCTGGCCCGCAAGTGTCGAAGTGTGCGAATTGTTACTGTAATCTTATTTCATAATGATATTAATCGAGTTATAACTAATTAATGTATATACAGTGATAACCGAAAAATGTGAAAATGAAGTCCTTTTTTACATAGTCTTACTCTATTGAATCAAGTATTTCCTTTGATCTTTTCCGATGGAGGTATTTTGTTTAAAGTCGAAAAAACCTTAATTTTAAAGAAAAATAAAAGGATGGAAAGCTTCTGTTTTGTATACAGTTGTCACATAGTTGAAATTAGCTCAGAAGAGTTGAAAATTATATTATTTTAGTCACTTTTGGAGTTGTGTACATGCCTGTATAAAATAAAAAATGTAATATCTTGTCAGCACTAGTAAATTTGTGTATATATAGTGTGTATATTTTTATTTATGTATATGTATAAAACTCTTATGACATTTAGCACTCCCAACTACTCAACTTCACTTAGGGATAAGAAAAAAAATGAATATTGCAACTTAATACAGTGTGCATGTTCACCACCTGAGGTCACACAAAGCAGGTCGGGGTGCCGTATGCAAGGACGCTTGTAGCTCAGGGCCTGTTTTTGTGGCTTTGCATATGTGGGTGTACTTTTAGAGTCCTTATACCTTTAGACAGGTGCGTGCACCTTTCATAGCCGCAATGGTTTTATTTTTTCCAGTGTGCTGACCCACTTCCTGAATGTATGCCCCGACCGGGTAGCTCGTCACTGACCTTGGACCCTCGAAGTCGCCTAGGGGCGCCCCGCTTTTTCATCTCTCGTGCGTCGTTGCCAGCCTTGATTAACGTCCACGGGGGAATGATTTGACCGCCGTTGACGGGCTTAGACGTCCAATCACTGGGGCTTTTAAAATGAAATAAAACTTGGAGCTGTTTGTTGCTAGTTGACGTGAAGGCAAATGAATGAAGTTGTTAAGTAGAGGAACCATGGTACTTCATGGGAAGCATTTAAACAGATTCTGGAGGCATTTAGTTCCTTTCTTTTGAATTTTGTTGATCTTTTCTTTGGCGGATGAGCTCAGTGGAAAGTAGAAAAGCGGCTCATTCAGTTAAATGAGTTAAATCAATTTCCGTTTCAAGGCTGCTGGAAATTGATGAATAGAGCAGTAAAATGAAGGCACCAATGTGGCAGCTCCCGATGATTAGCGTCTCACGCCCAAGCGGCTCAGGGACGGTCAAAGAAAGTGCGGAATCGTGGAGTTGCGTATAGCCAATCTCGTCTGTAGGGGCATCTCGTCATTATATTGTTTGTTCTGTTGTCAGGTGACCTTGGAGTGCCCCCAAAACAACAGGAATTGACCATAAATGCCCCAAAAGTGAGAACTCAGTAGCTTAAAATCTAAATGAGGTGCCCAAAAATGATGTCATTCATTTAGATAGACTATTTTGACACTATTGAAACAAACATTAACGCAAAAAATGCAAATTTTGAACAAATAACAACAAAAATAACTCAATGTATGACATAGGGTGGCCAAGTTTATTAACATACCTTCCACTTTAAATGGAATTGACATCAACAGTAATCCCTCGATTATCGCGACCTCACTTAATGCGAATTCACTACTTTGCAATTTTTTTCTGCTATTAATTATTATTTGTATTTTTTTTAGGTTCCATGCTGAGTCCTAGTAGCAAGAGGGGCTTTCAGCGTGGATTTTCTCATTGCGTGCACCTGTCATGGTCGCAATTGTTTTATTTTTGCCAGTATTCTGACCCACTGGTAAAAATCCACGCTAAAATTCGTAAGTGGAAGCCATTTTTGCTACGAGGACTTAGCACTGAAGTTAAGGTGACCCTATTTTGCGATTTTTCGATGACCGCGGCCATGTTTGTTCTACATTAACCGCAATATTCGAGGGATTACTGTTTTCATTTCTAGTCACGGCACACAAAAGGTTGACCGGATGTCCAAATTAATCAGCGATGAATCGGCTATCAAAATGATGGTTGGTGTGACGGCCCACTTGAAATGGAGCCTAATATAAACGGTAGCTCCATTAAAGCCGTTTTCTTCGACGTCATTAGCATTTAGCGCCCCCTCGTTTGCCTCATTAGGAAGCAAAGAATTCAAAGTCTACCACTTAGGCAAACGGAGATGTAAACAGCAGTCGCATTAATATTCACGACACCCCCACGCGCACATAAATGGGATGTGTGCAATCATATGCATCATGTAAACAGCTGGAACGTGATGAGGAAAATGTTAACATGCATGCCAGAGGGTCTCTTAACCATTTATAAGGGTGCTCGTTGAAATACTATGTCATTAAAAAAAACTCCAGAACGCTATTGGGAGCCAAAAGCAATTGGTTTATCTTTTTATTCATTTTACTTTCAAGAAATCAACAGAAAGTGAGCTGTAATTGTCCCTAAATTAACTGGAACTTAGAAATGACCCAAAAAGAATCAGGAAGGACCCCAAGCAATAACATACCCCAAAATGGACACAACCAAAATCCTGAAATGAAATCCCCCAAAATACACAGAAACATCAACAGGAATTGAACAAAACAAAGCTTACCAAAATAAGACATTGCCCAGAAATGATGCAAAATCAAGGTTAATGGGACCCAAAAATGCCCTAAAATCAAATATGAAGAGTTAGCCTACTAGCATGAAAAACACATCCGATCCATTTCATAATATTAGTCAATAATGTTCAATTTATTATATTTTTAATGACCCTATATCATCAATTCCACTACAAATGCTGGTTTTAGGCTGTGGCTCATTGTTATTCTACATCTCATCACTTCAAATCGCAGATCGTTTTGAATACGAAACCGGCTAGCTTGAGGCCCTTTTGCTAATATTCTTCCTAAATATTTTACAGGGACGAAAAGCGCTCAATCGGAAACCAACGAGAAGCACTCGCAGACACGCGAGCAACTATCGGCGGACTTGACGCGAACGCGCGGCGACGCGAGGCGGCCACTCGCGAAAGACGAGAATGCCGCCCGCGGCGGGCCGGCCGGCCGTCCTAAACGCTACTTTTACCGCACGCTTACTTACGTGGCGTCGCGGGCGCATGCCAGCATATGCTTTTAGGCGGCTTAATAGCGAGACGGCGGCTGACAGCTGATTTAATCACTGCTAACAAAGAAATGGCCCCGGGGCCCCAACCATCCTAAGCGATAAACAACTAAACACACAATTGGCGACGCAACACTAACGCTACATATAGACATTTTTTCTAATGTTTGTCAGTTGCCTCAAATGGATTGGACATGTATTGCTGTCAATGGTAGTGAAGAACTCCATTTAAGGGCATTTATACATCCATTTTAAGGCATTCCAGGTTAAACATCTTTTTGGGTCACTTCCTCATGATTTTCAGGCATTTTTGGGTGATTTTGTATTGTTTTGGGAGATTCCCAGATCACTTCTGATTTTGGATCACCTCCAGATATTTTAAATCACTTCATGTTGATTTTTGGTTCACTTTTGCAGGTGGAATTTCCTGTTCACTTCTTATTTTGAGTCATTTCTGATCATTTTAAGGCATTTTCTGGTCACTTTGTGTTGTTTAGGGGGAAATTCCCGGCCCACCTCTTACTTTAGGTCATCGTGTGTGGAATGGCCGATTTTAGCGGTCGTCAAAAAGTGCCTGGAAAAAACTTGGCTTTAAAAATTTCCATCTCCCCTTCTTGTTGTCTGACATTTGCGTTTTCTTTTCAGGCGGATGCGATTTCGAAGAATCGTACGGCAGCTGCGGCTACGCCGTGGCCTTGGGAACGGCCGGCTTTACGTGGGAGCACTACCGAGACCCGCAAGCAGGTACGGTACTTCCCTGACTGGTTCACTACATTTTTTTTACAATTTGATGGATGTTTGTTCACATTCGCTAAAAATCCCAAATATTTTTTGTGCTTGAAATTGAGGTAAAAATCTACTTAATGATCATAAAATACGTGGAGTCATGACTTGAATGTAAGGTGTCAACGTATGGCCTCTTGATTAGTTAATTTTCCCAGAATTCCCCTTTTTCAACCAAAATATCCTATTTTTGCATGAAAGTTTTCAAATTTTCCAAAATATAAATATAATACACTACAAGTACTAATATCTCAAAGCAATGGTTTTAAAGCAAGGTCTCTTGATGTGTTATTATTTTCCCTAAAATATACTCCAGTTTCCATATTGAACCAAAATATGCTTTGTTTTTTCCTGAATTTGTAAAATTTTCAAAAATCAAATACTTACAAACTATGTTGAGTAATACCTCAAAGAAAAGGTCTTAATGCAATATCTCTTAATTCACCATTAAAAATCATTAGAATATGCTGTTTTGCTTGAAATTTGATCAAATCCCAAAGTCTAATTTGGCAAAATCACAAAAACAGTTTATGGCAATGCTCACTTTTATGACTCATTCCTATCTAGTGTAAGGTAAAAAATACATTTTAGTAAAAAAATGTTTAAAAAAGTATTTTTCTAATACACAGGAGCGCTAATGCTAACCTTCAAAACGATATAGTTCATGTAGCATTAGCAGGCATGTACCTTTTTTACTTGTTTACAGAAACAAACGGGACGTCCATCGGCGTCAGCGGTGGCGAGTGGACCGTAACGTTGGCATTTTTTTTGCCTGTGCGCGAAAGGCTCTCAGACGGAGTGGAAAAAAAACGGGCGCGCATCCATCAGGGGGAGCAATAAAGGAGCGTTTTTAAGAGGCAGGCAGCGTATAAAAGGCGCGGCGCGCTGGAGTAATGGCTCCCCGCGGGCCGCCGATAACTCTGCCTGTTTATTTGCCGTCTCGGCGCCGTGCCAATAATGGCGCAAAACGACACGCCACCGCCGCAAAGTTTTCCGTACCCGCTTCGTCTGACGGCTTCATTTGCGGGATCGCTAGGACGATATTCCCAAAAGTCGTTTACGTCCTAACGTAATGAGGCACCTCATTTTGGGGTTTTTTTTTTGTTGTCGTGACGACACCAATGTATTGTGTGGAAAGGGAGCCACGTGATAGGCCGATTTTGTGCGACCTTGTCGCTATGCTCGTCGTAAAAAAATGGTTTTGTGGTCACGGCGACCTTAATGTCACCAAAAATTACGGTTGTACAAATACAAATAAGTCTTATAATGACAGTAATCTCACCTTGTCATGTTGGATCTAAAGTAGGCAACTCAAAAAATGATGCTAGTAACACTAAAAGTAAGCCATTAAAGGGCAAAGTCGTTAGCCGTTAGCTGTTAGCGTACTTTGTTGTTGTGTTTTTTTGGTGTTTTCTGACGCAAGTGCCATGGTTTTGAGAGTCGCTGCTCTTTTTCTTTCTGTTGTCTGAGACACAAATTGTTGGATTTTGTTGCGTCAGGGCCACCACGTTTGTTCTTTTTCTCCGTGGCGCGCGCTGACAGTCGGCGCATAAATAATTTCCCGCGCGCCGCCGCCGCCTTTCCATCACACGTTTTCAGTCAAAGTGAAAACGCCGAGTCCTGCGGCAGCTAAAGACGCCCGTTTTATCTCCAGAAGAAGAACAAGAAGCAGATGAAAAGCAACAAGACGGGGAAGAACAAGAAGGTGTCGCTGGCTCGTGCTAGCGTGCCGTTCCCCCCCCCCCCCCCCCCCCGAGCGACGGGGGAACAAAAGTTGGCAAACTTTGCCTACTCTGACCTGGTTCCGTCAAAGAGTCAGGTTAAATCATTAGGTGCCGTTGACGATCGGAGACTTGGCATTCGCTTGAACTGGGAGTGGGCGGGGCTAGCAGAAGAAATGCTAAAGAAAGTCGATTTTTGGGAAAAATCATCAATCTGTCTTTTAAAGGTGCCTTTTTTAGGCTGGGATGGACTGGCAGAAGAAATATTAAAAAATGCTAACAAAATATGAGTGTTGCTACTAATATCTGATCGTTATTAATTCAAATAATTCAGAATATAAATATTTTTTTGTATTCATTCACTGTCATTGCTGCCAGTCACAATGGATTAAATGTCTTTTACTGTTTTTTGTATATGTAACCAATCAATTATGTTGTCTATTGCGCAACATTTTTCAAAAAATGGGAATCAGGTGCAAAGACAATGATTTTTTTCTTTTAATTGCTACAAAATAAACCCAAAAAAATCCAAAAACTGAGTTTTGTGATCAATTATTTACCGAGGCAGCTTCTCAAAATCCTCGGGACTCGAACCTCGGGTAAAAATGTAATGATCAAATGTATATTTATAATTAATGAGCATTTTGAATGTGCTAATTTTCTCTTTATTTCTTATTAGCGTGACGATAATTTCATCGTAATTGCCATTTTTGTGCCCCCTTCTTATTTATTTTCTTTGCTGATGTCTCTTTCAGCCCACCTGATTGAATTCTTTCATCATTTTTTATCGGAAAAGTGCGCGTGTAGACCAGCCGGCGCGGCGCAGCGCGTAAATCTCACGGCGGCGTTCCAGAGAGCCCGCCCGTGTCGTAAAAGGCCGCCAGGAAGGCACTCTGCGGCCAGAAGGTTTTTTTATGGGCCTCTTCGGAATGAAATCACCTCGACATTCATTTATTCGCCGCCGTCGACGCCCATCGACGTCCAATCTCCCATCACTAACAGACCTCCCAACAGATTGGACGCCAACAGGTGTAGAACACAGTTGTCAAAGTGGCGCCCCGGGGGCCAAATCTGGCCCCGCCGCATCATTTTGTGTGGCCCGAGAAAGTCAATCATGAGTGCCAAATGAAGAGTATAGATGTATATTAAATTTCCTGATTTTCTCCCCCTTTAAATCAATAATTGAATTTTTTAAATCAATTTTTCCGGGTTTTGGGTTAAAAATAATTTTTGTAAAATCTGAAAATATATAAAAAAAAGTCCGAGAATCAGCTGCTAGGAAAATGAGTGATTAACATGTTGCTGCTTTTGATGCTTGTCATTGCCAAAAACTTCAGTTTTTGCTTTTTTTGTTGACGGACATGGCCACTTCTTTGTTCAGGAGGCATGATGGCGGTGAATGCGTCGGGTCGCGCTTCAGGCCAGCGCGCTCACCTCTACGTACCCAAGCTGAAAGAAAACGACACCCACTGCGTGGACTTCCGCTATTCCATGAGCGGGCGCGACGGCGCCGGCCCCGGCGACCTCAACGTCTACGTCAAGGTGATGCTCTCGTTGCCCAACTCCGCCCTTTTCTGGAGGCTTACCCTTTGTTTGTCTTGGGGGCGGGTCTAGGTGAACGGCGGCGCCCAAAGCAACCCCGTCTGGAACGTCAGCCGCGTGGTGACGGACGGATGGGTCAAAGCCGAGCTGGCTATTTCCACCTTTTGGCCCAATTCTTACCAGGTGAGGCCAGCATTTCCACAACCGTTTTTAAACTAACACACTTTTTGCCTTTCAAAGAGAGAGAGTTTAAATATCTACTGTTTTCAGCAGTACTTAGATATTAAACAGTACTTGGATATTAAACAGTACTTAGATATTAAACAGTACTTAGATATTAAACAGTTCTTAGATATTAAACAGTACTTGGATATTAAACAGTACTTAGATATTAAACAGTACTTAGATATTCAACAGTACTTAGATATTCAACAGTACTTAGTTATTAAACAGTACTTAGATAATAAACAGTACTTAGATAATAAACAGTACTTAGATAATAAACAGTACTTACATATTAAACAGTACTTAGATATTAAACAGTACTTAGATATTAAACAGTACTTGGATATTAAACAGTACTTGGATATTAAACAGTATTTAGATATTAAACAGTACTTGGATATTAAACAGTACTTAGATATTAAACTCACTCTCATAAATCAACAGTAGATATTAAACTCTCATGAATATAATTTTGAGATCTGGTACTCTTTAAAAACACAGAAAAAGTACCAAGGGTAAATAAAAACCCAAATCTGCCAGGATGAGAAAGAAAAGAAAATGGTGGTCATTTTTTTTAGTGTAGACTTAGAAAGCGCACACACTGGCCTTTTCCTGTTTTTCTTTTTCCATCACCCCCCTCAAGTTGTTAGTATTCCGACCATGTGGTCACAACACTGACAAGTCCAGGACAACATGTGCGTGCGTATGTGTGCGCGTACGTGCGGGTCAGCCCGTCACTCCACTGAATTTTAACTCATTGCCTTAACAAATATCAGTATAAACATCCATATATAAATACAGTATATATGTACCTACATTTATAAAAACACATCTCTCCCTTCATCCATCCACCCCTATTGAAATTAATACATGAATCAAATCAAATGTGACATAATGTACAATATATATCATTGCTGCGTAAAGTATATTAACCAATAAATACTACATTAAAAAAAATAATAGTAGAAACTTATTGTGTGTATATTTTTAATTATATATGATGAAAAGGGAAGGCTAGACACTGAAATAACGTATATTTTGAAATCAAAGTATCTGAAAAAAATCACACACGATGCCGCTTTTTGATCAATTCCTCGAAATGGGATGGTTAACGAAGGGTGGCAATGACCAGGAGATGTAATTTTTCTCTCTCTCCTGCAGGTCATATTTGAAGCGGTTTCGGTCCAGGGCCACCCGGGAGTCATCGCCATTGACGACGTTCGTGTCCTGGCTCACCCCTGCCGTAAGTCCACTGCCGCGAGGCAAGATCTTGCGCCCTGGTTCCTAACTCGTTGCTTATATTTGACAAAAAACTCGCTCTTGCTAAGGATATACTGTTTTTTCTCGCATATACACTGTATTTGTAGCTAAAAAATATGATGACTGAATGAAAGGCATGGCTTATATGTGCATAAATTAGACTTGACATGCATGAAACTGCGAAGTAATAAAGAAGAAACGTCATAACGTCAGTCAATGCGGTCATTTATTTCAAAATAGAGAAAAGATAAAGAGATAAAATGCTAAACAACATTTATTTTGACGTCTATGAATGACATTCAAGAGAAAAAAACTGCATCTTGCATAAAATGTGAAAAAACTCACTTGTACTCCCTATTAAAAATGGATTCCTTCATTTTTTCACAACTAACTCTTGCCGGAAAACAAGTAAATAAAAACATACATATTCCCATGATTTATTCATCTGCTTTCTTAAACTTTCGGGCAACTTTTTAATGACTACGGCTATTTCCCAGACAATTCCTGTACATTTTTGGCTCATTTTTTCATTGACATTTGTTCACCTATTGTGTATTTGCCCTTTCCAGGAAAAGCACCTCACTTCCTACGTCTCCAAAACGTGGAGGTCAACGTGGGTCAGAACGCGTCCTTCCAGTGCACGGCGGGCGGAAAGTGGTCGCAGCACGACAAACTCTGGCTACAGGTGCGTCCGCTTTTCTCGCCCACCTGCCCACGGCACTTCACCGATTGTATTTTTGTTTTTTGGGCCGTCGTAGCAATGGAACGGCAAGGACACGGCGTTGATGGTGACGCGCGTCCTCAACCACCGGCGCTTTTCGTCCAGCGTCAGCGTGGGCGACACGTCGCAGCGCAGCACCAGCCGCTACCGATGCGTCATCCGCACCGACGGCGGCTCGGGCGTCTCCAACTACGCTGAGCTTATCGTCAAAGGTCAGCATGCTTTTAGCTTTGTTGTCATTTTAGCCACGCGGGCTAGTTTTCATTGCATGACACCGATGGCACTAGACGTCCAATTCGTAGGGTTGAAAAAACGTTCGCTTATACAGATGCTAATCAAATATCGTATTGGGATAATAACATATGTCAAAGTGGCGGCCCGAGGGCCAAATCTGGCCTGCCGCATCAATTTTTGTGGCCCTGGAAAGTAAATGATGAGTGCTGACTTTCTGTTTTAGGATCAAATTAAAATGAAGAGTATAGATGTATATTACATTTCCTGATTTTTCACCCTTTTAAATCAATCATTGTCCTTTTTAAAAAGAAATTGTGTTTTTAGTTCAAAAATCATTTTGTAAAAGCTAAAAATATATTTAAAAAGCTAGAATAACCATTGTTTTAGATCTATAAAATATGAATATTCAGGGATTTTAATCCAGTTCTTTTAATCCATTTATAAAAAAAAATGTAAATATTATATCTAAAATGGCCCGGCCCACATGAAACCGAGTTGCTTGAAATAAATATTACAAAATTGTTTCAAACTACACAAGGTAAGTAAGTGATTGCAAGGTTTTTCGATTTGTCATTTGTTTTTCAGAATACACATGTTGCCATATTGGGGAAAAAAATCAGCAAAATAGAACAAAGAAGCTCTCTGTTTCTGCCCTTAGTCTCAGTCATAAACAAAAAAAAATGATGCAAGATCTTTCTTGACTTGGGTCCCATAGTTTCACAAAAAAACCCCAAAAAAAACATTTGTATTTTCTCAAATCCTATGATGTCATCTCCCAGGCAAAATGCAAAACTGCCCCCCCCCCCAAAAAAAAAAAAACAACAACTGACAACCATAAATAGATTGCTAGTTTGATCACAACACCTCCATTTTTAGATTGGAAAATTAATTACATAAGAAAAAAAAGGACATATTTCAGACGTTGGCAAGCTTGCAGCATTAAACTCCCATTACACCTGAATGCACCAAACACTAATTAACCTCATTTTCCAGAAGCGCTGGCGCGAACGCTGGAAGTTTGACGCACAGGTGCGCTCTGAAAAAACATAAAGCTTAGGAAAAAAAAAGGAAAAAAAGCAGTACAAATGTAGCCAGAGGGAAGACAACAAGAGAGTCGCCGGATTTAGCAACACAAACACACGTACACACACACAAATAGGCAAAAGCATCACGGCCTATTTCCCCTGGCACGACGCGAAGCTAACGACACCTGAGCAAAGCGCGCAAGTGCGTGTCGTGCTAACAGATGGTCGTGGCGGTTTGGGTCCCTGAACTCATCAGAACGCGATACGCTGGCGGGCACACCACTCGTCATGGCCCTTTGTAAGCAATAACGGGTTAAAGTGATAATTCCTCGCAAATATGCAGAGAGATAACGCTTCAATGCTAATGCATTGGAGTTTCATTACCACGCACGCCACGGCCAAATCTCAAATGCTTCACAATTTGCTCTTGTCCATCTGTCGAGTCCACGTGATTGAAATTTAGAAGCCAACCGCTTTCAAACTTTCAAAGAGCTCCTCAACTTTCAAGGACAACCCTGAAGCAAGATGGCTGACTTTGTAGGTCAACCTGGAATTGATTTCTTTGACTAAAAAGTCAATGTATTTGATTATGCAGGACTGTTAATGAATAATCACATTTAAAAAAAATGACAGGCTTTGTAGTTCGCTGTTTTATTTTTGAAGATTAGCTGTAATTACACCAAAATTCACGTTTAATCAATATGGCCATGTGTAAATGTATTCTGAAAACCAAAAAATCTTTGCTGAATCTTTCTTTTTCGCCAATTTAGCTAACTTGGGCTCAAAAATCTTCTTCTGACCAAAATGGCTGACTTCTTGTACCTTTTCAGGCCTGTCTTTTTTAGATTTTTTTGGTGGGTCTACACATGGTGAAAAATATTACTAAATTTTACTCCGCTAGCTTAAACTTGTCTTTATAGCTATCTGCAATGAAGCTAAGTTGGCCTAAAACCTCCATTCATACTAATGGCAGCCATGTTGGCAGGGGCAATAGCATAGCGACAACAGTACTTGAAACCGAACAGGAAAACGGCCATTTTGGGGACTCGACGCAATGACGACGGATCCGTTCATCTCCGCCGGGGGCCGATTATTAGCGTCCTCGGTGATGAAGCCTCCGCATTACGCTGGCGCGGGAGTGGGCCGGACGTGGGATGTCATTTACGCCCGACGGCGAGCGATGGTCGGTCTTGGTAATTCCATCAGCGGCGGATCGACACCATTATCAGTCGGGAGCACCGCGTCGATGAGTCGCTTGGCGGGACGCTTCCCGTGGCAGAAACTCCCTTGCCGCTTTTATTGAGCGGCGAGAAAATGACATTGCAGCTTTTTTTTTCTTTTTCTTATTGGACTCCTGCAAATTTGTATGTGTTGAAGGCAAACGGATTATGTCAGTCGGACTCACCAATTCACGTGTTGGATATAGATTGGAGTTGCTCGCCCACCCGCCGACTGGGGAATTGACTCATGCAATGGCAATAGGCGTCCAATCCATCTTGACTGTCACGATGGATTGGACGCCTGTTGTCATCAATGGCAGCCGATGCTAATTTAAAGGAGAAAAAAAACAGTATATCTAATAATAATAGTAATGTATAATAGTAATATCTAAGTACTGTTTAATATCCAAGTAGTGTTTGATATCTAAGTACTGTTTAATATCCAAGTACTGTTTAATATCCAAGTACTGTTTAATATCCAAGTACTGTTTAATATCCAAGTACTGTTTAATATCTAAATACTGTTTAATATCTAAGTACTGTTGAAACCAGCTCTCAAAATTATATTCATGAGAGTTTAATATCTAAATATCACTTTTTTTGTGGGTGGACATATGATAAAAATGTCACCAAATTTCATTATGCTATCTTAAAATAACTTTATAGGATGTACTTTTCTTTACAGCCTTGTGCAATGTAGCCAATTTGGCATAAAATGTCTGCTTCTTATGCCTTTTCAGGCACACTTTTATCCCAATACGATATTTTCTCCAGACCTGTTTGTGGGTCTACTCATGATAAACACGCCCCCCAAATTGTATAATCATAGTTCAAACTGGCTTTTGGGGGGTCCGCATTTTGTTCTAATTCCAGTTTAGCGCTTAAATTGTCTGTTTTAGAGCAAAACGGGTGATTTCTTGTCAGCTTGATGTTATTTGGAGCTGTTTTGCGTGTTTTATTTTCCACTTTTTTTCGGCCTCCCTGCTTCTTCTACCTTTTATGGCTGCGGGGGGTGACTTTTCCAATATTTTGTGTGGCTGTATCACTGTGTGTAGTTTGCAAGGTCCTGCTTTTGTTGTGCTCTTGCTTGCGTGTCGCCTGCCGGTCAGAGATAAGACTCAGCGGGGCGGAGCTTAGATGCGCAACTGCCAATCAAAATCAGCGGAGGTGTGCTTGCTTGCGTTTGTGCGTGCCTGCCAGTTGCCTTGCCCACATACAGTACATCTTCTATATATTTTTTCAGCTAAAAATAACAATCCAAATCAATATTTGCGTGGACAGTGGTGGTTATGCAGAGGGTTGCTAGGCTTTGCTGTTCGCCCACAGGCTGCCATTGACAATAATAGAAGTCCAATTGGTTTGAATTGGGGAGGTTGGCGTTGAAGGGATCTCATTTTTTTTGGAACAGGATAAAGTTTTAGTGTTTGTTTGTGTTGTTGTTGTTGCTCTAATGATTGTTTTAAGAAAAAAAAGACAATTTGAGCCTTGATTTCATCTCAAGACAAAAACAAAAACACTGAAATTTGCTTTTTTTGGCTATTTGTTGCCCTTAATCTCTTATTTGATTGGCGTCCCTTAATCCGGTGTTTCCCCAAACACTCTAGGGCAAGGGTGTCAGACCCGGGGTTGGTTCGCGGGCCGCTTTAACGTCAATTTGATTTCAAGTGGGCCGGACCATTTTAGATATAATATTTAGATTTTTTTCTTTTATAAATGGATTAAAAGAACTGGATCAAAAAACCCTGAATATTCCGTTTTTTATAAATCTCAAATAATATTTATTTTAGCTTTTTTTAATATATATTTTTAGATTTTACAAAATTATTATTGAACTAAAAACACAGAAAAAAACGATTAAAAAATGACATTTATTGATTCAAAAAGGGGGGAAATCCAGAAATTTAATATACATTTATGCTCTTCATTTTTGAACTAAAAACACAGAAAAAAACGATTAAAAAGTGACAGATGGATGAGTCATCTACTGCCACCAGTGGCAACCTAGGAGTCGATTTAATCTTTTTGTGTAGTTCTCGATCGGATCGAGGAGCCGAAATGTGAATAAAGGAGGAAGTGGTTGCTATTCCGTCACCGTCCGTCTTTTCCTTTCATGTGCAAGATGGGACGCTTCTTAGAGAATATTTGAGGAGGAATTTATAAGTAATGCATGAGCAGGTATGAGGTGAGTGAGGAAGAAGAAGGGTGAAAAGTTGAAAGCAATCAGGAGCAACATGAGCATGTCGTCAGGTGGCCCTCTTCAAATAAAGTAAAAAGAGTAGGAAAAAAAATACACAAATTAAAATTTGACGAAATAAAAGATCAAGAGTGTTAAAATATGAATTGCTACAAATGAAACAAACTTGAATTACAAGCGAATTCAATAATATATACAATGTGAGCTGAAATCATGACAAAATATTGACGCAAATCTACTGAAAACACTGAAACTTGACTGGATTACAATGTAAACTGGAATGGAATTGTTCAAATCCACTTCAAATCCAATTCCTTCAATGTGAGCCTCACACTTGCACACATCCGCACTGTGTTTACACTTTGGTGACAGTGCGAGTTTGAATTGAGCACTTGAGAATAAAGCTGAGGCGAGGCGAGGCAAGTCAGCCAACCAGCCAGCCAGGCAGCCAGCACCTGCCAATCAAACACGTTCGGCTCAGCCAAGCCTGTCGCCAGATAGCGTTCGTAAAAAACTCCATGCTACGTCTGCACATTTGTCGCTCCTTTTCTGACAAACAAACTTTGACATGTTGCCATATTGAACAAAAATACTGCTTTTTTTAGTTTGAAAAATGAGTGGTCTTAAAGCAAGGTTTCTTCATTTGTTATAATTTACACCGGATAACACTTAGGTTTCCATATTGAAGATAAATCAGCTTTTTTTATTGATTTAAGTTTCAAGAGTCAAATGCTCATAAACAACATTGAGTAATACCTCAACAGAAATGTCTTTATGCAATAAAACTAACAGACCACTCCATTTTTTTTAGCTAGGTCTACAATGTCTTCTGTGTCTTATGTTTTTCTCGCTAATGCAACCAAGACATTTCCCAAATACAGGATGAAATCAAGTTCCTAACCTAACCTAAATTCTCTGAATACTTCACTATTTTATCAGAATACACTAATGTGACCACATTGGAAAAACATGTCAAATCTATCAAAAATAATAAATCATCAAAAATACAATACTCTCAAACTATATCAAGTCATACCTCAAATTAACGGGTTTCATGCAAAGAATCTTAATGTTTATATTTGTTGCCTTAAAAAAGTTTTTTTAGCATGGAATATCACCCATTCTTCAGAATTTGTTTAAATATGAGTGTTTTTTTTTTACATTGACTCTGGTATATTATGATTAGCAAGTTAGCATTAGCAGTCCTCACAATCATTTGTGCACATATCTCAAAACCTCAAAATAAGAATCTCAAAAGTCATAACTTGTACCTCAAGGTGTTTTTAGGTTGCTAGTGTAAAGGTGTGTGCTTGTGTGTTTTTGAGTGATTGACAGCTGGCTGACTGGGCTGGCAGACTACATCCATAAATTGTATTCATAAATATTCCCAAGCGGCCTTGAGGGAAGCCAAATATTCGGGTCAGTGCACCTTCTCCCACATGTTAATAAAGCCAGTCAGTGTATAAATCTGAATGTAAATATAAATACCACCATAAATATATAAATATGTGTCAGCGTGCTGGAAATTGAAGCCGTAAAGCAGCCCAAAGCTTTTAGACGTGACAGCCGGCTTTTCAAGCGCCTGTCAACAAAAGTGACAAATGAGTTTTACAGCTAAACACTTTCTCTTCTTACTTTTGATTGAGCTTTTTTTTTCTTTTTTCTTCTCCCTTTTTATTTTGTTCTCTCCTCTCACTTCACATTAGCGTCACTTAGCATCGAGTCGGCGGCCGACTGGCCTTTGACAGATAGCTCGGGCGGCGGAGAGGATCCCGATTGGTTTCATCCGCGTGTTAGCTTCTTAATACAGCGGAAGGCTAATAAGCTGTCATCTTTAAACCCCTAAAATATGGCGTCTTGTACGGCTTTTTGAGGCTTTTTCCCGTGACAAACGTGTCTACCGAATTTTGTGTTGACAACCTTAAACGGGCTGAATTTTGGACATTTTTCCAGGTGGAGGTTATAAAATATTGAAATGAAACTGTTGCCTTTACATTTTGATCCAAAATGGCTGCCTTATTGTGGGTTTTTGTTTATGGATTCTTGAGATTTTGTTTGTTGGGCTACCTATCATAGATATGCTTACCAAATGACACACTGCTACGCCAACCTGACTTTACACTTTGATCCAAAATGGCTGCCTTATTGTGGGTTTTTGTTTATAGATTCTTGAGATTTTTTTGTGGGGCTACCTATCCTAGATATTCACATCAAATAACACAATGCTGAGCCAACCTAGACTCTGGAGGCAGAATTTTTAAACAAATCCACAGTTCACTTTCACGTTCCCATAACATTTTGAGCCAAAATGGCTGCCTCCTCACCTATTTCCCCACATAAGTTCCTATGACTTTTTTGTGGGTTTAGCCCCGATAGACCTGTCTACCAAATTCCACGTTGCCCAGCATATCCGAATTCTCCCCCAGTAATCAAGGAAGAGTCACGGAGGCCATTTTGGGGCTTGTCTCAACGTCTAACGGTGATTTACGAGCCGCAGAAAGAGCTCCAAATGTGGATTTATACGGGTCCAGATGAACCAAAGCGGCTAACGGTTGATGTGTTTTTTTTTTTTTTTTTTCCGGGACAGCTCCGCCCACCCCCATCGCCCCACCGGAGCTGCTGGCCGTGGGCGCCACCTACCTGTGGATCAAACCCAACGCCAATAGCATCATCGGGGATGGGCCCATCATCTTGAAGGAGGTGGAATACCGCACCACCTCGGGGAACTGGGCAGAGAGCCATGTGGTGGACGCGCCCACCTACAAGCTGTGGCACCTGGACCCCGACGTGGAGTATGAGATTAAGGTGCTGCTGTCCAGGCCCGGAGAGGGGGGGACTGGACCCCCGGGGCCGCCGCTGGTCACCAGGACCAAATGTGCAGGTAGGTGCCATTTTGCTTTTTGAGAAATTGCAGTGATGAAATTGCATGGGGGCAAAATGGCCGCTTTAAATAGACCGTTTTTGTAATAGAATGAATTTGGTATTAATGAAAACATAACAACAACAACAACAAAAATCAGCAAACCAAATCCAGTTAGACTTGGCAACCTTGAACAAACTTATCAACTATAATTTGGTACTCAAAAATAACCTAATGTTCCTAAAATGAGAGAAATTAACATGTTTAATTCCTCTTTTTTCTCTTTTTTTAGAGAACCAAAACGACATTTTCACTTTTTTAAATGTATTCAACACCAAACTAGTTTTTAAATGACATTCAAAAAACATATGACACAATGAATAGGAAAAAACTCATATTTTTGGTGGACCATTTTTTTTATATGATCAGAAACTAAGACCAAAAATATGTTTTTAAAAAAATAACAATACTAAAACATAAAACGACATGTTAAATATGTTTCCATAAGTTTTTCGAATAACTAAAACATGAGGTTCAGAAAAGCAGAAAAAAAAACAAGTGGCACTTGAAAAAAGTGCCACTTATAGTCCGCGAATGACGGTAGTTTGTTATATTTAAAAATGACCATTTTGTTTGTTTTCTTACAATATTCTGTCACATTTTTTTTTAAAGAATGAGCCAAAATACACGTCGGCAATCATTAATGAGACAACATATCGCCCAGTAAAATTTGTAAGGCCCACCGGTAGTTGGAAAAAGAGCTTTTTTTGCTGTCAGTTTTTGTCGCTTTGGAATTCCTGACTGTCTTTTGGCCCTTTTTTTGGAATGCGTTTGGGGAAAGCGTGATGAACGAGCGGCGCCGCGTCGCCCATTAATCCAAACGGCCGCGGGGAGAGCCGACGCAGTGGCGGCGGAAATCAATCTTGCCGCCCCTCCTCCTCCCCCCCGACTCCCCGACGCCTTCCCCTTCGCTTTTAGTCGGCGACCAATCGTTGGCCCGACACTGAGAAGCTGTTTTTTTTTCTATTGCTTTCAGATTGCGTGCTGTGACGAATGACTTTGTCATAAAAAGATTATTGGAGGAAAAAACACATTTATGATCATGAATTTTTGACGTAAAAAGGTGACTCTAGTGAATTTTAGACTTTTTTTAACAAGAAAACGGAGCAAGATTGGGAATATCTGTTTTACATTGTCATTTTTTGAATAAATTAAGAAATATTCAGATTATACCAGATTAAACAGTAATAAAAACTGCAAATCTGGCAATATTATAATTAGATATGTTTTTTTTCGAAGTAAATTTGTGCAAAAAAAGTTGGGTAACGTACATTTTTTTTAAATACTGCTAATATTTGTTTTCATAGAAATGAAAAAAAAAATTACTATCTTGTCAAATTAATTTAAATATTTTTGAAGCAACCATATTACATTTTTTAAAATCATTTTATGTATTATTTACATTATTATTATTTTCTTACCAGGAAAAAATACATAAACACTGTAAAAGATATCACTGTAAAATGACCACTTTAAAAAATATTTTAAAAAACAACAACCATATTTTTTGTCAAAAACAATTACTTTAATAATAATTTCAGCAATTTCTTCCAAACCAAAACTAAATATTTTCAACTTTTCTCCAAAACACAAACTCTTTCACTATCATTGATGACCTTAAGCGTCCAATCATCCTTTTGAGTTCATCACGAGGTCAATTGCCGCCAGCCAATGAGTCAAAAAAAACAAAACAAAAATATTGTCGGTGGGCCAAAAACGATCGGTAAAGTGCGAAAGGGAGGGCAAAAAAAAAAAAAAAGCAAGCTCTCGCCCAAAGGCGGAGTCTAATTGGCTGACAAAGGAAGAGTGACGGGCGGCGACCCCTCTCGAACTTTCGATCCGCCTCGTTAGTCTCCGGTCCTGCGGCCAATTAGAAGCTGCGGCTAGGAAAGGGGGAAACTAGACGGCCTCTCCTTTCCCGTTAAACGGAAAAAGGTGAACCCGCTTTCGTGTCAAAATCTTCCTACTTTGTCCAAAACCTCTCAAATAATAGCATTTACTCAAAAAAGTTTGATTTATAGTCCGGAGAATACATTGTTTTGAACTTTTTCTTTTCAGTGGGAATATTTTGATATAAAAACCATGGGTGTAACACAAATGATGCAAGAACCGCCAAATAGCGAAATCTGCTAATCCCACCCGGCCTTAGAAGTACTGTGGAAACCATTTTGATATGATAAGGGGCGCTACTTTTTATAGCGTGTTCAATTGACCTGGTAAATGTCACATTTTGGGCTTTGTGGCCATCACTTGATACATTTCTCATGACAACAAGATCAATGTAGCCTTTGGGCAAGTGTACATTTCACGCTAGGACACGAAACGTCCTCACGGAAAGACATAAGAGACGTACGAGTGCAAATCCAGGCAGTCTTTAAGTTTGAACGTGAGATCCAAGCGGCTCGTGAGGCATTTTGTGGCAACTTCCACCTAATCTTCCTAATAATCCCGTCAGCGGCTTTCCCAAAGCCGACCTTCCAAATCCTCCGTGCACCTCAAAGGGCTTTTTTTTTTCTTCTTTTTACATTTTTTTTTTAAACTAAGGTTTGACGTGTGTCGACGCAAAGCTACTCAAGTTTCGACGGGAGGCTGTTTATTTTTAAGACATTTTTCTCTGACTTCACTAAGTCAGAAAATGAGCCAGGCAAAAGTGTTATTTTTGATTTTTTTGTTCATTTTTTGATGGTTGACATGATTTTTTTGCAGTTTTTCAAAATTGTATTTCATGTTTTTCACTAAATGTCACTGTGTCAGGAGGATTGGACGCCAAATGATTGGACAGAGAGAACTACCGTAATTTGTCGCTTAAAAAAATCCCAAGTGAATTGAGGGTACGGCTTATATGTGCACGAATTTGACGCAAAACACCGTAATGCAAGACTTATGGTAACTTATTTCAAAAAATATAAAAGGTAATGTTTGTTAAATTGGGTAAAATTAAAGATAAAATCCTCACATAAATCAGGAATGCGAATGATTAATCATTTCCATTAATTTGTATTATTAAATCTATACAATGTTTGCTTATGCCTGTTTTTAACATTGAAGTATTATGTATACATGCATATCATCTTAATTAACAGTAAATGAGTAATATTGATGAAATCCAGTATATCAGTAATAATACTCAGAATTGGAATTATTTTTGATTAAAACTATATTTTATTTGCCATCCCATAGACGACACCAATCATCCAATCCAACTGAATTCGAATTGGTAGTTCAGAAAATACTCACTGTTGATCCCTACTTCTTTGGGGATTTTTTTGGGGGGCTAATCCCACACAATCTGATTATTTGTCTCCGTACCCCGTCGCTGCCAAATGTCTGTCTTTGGCATTTTGACCCCCGGGGAGCCAGAGCAAACCAGACGGGATAGCCAAGCCGACCCCAAAAAAGATCTCCAGATTCAGGCGATGGTCCTCCTTTAATCTGATATCCCCCCCCCCCCCCCCCCCCCCCCCCATATCGGGAACGCAATCCCCCTCAATTGCGTCTAATCTCACTTCTCATCCAGCTAATCTGATCCTGTCTTCCTACAAACATGCCTCAATTTGGGATTTGGGGCAAAAAAATCCAATAACTCCAACTATATAAAGCCTACTTTGTTGTCTTTTTGGGGATACAAAAAAAATCTGTCTAATTGGGACCCCTAAAGTCCTCCTAAAACCAAAATCAATTCCTGTTTCTCGTCGAAAATAAAATTGGAAACGAGAATACTCAAGTGGAATAAAAAATAATGATTAACAAAATAAGAGAACATTTACTTTGTTTTCTTTTATTTTTCCAATAAGATCCTACTCTTTTAATTAAACCCATTAAAAAAAAATCTGGGAATATTTTATTTAGTTTTTTAATGAATTCCACAAAATTAAAAAGAATACACATACATCTTACCTTTATTTTGAATTCAATCATAAATATAAAATTATAGATAAAAAAGGGGAATATTTATTGTTTCCCTCCTTTTTATGTAAAAAAAAAAATCTCAAATAAATTTAAAAAACCCACCTTAATTTTAATTTGCGATCCAATCAATCTTGGATTTGTTAAAAAAAAATTACAGCTCTTTATGAAAAAATGTGGACAACCCCCATACCTACAAGTCCATACATGGCGGCGTCCATTAAATCAGATGTCCATCTCCATAGTCAATATATTCTCCTTAATAATGTTCAATCTCGTTATTTTAACTGAGCGATCTTATGACGCTTGTCGACTAATTGCCCGAGGCTAACGAGCCGGGGTCGCGTTCGCCGTCGTCGAGCGCTAATTAGCGGAGCTCCGGAGTCGGGGAGGGGCGGCGACCTCATCCCCTGATGGTGACTTACGGTACAAATTATGGATTTTTTTTTTTAATTCCCCCCAGATCCTGTCCACAGTCCGCAAAACGTCAACGTGGTGGATGTACGGGCGCGCCTTTTGACCATCCAATGGGAAACCTTTGGTTACACCGTCACGCGCTGCCACAGCTACAATCTGACGGTATGTACACAATATAGTGCACAAATAACAACAACAAACAGGCAAATAAATAATCAATAAATAAGATGAATAAATAAGTAGTCCAATTGAGATCAGTAGATTGTTTTGTCTCAAGTCCAGGATGAGTTCTTTGGTTTTGGGGATCTAGTTTTTGAGTCTATGGACTCAACAACAAACAAACACATAGATAATCAATATATAGCAATGATATATAAATAATGACGAAATAGGAATGGATAAATAAGTAGTCAACATAATAAATAAGTAGTATAAGTTGTAGTAATAAGTCTTGATTAGGTCCTAGGTGTAAGCTTGAGACATTTCTTGGGAAAAACTGTCCTTGAGTCTGTTTGTCTTGGCTGTTATGGCTCTTTAGCGCCTACCCAAGGGCAGTAGGTTGAAATGGTGGTAGCCGTAATGCGTATTATTGTCTTTTCTAATCCTTTCTTCCCTTAGTAGATGCTGGACTGGGTTGGTAGGGGACAGTTGATGATGTTATGCTACCCCCCCTCAGGTGCAGTACCGCTACGTCTTCAACCAGCGGGAGTTTGTAGCGGAGGAGCTGATCCGGACGTCTTCTCGCTACACGTTGCGGGATTTGCGTCCGTCGGTTACCGTCAGGCTCCGCCTAGTGCTGGCCAACGCCGAGGGTAGCAAGGAGAGCGAGGAGATCGTCAAGCGCACCGATGAGGACGGTAAGAAAAAAACTTTAAAATGACATTTTTGTTTTGTTCACTTCCTTAAAAAACAACAAAAAATTAGGAACCTACGTATTTCATTTTTGGACTACTAGAGCGTTTTTAATTGGGGGAAAAACGGAGTCGACTGACCAAATGATACATTCATTCAATTAAGGGGCGTGTAGGGGGTGCTGGAGCCAATCCCAGGTAACCAGGGGCATGAGAATGGGTCGCTAGCCAATCGCAGGGCACAATGAGATGAACAATGCTTCTAAATTGCCTATCGGAGCTCAACGTATACCACAATTGAACCTCCAACGAGAGAAATCGTCTTTGGCGGCGAGTAAACGGCCGACTGGAACAGACGCAAAGCCGCGGCGCGAAAAAGGCAAAAAAATACAAGCGACGGATTGCCGAGCTGAAACTTAATCAAGCGGAGGTCAGCGCGCTCGGCCAAAGGCGCCCGCGTTGAATGATAAGCTGCCGACGGGAAGGGACATCATCTAATTGCCTTTCTTTCCGAGAGAGTCGTTTGCGTGGCTCGCCACACATTTTAATTACGGCGCCGGCCT
Source organism: Stigmatopora nigra (assembly GCF_051989575.1). NCBI lineage: Eukaryota > Metazoa > Chordata > Actinopteri > Syngnathiformes > Syngnathidae > Stigmatopora > Stigmatopora nigra. The sequence continues at coordinate 3,760,448 of NC_135517.1, forward strand.
ATTTGTTAGCTTACGTTCCCTTTGTGGGGAAATTGCTTTGCCTGTTTCCTGTTGGACACTTGTTACTATTCGTTTGGGGCTGTTTTATGCTCACTTGAGGGCATTTCTGGGTCACTTGTTGTTGATTTAGGCTCACTTCATGTTGGTTATCACTTCATTTTAGGGCACTTGCTGTTGATTGATGGTGACGGTTGTATTACTTCATTATGGCCACTTGTGTGGGACACTATTGGTTTTTGGGGGATTTTTTTTGCATAGAAATATTTATAAATTGGGTAAAAAAAATACATGTTATTTAGTTTTAAGTCACACAAATTTGAGGGGAAATCATCTTGAGACAACGCAAATTTTTCCAGGTTGAAAAATAATACTGCGTTTTAGCCAATGCTTAAAAATCATGGGAAAAAAACTGCAGTTTACCACATTGAAAACGTACAATGAGATTTAAAGTGTCACCATAAAGTGCACACATTAATAAGTAGTCATAACAAGATTTAAGGAATTTTAGAAGACTAAAAGTATGTAAAGTGAACATTTTTTTGAGTTGTGTTCTTTTTTTTGTGGCTGTAGTGCCCGGCTCGGTCCAGTCCATTCAGAACACCACATACGACGACAAGATTTTCTTGCAGTGGAAGGCCCCCAACGAGACCAATGGCGTCATCACTCAATACGAGGTCAGTCCTAAAGTCCCAAAATTCATAGAAAACATACAAAGAGGAGTTATTGTTTTTTAACAAAATAGGGTCACCTTCAATCCATTGACATTGTTTTGTCTCAAAAGTAATCAATTTAATCAATACTATTTGATATCAAGGTTTTTTTGGGGTGACAAATTTGGACAAGTTCTCAGTCAATCTTGATCTTTTTATACTAACATTTTGGTGCAGATGACAACTTTTTGGGGGGAAAATGGAAAATTTTCATCGTCAAATGATGACCATCACAATTATAATTGATCGTTTTGATGTTGTTTACTTTGGAGAAAGGTTCAACTTAATTTGCATATTTCTTAAATGTTTTATCTTTAAAAATATATAAATATATTGTCCATAATTTAGCTCTGTTTGCCCCTCTATTTTTTTGGTGGTAGTCTTAAGTTTAACAAGACAAAGTTTGGACTTTGTCCCTTTTCAGAATTCGTCTTTTGGTCGGAACAACCCAACTTTTTAATACCATAAAACATTTTTTTCCTGCAATTTTTCAGCCCCACAAGAAAATTCCCCAAATTCGATCCAAAAGCATCCATTTTTCTTCCTACCTTCTTCTTCTGCACGAAAAGCACACTTTTTACCGGCGGTAGGGCGCCGTCTTTAATCCCGTAATTAGCCGCAATTATCCTTCGAAGTGAGGCGTGGGATTTGCGTGGTGGTGGTGCCGCCGTCGCCGCCATCGCCGCCGTCCACCTGCGCCGCCGTGCCCCCCCCCTCGCCTGATGGGCCATTGTGTCCGAGGTGGAGCGGTCCTCCAAAGCCACATTGGGTTAAAAGGAGAGATAACAGAAGCCTTTAGATGTGGCAGATGAGGACCGCCATCCCACAATAGGAGTAATTATAGTCATTATCTCTAATGGGGCGCATTGTGCCAGGCCTGTGATATGTTTAGTAGATGATGACGCCTTTAGTAGATGGTGCATTAATCAAAGCCTAGAGGGGGCCGGGAGGCCGGGGGGTTCTTTTCAAGATGCTAGCTCGGATGGAAAGGAAACCTGGACCTCCACCAGTGGCCTATCAATTAATATTTACATCATATTTTTGGATTATCAGTAGTTACAGAGTGTATCACAACCTCCAGAGAGGGTAAGAAAAAAACAGCAGTCTGGTGGAGAAGTGGTTAGCATGTCTGCCTCGCAGTTTTGGGCTTGTGGGTTCGATCCCAAGTATGTCTTTTCTATGTGGGGTTTTCATGTTCTCCCCGGGCTTGGGTGGAGTTTCACAGGGTACTCCGCTTTCCTCCCGCATCCCAAAAACATGCATGCTAGGCTAATTCAATGCTAAATTGCCACGAGGTATGATTGGTTGCCCTTTGTCTGCTTGTGTCCTGTGATTGGCCGGCCACCAATTCCAGGTGTTCCCCCTGTTATAATAAGTAGAAGATTGTGGTACCCAAATATGATGCTAAGACAAGTCCAAAACTGAATGAGGTCTTGTTTTGAAGGTGTACTAAGCTCCGCCCTTCCCTGTTGTTTTGCCCATGCCGCATCGTTGCATTGTCAACCGAGCACTAAATTTAGCCATGTGTTCGAGTCCTTGAGCCGCTGACCCCGTTTAGTCTGTCACGGCGTCCATTTTGGGGCGACAACGAGCTATCGTTTACACCCGTGTGGACTCTTTGCGCCGTCCGTATTGGTCACAGAAGCCGTCCCCGCGGAACCGCTGCCGAGGTAAAAGGGTTCCGGTTTCCGCACTGCTGCAATCGTCAGGAAGAAGAAGAAGGGAAGGGGAGAAGAAAAAAAAGCGCATTAAGCAGTTCGTGTCTCCGGAGGGAGGGGGCGCCGATGGATCTTGACAGAAGAGAAGTGCTCGGTCAGGTGGCACAAAAAGCGTGTCTTTATTGAGACTTTTTTGGGGGTCTCATTATAATAAACATCCCGACCAAATTTGAGACTTTTTTGTGGGTCTACCCATGACAAATCTGCTTACCAAATTTCCTTATGTCAAGTCAAACTGTCTTTACAAAAAAGACAGTCAAAAGGGCTCACTTGCTTCTAAATGATGCCTAAAAAATCTGCTTTTCAACCAAAATGGCAGACATATTCCTCATGGCCTCTTTAGACTTTTTTGTGGGTCTCACCACCACAGACTTTTCTACCAAATTTCCCATCCCCAAGTCATTTCCATCTGTCTTTAGGGCTGAATTTTCCAAGAATCTGACAAAAACAAGATGGCTAAATTAGCGTTCAATTCAATTACCAGGCAGCCATTTTTTTCAGAGGCGTAACCGTCCTCCTTATGATCCAGCGCTTGATTCAAGTGGCAAACAAAAGCCGGCGCCCTCGTTTTGTCGCAAGAAAATGTCACCGACGGGTAGACGAGGAAAACAAAGCCTCACACGGCTCCCCAGAAAATGGAATTGTTCGCCGGAGCGGCACTTTGGACGGCCCTCTGGGCCTCCGGAGACCGCATCCAAGAGTCCTTGAGCAAGACACTTTAACGGCCCCGCTGAAGACTTTGGCAGCGGCGCGGGAACGCGCTCCGACTGCTCTTTAGGTACCATTAAGGGAGCGCCGCCGCCGCCGTTCTCGCGCATCCATCTCCATTTGGACGCACGCAATTATACGCTACGCGCTCGTTCGACAGCGCCGCAGCTACTTCACCGCTTCCCAATCATTCCGGGCCATCGGATAAATAGCCGCGCCGCCGTAAATGGCGCCGGAGTTTTTTCGGCAAATGTCAGTAAAGCGGCAGGTGAATGGCGAATATTTGTCGGTTCAAGCCCGCAGATGTTACGTCCAATCGCTTCTCTGCAATGATTTTGTCATTAGTGGATGTCAAAGTGCTAATTTTGCTCTTTTGATGACGTTTTAAGCTAAAAAAAAAAGCTGATTTTTGGTCAACATGGCAACATGTTTGTGGAAACTGAAAAAATAAAGCCAAATTATGACACCTTGCATGAAGCCTGTTCATTTGAGGTATGACTTCATATTATTTGACACTTTTATTTTGAAGGTTTGCTGATACTATTACATCCCCACCCAAAAATATTTTTGGTTCAATACGGCAACATGTTTGTGTATTCTGAAAAAATATTGACAAATCAAGATACCTTGCGTGAAGCCTGTTGATTTGAGGTATTACTTCATATCATTTGACATGTTTTCATTTTGAAATTGATTTTTCATGCAAAAAAAGATTTTTTTATTCAATATGCTAACATATTTGTGTATCCTGATGAAATAATTACACGTGTCCCGATCATATGAGGTATTACTTTATGTAATTTGACACTTTTTTGGGGAAAATTCAGGACCATTTCATTAAAAAAAGCCATATTTTTGTTCAACAGTGAACATGTAAGTACATTCTAAAAAAAACAACAACAACAAATCTGGAGATTTTTCTCCAGCGGGTTTGATAAGTGGAGGCCTCCCAATCAGGATTTTCAACTCCCACAACAACTTGAGTCCTGATTGGACTTGATTTCAGGTCACGTTCCCCCGGCGACCGCTCGGCGCTCAATCCGCCGCAAAATAATCCTCCGTGGGGCCAGGTGACATTTTCAAAAGTCATCGGCCGGCTGCCAACGGAGACTTTCTATTTTGCCACTTAAAAACAATGCGCTTTCATGGATTTTCTTGGCATTTAACTCCCGTGTGGCCAAATAAGACCACACCTCCCGGGACAAAACATTTTGATGGTAAAAAGACATTTTTATTTTTTGCTTGGAATATCACCCATTTCAAAAAAGCTGGACCAAATGTTGTGATGATAAATGGCCTTAATGAAAGGTTTTTTGATTGGTCTTTAGTTTTTGGGAATTCTTTACATGTCGTGTTGAACAAAAATCTACTTCAAATATCACCATAATTTGAATATGAAATTGTACCAAATTATTTATACACCTCAATGAGACAGTTTTGATAAAAGTTGTGGTTTTCAACCAAAAAATGTTTTTATTTTATTTATTTTTGGTTGAAAGTCCCTACTGTTTGGCAAACTGCAATGAGTAATACCTCAAATGAACAGGTTTAATCCCAGGTCTTTAAATTTGCTATAAATAATATCTCAAAATCCATGTTGCCAAAAATTTGAACATTAACATGCTGTTTTTGTAGATAATGTCACCAAATTTTTTGAACGGATTTCAACTAAACTACATTGATTAGTACATAATACAAATCCTTTTCATTTGCCCCCTCTTTTCCCACTTATTGGACAAATATGTTTTTTACATCAACCGTGACCAAATCATCCAAAAAAAAAAAATGATGCTAAACTACATGGAGTAATACCTCAAATGAACGGGCATGACGAAAGGTCTCTGGATTTATCATTCACCCCCCAAAATACCCATGCGTGTTCCCATATTGAACAAAAACGTTGTTTTTTTTTTTTAAACGTGATCATTCTTTGCCAGCTTTGGCAGTTCAAAGGGATTAACTTGACGGCATGAAATGCGGCGTGAATGAGTCCAAATATTCAAGAAATAATCCGATATGGAGTCTTGTCAAAACGCTTGCTACGTTGTTTTTCTTTTCTTGTTTTTTTTTTTTTTTCCCCGATGCGCCTACGCCTGTCCTTGATTCCTTCGGTCCTTTTTCCACCGACGCTTTCGTTGAGTTCATCCAGGGGAAATAATGAAGTATTGACATTTATGAAAAGGCGCCGGACGTCTTTTTAATAAGCTGTCAGAGGCGCCGTACTTTCCTCTGATCTACCGTCCGTCATTATGGCGCCTAATGACCGCGCCGGCTCGGACCCTTCGCCATTCCCAAAGCTCGGCGCCCCCCGCGAACGTCCTTTACGAGTCGCCGCCAAGCGTATTTCATTTGGCTTTTTTTTTTCGCTTTTTCATCTTCAAGCCGTTTACGATGGTCGCTGTTTGTTTTTATTAGCGAAACACGGCCCGCGTTTTGTTCTCGCCGTTGTTGGCCGCGAGGCAATTGATGGCTTTTGTTCGGGAGGCGGCGAGGGGCGCGACGTGGGTTCGGGCGCTCGTCATCTATTGCCGATAAAGCTTGATTAGGAATTAAAACAAGGGTATCAAACTCGGGTTGCTTCGTGGGTTGCATTAATGTCAACGCCATTTCATGTGGGCTGGACCATTTTAGATGTAATATTTAGATTTTCAAAAATTTGATTAAAAGCCCCAAATAGTCAGTTTTTATAGATCTACAGCAATGTTTATTTTTGCTTTTTTTTTCTTTGCAATGGAAAATTAATTTTAATCATATTTCATTTCAAATGGAAACAATTTTTTTTTATTATGTTCAATATTAAAGTGGAAAACGGAAAATATCTATTCAATTTTAGATTTTACAAATTGCTTTTTGAAGTAAAAACACAAAAGAAATAAAATTGATTAAAAAATGACAAATATTGATTTAAAAGGGGGAAAATCAGGAAATATAATATACATCTATCATCATTTGAGTTTGATCCTAAAATATAAACTCATAATTTACTTTCTCGGGCCGCACAAAATGATGCGGCGGGCCACATTTGTCCCCCGGGCCGCTACTTTGACACCTGTGAATTAGAATGTAAAGCAAGTCAAACTGTGAGAGATTTCCCCATTGTTTTTATTATAATGCACATCTTCCCTGGCTAAAAATTGTCCTTTGCCGTTGTGTCCGCAGATATCCTACAAGGGCTTGAGTTCTCTGGACCCCAGTGCCGACCTGAGCACCCAATGGGGGAAGGTGAGCAAGCCCACCAATGAGACTCACCACCTCTTTGTGGCCCTCCACCCGGGAACCACCTATCTCTTCACCCTCAAAGCCTCTACCGGAAAGGGGGCCGGACCCTCCGTCACTACCCGCGTCACCACCGAGATAGCGGGTAAGCCCATTCAAAGTTGGGGGTGGGTTCAATAAATAAAATGGAATATTCCTCTAAAACAATAATAATAATATTTATATATAGTATTTAATAAATGAATTAAAAGGCCTGAATATTCAGTTTTTTATAGATCTGAAACAATGTTTATTTGAGCTTTTTTATATATATATATATATATATATATATATATATATATATATATATATATATATATATATATATATATATATATATATATATATATATATATATATATATATATATATATATATATATATATATATATATATATATATATATATATATAGATATATATATAGATTTTACAAAATGATTTTTGAACTAAAAACACAGAAAAATGTATTAAAAAATGACAATTATTGATTTAAAAGGGGGAAAATCAGGAAATGTAATATACATCTATACTCTTCATTTGAATTTGATCCTAAAACAGAAAGTAGGCACTCAAGATTGACTTTCCCGGACCACACAAAATGAAGCGGCGGGCCACATTTGGCCCCCGGGCCACCACTTTGACACATGTGCTCTAAAAAAATATCAATTTTTTCAAAATCTTTTTCTGTGTTTACAGCTCCCAGCATGCCCGAGTACGATTCGGAGACGCCTCTCAACGAGACTGAGTCCACCATCACCGTCCTGCTGAAGCCCGCCAAGTCCAGGGGAGCTCCCATCAGGTCATTTACCGTCATTTTCCTACTAGAAATGACACTTATTTTCTGATCCAATTATACCCATAGTGCCAATTTTCATTTCTTTCCTCTCTTGTTCGTCATATTGTCGTTTTTTTAAAGACTACTGTTGTCCAAAAATAGGTGACATGAATAGATGACTATTTTGGTCTGGTTTTGGTCCCGGTTTGGTTTTTAATCAACTAAAAACTGCGCCCAAATATAAGCGGCCTTAAAAAACGAATGAAAAAATTGTCATTATTTAAAAAAAAAATACAAATCAAATGGAATTTCAAAAACTCAAATAGGATTTATTGTATGTCCTAATGCACAGTTTTACTTTAAGTATAATACATAATACATGTGTACATATATTTGTTTAAAAAATAATAACGGCTTTTATCTTTTATATGTAAAAAAACTGTGAATTTCTTTTTTTTTACATATAAAACAGATTCTAAGTGAAGATAGAATGATTTCCCATTTGAAAAGCAGTATTAAAGAAGAATAGATATTTAGCCACTTGGCCGTAAATTAAAAGAAGTACGATTCATTTTTTGGGGGGTTTTTAGTTTTAGTTTCTGTTTTCCCTTGTGTGCGCCCCCCCAACGCGGCGAGTGATTTTCAACTTTTCCCCGCACCGATTTTTATTGCTAATTTGACTGAATCCCTTCTGGCGGCGCTTCTTCATTTACCCCAAGCACAAATTAGTCTTTACTCGGCGCTCGCTCTCTATTTACTCCTCTCCCAGAGATTTGATTTAATTTTGCCAGCTTTGAGACAAAGACGCTCCCTCGCCGCCGACCCGCCTTGAAAAAAAACGGGGCGAAATAGACAAAAGGCCGACTCGTCTCTGCCTCGACGGCGGCGGCGGCCATTTAGCCTTAATGTAAGCGGCACGGCACGATTGCAGATAATTGCGGGCCGGCTTAATTGCGAAGGGAGGCCTCTTAAGAGCCCTCCACCAATCCGGAAGCAGCCAATCCGTCCTCGCCGTACGTTTCGCAATCAAAAAATATATAAAAAAAAGAACAGCGGGCATTAACTCGTAGGGCGAATAGACCAAACAGAAAAGAAACCACTTGCCATTGCCGCCATTTTGGGGTCATGGAATGTGCTCAGTTGCCCCAAATTGACTTGAAATTGATGTTTCTGAATCCTCAATTCAGTTCTTATCAGCTGGTGGTGAAGGAGGAACGCAAGTCCAAGTCCCGTCGAGCCGCCCCCGAGTGCTTTGCGGCGCCCTTCAGCTTTCGGAACGCCTCCGGCGCCAACTCGGCCTATTACATGGCGGCCGAGCTCCCGCCCGCCAACCTGCCCGCCGCCCAGCCTTTCACGGTGGGCGACAACAGGAGCTACGGAGGATTCTCCAACCCGCCGCTCTCCCCTTCCAAGAGCTACAGCATCTACTTCCAGGCGCTCAGCAGAGCCAATGGGGTGAGTTCTTACTGGAATCGACTTTGCGCCATCGCCCAGTCAAGGTGTTGCTTGCCCGACTTCTTGGGCAAGGTTTGGACTTTTTTGTGGACGCCAAATTAGTTTTTCTGTATCACCATATCATGAGATTAGGTAACTTTATTCATCCCGTATTCTGGAAATGTAATTGTCATTGTAGCAAAAGGGTGAGAATAAAGACACAGAAAAATACATTTTAATTATTATAAATAATTAGGTCATAAGTTAATAAGAAAAAATATTTAAATAAATAAATATGGTAATAAATTAATATATATATATAAATACATAAAAAATAATATATAAATAAATATGTGACTGTATAAATAAATATATATAGAAATAAATACATATAAATATATATCAATAAATATATAAATATATATTAATAATAATATAGAAACCAATTAATCTACATAAATAAATATAGAAAGAAAGAAATATACATAAAAAATATATAATCAAATAAATAAATATATAAATATAGAAATAAATAAATATATAAATATAGAAATAAATATATATAAAAATATAGAAATAAAAAAATATAAATATAGAAATAAATATAGAAATAAATAAATATATATAAATGAATATATATAAATAAATATAGAAACAAATAAATATAGAAATATGCATGTTGTGAAAATTTAAAAAAAACAACTAAATAAATGAAATACAAATATATATTTTTTTCTAAATGTAAAAACAAAATATCTTAGGTATTGTAAAGCAAAGACGGTGGTTGGCACCAACAATTGGAATAAAAGCCAGCTCCCGACTTGAAATGAGGAACGCAAGTAAGAAGTAGAAGCAGGTGTTTTGCCAGTTTGCAACAATCCATCACCCTCGGCTTCTCATTTCGCATCGCACTCTTTCTTTTGCCGTTTTATTGGCGAGCAGCTGCCGTCGTCAATGGAAGAAAGAAAGACGCTTGCTTACCTCACCTGCAATCACTTTTTTAAATTTTTTTATTTTTTTTTTCCACTCCCACACTTTGGCAGCTTTTTGCACATTAACGATACATACAGTAAACATCATTTTAAACCTGTGATTTACAATGTTGTCTTTTTTTTTTTGGATTGCAGGAAACCAAAATCAACTGCGTACATCTGGCAAACAAAGGTAAGAAAGAACACCTTATCACATGTTATTTGTTTATTCTCGTCGTTGAAAAGCAAAATTATATTAAAAAAACACCTGCTAGTAGCTAGCATAGCATGTGCATTTTGGTTCAAAAGTATTTGGACCCCAGACAAACATCAAATTTGTCCTGTTATTTAAAGTGCCAGATTTTGTAGCCAGTTAAAGCTGATTTTGTGTTCAGAAATTAGGCAAAAATAAGTCTTGTGGCTGTCCAAATACTTTTGGCCCCGAGTGCTCAATAGAACACACACGTAGGACATTGGCCTTCATCAACATTCATGTGATCCCGCATGATTTCATGACACGGCATTGTTTTTTCCTTCCTTCCTTCCTCTCCCACCCGCCAATCACGTCAAGTCTTGCCGTTTATCGTGGCTGAATTTTGATTGTTTTTTTCCAAGTGTGGGCTGCCGTCGTCGATGTGCGTGCGTGCGGGCTAACTTTGTGGCCGGCTGTGCGACGTGACGTTTTTATGCAAATGGAGAGAAAAAAAACAAATCATGCATAACCAAAGCGTTTTAAAAGCAGCATGGCTTTTTTTCCCCCTCGATAAATGTGCCTGTCACATTTCACAAAGTTAACAGTTGTATTAAATTGGCTAAAGTGGCTTTGGGGGCTGATTTTTGCAGAAGAGTACATTTTTTTTTGCAGATTTTCACTGTGTTGGGGGCGTGGCTTCATTTTTGTAGCTTCATTATTTCATGATTTTAGGTCAAATTGGCATTGGGTGCAAACTTTTCCAAAACAATTCCAAAGGGCTAGCATGCTAAATAAAAATTAGCTTGGAAATTTGACAAAATGGGAGGCTTCCCGTGTTTTTGATGACTTTTTTGTGGCACTAAATTTCACAAAGCTACATAGAACTAGCTTTAAGAGCTGAATTTTCATAAACAATGCTTAAAAATGCCATGGCCGTTTTTCAATTTAAATCAAAACTGCAGATATTCATTGTTTTACGGGTGCTAATTAATGATTAGCATACCTTTCATATTTCAATGGCAATTCTTTAAGGGCTGACTTATTACATACAATTTGCCCAAAAAATGTTGCTTTCTGACCAAAACGGCAGCCATTTTGCTACATATTGGCGAGTATTGGCCGAATTCCACCATCCAACAGGCTTAGTTTCCTAAAATAACAACAAATATCTCCAATTCGTATCTACCTCTGTGATGCGTTCACTGCCCTCACGTTAGCCACAAAGTCTATCCAACCTCCTCTCCCCTGTCTGTGTTTTCCACCCCCAACATTTGATTTTCCCAGCCTGGCGTGAACCCCCCACCCCGAACATTTTCCATCTTTCACTTCCTGCTTTTCTCGCGTGTTGCTTGATCTCAATGTGGTCAAATGCGCCTTTTTTTCTTAGATGATTTTCTTCTTCTTCTTTCCTTTTTTTTCTGTTGTGTGCTCGTTTGTTTGTGTTTTTTCTTTCTCTCTCTCCTCCCCCCTCCCCCTTCCTCTAATGCTCACCGCCGGCGGTGGGACGCGCGGCCCCCGGCGCTCCTTAGTGGTGATAGGTAGGGGACAAATAACCACGCCGTACATTCTAGTCATCCCAAGCGAAGGTGATTATTGCTTTACAGGCCCACTTTTTTGCTTCCCATGTCATCACACGCTCACCGTGATGTTCGCGGGGGGGGCTGCGTTCAGGCTCACTCACCCCGTCGGCTTTCCTCCTTCCCTCCCCCTCATCGGACCGCCGTCTGCTGCTCGTGCTGCGTTTGTTTGTTCGCTCGTTTGGAGTCGTTTGAGCATTTTCTAGACGTCCAATCCGTTTTTTTACCTAGGAAATTCCAATTTTGTGTTGGGGTTCAGCTGTTGTTTTCATTCAATTTCATTGGATTCGTTCAAATGAACTGACTCTTTTTTTCTATTGACTCATTTTTTTAAAGTTGTAAAATGATAGTTAATCCTGAGAGATAATACATTTGAATAATATAGCTATTTCTGACCTCTGTGACCTTTGTCAAAATGTAGTTGGCTCCTCCCAGTCACATGACACATTTTCCTCGAGATTAATTCTTGACGTTGTTTTGTTTTTTGACTGTTTTCGCACATGAAAATAGTCACTTGCTCTATAAAGACGCAACACACTTCAACTATTTAATTATTATTATTATTTATTATGACGTACTTAAGCAAGCGTGTTTTGGAAATGCTCAAAAGTCTTCCCGCCGTGTTTGCGTCTGCTTGCATTTTCCATCCGATAATTGTCTTTCATTTGCACCATAACTCCAAAAGCAACATGGATATGATTCTCCTTCATTATGTTACATGATTATTATTGAGATTCCATTTTGATCCGTGACTCCATTTTAACATTTGTCACTCTGGCTAAGTGTGTTTTTTTTTTTTTTTGGCAGATAATGAGACCAAACATTTTTTTCTGCGTCGAGGGTTAAATTTCATTTTTAAAAAGTCACTTACATAATATAAAGTACTGTATTTTGCGGACTATAAGTCGCACTGGAATATAAATAGCATATTTCAGGGGGGGATTTTCCAATTGACCACAAACCATAATAATAACAACATTTTCTGATAAGCATAAAATAGAAAACATAATCCCTGGCACAATCAAAACTATAAAACAGCGACTTATATTGCCAAAAAATACGCTAATGGCTAACGTTTAGCAACGTATCGCTTTCAACGCAACACAACGCGGGGTTTGTATTTGGCGTGCGCATTTTCAGCCCGTTTTTGTAACAAGAACGCTCCCGTAATCCCCCCCGAAAGAACTAAAAAAAAAAACGGTTAGCCCCCCTAGGCCAGTCGATTGATATGAATTCCCTCCGATTCCAAATTGACAAAAAATTTCCGCTGACCCGCGATAAAGCGGTTATGCTGGGCCTGTTGTGGGTGGACAGATCAATAGTTAAGCACTCTGCCAACGCTCACTCCTAATTGGAAGTGACTCGTCCGAGGTGCTCTATGAGAGAAACCTTAGCCGGATTCTCCATAACGGCCGCGGACGGCGTCGCTGACGCAAGCAGGCGCCGCTACTTGCGCGGACCTACGTGACGGAAATTCTATTGATAGCTTACGTTTGGTGGAGAGTTTTTTGACTGGTAGTGGTAAAATTTAATACAAAGAGGGAGAAAGGTAAGAGTTAAAAATTGGCGTGTTGACCCAAAAAACAGCATTTTTTGTGTCTTTGTTTTTGACATTTTTGTTTAATCGCAGTTATCTCTATTTCTCTATTTTTATAATTGGATTGGATAACTTTATTCATCCCGTATTCGGGGAATTTTGTTGTCACAGTAGCAAGAGGCTGAGAATACAGACACAGAAAAAGACATTTTAGACATAAATAGATAAGGAAATAAGTAATATATATATAAAAATAAATACATAAATAGGCATGTTGCTGAAAATATATATATACATAGACATACATATACATATACACAAACATATACATATACATATACATATACATATACATATACATATACATATACATATACATATACATACACATACACATACACATACACATACACATACACATACACATATACATATACACATACATATACATATACACATACATATACACATACATGTACTATATACACACAGATGTACATGCATGCATAATGATATTGAAATCAAATAATATCATTGATATTTTTGACCAAAACGCAGGAGTGAGCCGAACAGAAATATTTACAGCTCGAGCACAATACACGTGGGAGTCTCGGAATGACGTCGTCATGGCTAATCCCTTTAAACGCGCTCACTCGGACGATCATGCTAACGCTAATCCGTACGGGAGCGCCATCCAAACCGCACACGCATTCTTTTTGCCCAACGTTTTCCTAAGGTTCGCCATTTACGCCGGCGTTTTATCAAAACAACTCCTCCATAATACATGACGGCACGCCGGCCGGCGGGCGTTGCGGAAAAGGCGGCGAGCCGAGTCGAGTCGACGCCCGTAAAAATAAAGATGCGCCTAATATCTCATTCGGGGCCGGCGCGAGAAAAATCAATCTGGTGTGTTTGGATGAGATTAACTTTTTAATATCGGCGCTCTTCGGCGTAATTCCCCTCGGATCGCTTCATCACGAGAGAGAGCGGCGTAAACAAAAAGCGGGGGGAAATCAAAATAGCAGCCATTCAAAGGAATGTTTGCTAGGAGCAACACCTGAGGAGCCAAAACGCACTTTCCCGTTAATACCTTGTGTGCGTCTCTTGATTAAGTCGACCAAGGTGAAACGTGATGGCAAAAGCTTATTTACAAATGTGACTTTTAATCGTATAATTGAAGCCTTTTTGTTGACTTTTGGAGCTCCGTGCAATTCTATTCAAATAGGCATCTTTTGTTAGCTCATATGAGGTGGATTCAAAAATTCAGCCCCTGCATATAGTTGGACCTAGCAACAAGAAATTTGGTAGATGTGTTCGGGGAGGGTCAAGGCACAAAAAAGTCTCAGGAAGCCGTGCTCAAATATTTACAGGAAGACCGCCATGTTGCTTTAAAGCAGAAATTTTAGCTAGCATTTGTAGATTTTTGTAGGCATTCTTTGACATTCTTTCTAAAAAGTCAACCTGTGAATATATTTTAAGTTGGGGAGATTTGGTAGACTTGTTCGTCATGGGATGGCCCACAAAAAAGTCTTAAGAAGCTATGCTCCAAAAACTAATGGTGGTTTGGCGTTTTGGTTTAAAGCGTGTTTGTCAGTATTTTAGCCCTTTTTGAGTTGGATTAAAAATTCAGCCCCTGCATATAGTTATACCTAGCAATAAGAAATTTGGTAGACATATTTGTCAAGAGTCAAGGCACAAAAAAGTCTCTGGAAGCCATGCTCCAATATCTACACGAAGTCCGCCATGTTGCTTTAAAGCAGGAATTTTAGCTAGCATTTGTATACATCCATAGGCATTATTTTTAAAAATTCAACATGTGGATACATTTTAAATTGGGGAGATTTGGTAGACTTGTTCGTCAAAGGATGACCCACAAAAAAGTTTCAAAAACTGCGCTAGAACATCGACAGCAGGTTTGGCGTTTTAATTTCAACCGTTTTGTAAGCATTTCGGCCCTTTTTTAATTTGATTAAAAAATTCAGCCCCTAATTACAGTGATATCTACCAACAAGAAATTTGGTAGACATATTCATCAAGAGTCAAGGCACAAAAAAGTCTCAAGAAGCCATGCTCCAATATCTACAGAAAGTCCGCCATGTTGCTTTAAAGCAGGATTTTTAGACCCCATTTATGCCCTGTGGAATTGTTCCAAAAAAATGAAATTCCTGAAAAATACCAACATGAAAAAGCCCCACATTTGGTAGACTTTTGGTCAGTCTGAAGAAGCTCCGCCTCCCCAAAAAAGCTACAGGAAGTCTTTCCAATCCTAACATATGTCGGAGTGGCCAAGCGACTGTGTCCGTTCACTGAACTCGTTAGCAGATGCTCTCCTTCCACCGCCGCCGCCGCCCGACATGTCCGACTGCCAAAGCCGGTCAAGTGTGGACAAATGGGGGTCGGCCGCTAATGCGTTAGCCAGCGCCCGCGGGGAGGATGATGATGATGATGAAAGAACGCCACGTGATGAAAGCGCCGGGGCGTGACGGGGCGCCATCAGCGCCTTTTGATGAGCCTCTCGCCACCATGAGGAGGACCGGGACCACACGGAGGTTCTGGAAAATGGCCCCTCGAACAAGAACAAAAAAATCGCCCAAAATGACCAAAAAAAAGACCAAAAAATGACCAAAAAATGACCAAAAAAGACCAAAAATGACCAAAAAAATGACCAAAAAGGACAAAAAACGACCAGAAAATGACCAAGAAATGGACCAAAAAAATGACCAAAAAAAGACCAAAAAAGGACCAAAAAATATGACCAAAAATGACCAAAAAGGACAAAAAACAACCAGAAAATGACCAAAAAATTACCAAAAATGGACCAAAAAATGGACCAAAAAATGACCAAAAAATGACTTTTTTTTAGGGGCTGGGACTTGTTCTATTGAAAGGTTTTTAAGAAAGTGGAATAATTCCTTCTTTACTTGTGAGGATGGAATGTGGGCTGGCTCAGGGTCGCCACGGCGAGCCCAAAGTTTTTTTTTATTTTTTGATGGCGCAGTTGGCCAATGTCAGCAAAGGCTGGAAGGCATGGCATTGATTTTGACGACAGCGGTAAAAAGGCTAAAAGGTTTTCCGCTGGTTCCACTCGCATCTATTTTCACCATCAATTAAACCACTAAACCGGCGACGCCAGATTTCTCCGCCTGTCAATCAAATCTGAGCTAAAAAACAATACATCAAAAAATGAAAAAGAGAAATGGCTTCTTGTTACTTTTCCATAGCGGCAAATTGCCAAAAACAGAAGCCAAAAAAAAACTGTTTTTTTGGTGGGTCCTAGTATTGAGGTAATTTGGTGAAAGGTGGATTTTTTGAGTAGGATTTCTTCCAAATTTTTTGGAGGGTTGACTCATGATAGACGTTTTTACTAAGTTTCTTGTTGCCAAGTGAAACTGAATTTTGCAAAACAATTTTTGAAAGCTCAAATGTTTGCGTTCAATTCAAATGATCCAATTCCTTTGTTTTTTTTGTTGCTTTTTAGTGGGTCAACTCAAGTCTACCAAATTAGATTTTCCCAAGTAAAACTGAATTCAGTGGATTTGAATTTGAAAAAAAAAAAAAGTTGAGTCATTTTCTGAACCTTTTATCTCCAAGGTCGCCGGGGGCGCTGGAGCCTATCCCAGCTAACTACGGTCACCAGGCAGGGGACACCTATGAATCAGTGGGCAGCCAATCGTAGGGCACAAGGACACAAAGGACAAACCATCACACTCATATTTTGGAAGAAAGAAAAACAATGTCAGACCATTTTAGATATAATATTTAGTTTTTTATTTTTATGAATGGATTAAAAGAACTGGATTAAAATCCCTGAATATTCTGGTTTTATAGATCTAATCTGAATACTTTATTTAAATTTTTAATATATTTTTAGATTTTTCAAAAATGTTTTTGAACTAAAAACAGTAAAAAATGATTTAAAAAATGACAATTATTGATTTAAAAGGGTGAAAATCAAGAAATGTAATATACATCTATCCTCATTTTAATTTAATCCTAAAACAGAAAGTCAGCACTCATCATTTACTTTCCCGGGCCGGACAAAATGATGCGGGGGGCCAGATATGGCCCCCGGGCCACCACTTTGACACATGTAACCTAGATATTATATCTAAAATAGTCCAGCCTACATGGTCTAGAATGATTTAGATGCCTAAAATGTCTGCTGCTTGCTTTCAGGCAAAATGGCCAACAATGTTGTTTGGACGGACACGTCTGGAAGTTTGTTTGCATGCAACGGAGCGAATGTACTTTGACATTTCACCTCCCTCCTTCCCCTGCGCTGCACGCTTGCGTGGCACGTTGTTCTTCACCTTGGGATTGATGCTTTTGCCTGTTTTTGTTAATTTTTTTTGTGGCGAGGACGAACATTTGTTGAGCCGTGTGTGCGCTTTTCGTCCACACAGGCGCCTCCACGCAAGACTCGGACGCCGTGGAGCCGGAAAAACCCGTGGACGGGACGGTCAAGCTGGCCGGAGTGATTACGGGGATCCTCATGTTTGTCGTCATCCTCCTCGGACTCGTCCTCACCTTCAAACGCAGGTCGGTCAGCTTTGCTAACTTTATATTCTTGCAAAATGATTATTATTAGAAAGAGTCGTAAAGTTGAAAGATTGTTGAAAAAAGAGGAAAGTAGCATCAAATCGTACCTTAAAAAAAAAAGATAAAATCTGTTTCCATATGCTGTCAATTGTCCCATTTTTAAAAAGTTCAATTAAAAAAATACAATGATATTTTTATATTAACATTAGTTATAAAAATTGAATTTAAAAAATAGAATGTTATCGGTTTGTTTCCATAATTAAAATTTCCCATAAATTTGACAATAAATATAATAAATATAATTCAAAAATATAACATCATTTAAACAAATTAGAATATTAAAAGCTTTATTTCCAAAGTTAAAAAAAAATGTTAATCTTACAGGGAGGGAGTTTATTTCCAAAATGTCTTTTTAAAATTAGCATTTGAATATTTATAAATCAAAATTAGTTGACATTTCCAGTACAAATTTTTCTAAAAAAAATTATTTTATTTTTTAAATTAATTTTTTTACGCCCTCCTCTTCTTCTCTTCTCTCTTTTTTCTTCTACTTCTTTTCTCTGCCCAAAATGAAATAAACCATCCAAAAACAATCTACCAAAACACTCTAACATACATATTTGGCGGCCATCTTGTGTGGGGCGACCAGCTAAATCCCGTAAAGCACATAATGTCATTTCTTCATACTTTGCGATACCTTTATTGTCTTTTTAGTGGTTTATTAACATTAATAAACATCAATTTCATATGAAGAAAACATGTTAGGTGAACTTAAGTCCATATAATTGTCTTTGCGCTTTAAAAAGAGGTCTCGATTTTGCCCCGTTGCGCCTTTTCAAAATAAAAACACGTTTCCTTCTCCAATAAATGTGTATTTTTAAACACTCTTGGCTATTTACCGCCAACCGGCAGCGTTTTTTTTTTGTGGGCTGATTGCCTTGACGTCTCGTCCCGTTTTTTCTGGTTTGAGAAGGAAGGGAACGGAAGTCGAGTGACGACTCGTGGCGGCCATTGTCGAGCATCTGACTAATATGCTAATGCAATCAGCCGGCGGCATCCCAGCGAGCGCCCGCTGCTCGTGATTGGGAGGCCGCCTTGAGATTTCTGCTTTTTTTTTTTGTCAAACTGGCAAATGGATTCTTTTTCTTCATGTTTAAAAACAATATTCAGCCCAAATCATTGGTGGAAGGAAGGAAGGAAGGGTGGCTTTTTTGAGGGTCTAGATGTGATAAACATGCTAACCAAAATTCATATTGCTAAGTCAAATTGGCTTTTAGGTCTGGATTTTTTTGGTGAATTTAGCTGAGCTTAAAATGGCTACTTTGGACCAAAATGGTGGAACTTTTTTGTTTTTTATGGTTTTAAGGATTTTTTGTGGATCTACTCATGATAAGTATTTCAACCAAATTTCATATTGTGAACTTTGGGTGCTGTATTTTTTTGGTGAATTCAGCTGAGATTAACTGGACCCAAAATGTCTTCTTCAGACCAAAATGGCCGGCTTTTTGGGTGTGGCTTCTTGCGGCTTTTTTTGTGGGTCTGGTTGTGATAAACCTGACAACCAAATTTCATAGTGCTAAGTGAAACTGGCTGTCATGGCTATATTTTTTTAATGAAGTCAACTGCTCAAAATGTCTACTTTGGCCAAAAATGGCTGAACTTTTTGGCAATGTTTTTTTTTTGTGTTTTTTGTGGATCTACTCATGATAAACTTGCCAACCAAACTTCATATTGCTAACTCAAACCATATGTTGTGGCAATTTTTAAAAAAATTCAGCTGAGCCCAAAATGTCTACTTTAGACCAAAAAGGCAGGTTAAGTGAGACTTAATGGGTGTGGCTTCTTGCGGCTTTTTTTGTGGGTCTACTCGTGATAAACCATCAACCAAATTTCATATACCTAACTCAAACTGACTTAGGGATGTATTTCTTTTATGAAATACATCAATTGAGCCTAACATGACCATTTTAAAAGCAAAATGGGAGACTTTTTGAGGCTTTTTTGTGGGTCTCATCCTGACAGGAATGTCTAGCAAATTTCCTTTCACTCCGTCAATCTGGATTCAAACGCCGTTCGTATTTTGGATGCCGCTTGTGATCGTCCAGCCTCATTTTGCCTTCATTTATATTTCATTCGTCGTACTTCATTCTGATGTCGGCCAAACGTTTTTTTGCAGCCGTCAAAAATGTCTCGCTTGTCTCCCAGAGTCCATCAAAAAAAAAACAGAAACAAGGCCCATTTTATGTTCCAGAGCGACGTTTATTTTTCCCCCCGAAAAGACGTGGCTAATAAAGACGTGAGTGAGGTCTTAATGGGAATGTGATGTTCTCGTGGCCAGGTGGGGGGGCAAAAGCGGCGCCTCAGGGTCCGAAGACCACCCTACATAAATAATAAACGCACACTAAAGAACAGGATTGACATGACGTGTTCCCAGATGGGAAAAAAAAACTTTTGCAACACTGAAAATGTCCAAAAAATTAATTAATAAAAAATAAGGCTTCAGTGGAACAACTGGATAAAATAATGTATTTTTTAAAGAAACACTTGTAACATATTTTAGAGATTTAATTGTTTTAAAAATGGCCGTCCAATCTTTATTAACTGGGAGGGTTATCATCCGGTTACTTTTTCACATTTCTAAACATTTTTTTTAATTTCTTATTTATTTTTAGTTGTTTTTTGATCAATTATTTTTGAATAGTATTTTTATACTATGTGTTTATTAATACTGCTACACTGAAATGTAGCCTTATGCCAATACTTACAAGTTTCAACATGAATTTTCACATTTTTATGAAGTAAAACCAAAAAAATATTTTTAAAAAATGTCCCTTCTGGAAAAATCTGCAAAGTAGTAAAGCCGCGATATTTGAGGGATTACTGTAATAAGGTTTTGTGAGCATTTGAGGGTAAAAATAGATGAAAAATGAAATTGGCTTTTCTGTATTTTTTAATTTTTTGGGGTGGCTTTTGTGATGAGCTCTCTGACTGTGGTCTCTCGCCATTTTATGTCTCTTTCTCTGTCTCCATCCTGCTTCCTGGTTTTGGCTCCGCCCCTTCCTGCCCTGCCCTCCTCTACCTGCCTTCTTGCCCTTCTTGCTCCGTCCGATAGAGAGATTCACACGTGGAGAACTCTGAGCGTGGGGTATCGTATCTATCGTATTTTTGCTTCTCCGTATCAATTTGGCTTTTTTTTGTTCATTTTCCGGTCTTCGTTTTGCCCCTAAAATTCATCTTTTCCGTTCCTTTTTCCCTCCAATGTCGAGCTAAACTTTGTGCTTTTAACAGGATTGTGCCAAAATGTCTTCTAACTTCCTTGAAAAATTGACACTCAAAGTTTTTTTGTTTCAAAAAATTCTTGAAATATGAAAGCGCCATACTTTAAATTAGCAACAAATTTTGCCAAACATGTCACTCATGAGGAGACCCCCCCAAAAAACTGTTAGAGCCACATATTCATTGACACAGTCGGCCATTTTGGTTCAAAGCAAACATTTTAATCATTTGTAGGCATTTGAGCCATGTTAAGTTGTTTTTAAAAATTCAGCCCCTGAATTCCGTTTTACCCAGCAACATGAAATTTGCTCAACATGTTCTTTACAATTAGACCCACAAAAAAGCCTCTAGAAGCCATGCCCAAAAATCTACAGAAAGTCTTCCATTTTGGTTTAAAACGGATAATTTTAGGATTTGAGTCATGTTAAGTTGTTTTTAAAAATTCAGCCCCTAAATTCTATTTAACTCAGCAACATGAAATTTGCTCAACATATTCTTTACAAGTAGACCCACAAAAAAGCCTCAAGAAGCCATGCCCAAAAATCTACAGAAAGTCTTCCATTTTGGTTTAAAACGGATAATTTTAGGCATTTGAGCCCTGTTGAGTTTTTTAAAAAATTCAGCCCCTGAATTCCATTTAACTCAGCAACATGAAATTTGCTCAACATATTCTTTACAAATAGACCCACAAAAAAGCCTCAAGAAGCCATCCCCAAAAATCTACAACAAGTCTGCCATTTTGGTTCAAAGCGGAAATTTTCCACATCATTTGTAGCCATTCGAGCCTTGTTAAGTTGTTTTCAAAAATCCAGCCCCTGAATTCTATTGAACTCAGCAACATAAAATTTATTCAACATATCTGTCATAAGTAGAGCCACAAAAAAGTCTGAAGAAAGCATCCCCTAAAATATACAGGAAACCTGCCAACTATGATTTCTTGGCATTTTTCTTCCCTTTTTTATTCATCAACATGAAATTGTCAACTGTGATATATTGACTGGTTAAAAAAAAGGTTAAACTGTGCTAATGCAAGTTTGTATTTTTTTTTAAAATGACGATTTGTCTCGTTAATATGCGCTAGCTTTTCAGTAAATGAGATATTTCCACCTACGCTGACGCTTTTGGCGAGGGTAAAAAATGCTACTCTTGCCGTCTTTGAAGTGTAAAGCACCTCGGCGGCGTATTTCACCGCTAAAAGCCTGATTAACATGCCGTGTTGCCGTGTTGCAATTTTCTAACACGCTTTCCCACCCGTTGCTTATCTGGCTAAGTATGAACGACATGCTTCGTTTCGTACACAACAAAAAAAAACTGAAAGAACGATTAAAATGGCTCACTTTAACTCAAAAACAAAGCTGAAACAAAACAGATGCACAAGTTATTTTTGACAGTTTTTGGTATTTACGGGTCATATTGAGAGTACATTTTGGAATGATGTAGTTTTTGGATCATTTTTTTTTAGTTTTTTAGTTTTTTTTTTAAGGGGTTGGGGTAATTTGGGTGATTTCTGGTTCATTTATTGGTAACAAGGTAGTTTTTGGATCATCTTTTTAGTTTTTTTTTTTAAGTGGTTGGGGTAATTTGGGTGATTTCTGGTTCATTTATAGGAAACAAGGTAGTTTTTGGATCATCTTTTTAGTTTTTTTTTAAAGGGGTTGGGGTAATTTGGGTGATTTCCGGGTTCATTTATAGGAATTTTTTTGTCCTATTTTGGGGTTCTAAATTCATGTAGAGTAGAAAATTGTATGTAAGGTGGCTTTGTTTACATTTTTGGGCGCTTTCTGTTGTTTTTCACTTGCTTTCCAATGGTTTTGGTGCATTTTGGGTCATTTTTTGTCCATTTTGGGAGAATTTGAGGAAGTTATATTGTGAGTGTCTAAAGTTATGACCACTAAAGTTTAGGGTTTTTATATTTTGGGAAAAATCGGATCAAGTACTTTTTCTGAACCACTTTTTGCAGTTTTTGGGTCTCTTGTTGTTTGTGAGGCATTTCGGGGTCAAATTTAGTTGTTTTGTGAGCTTTTGATGTACTGATTTTTTTGTCTAAAATAATGACCATTTCACTTATTTTTACATTTATATAGCATAGAAAACAATGTTTTTCAGTAGTTTCTGTTGATATAGGCTCACTTTTGTTAGTTTTGGTTGTAGATTTTTGCTCAATAATGACCACCAATGGAGAAACACTGCCCGTTTTAATAGGCAAAAAACTTTTGGCTGGGTCGCATGAATGATGGCGTTTGCCTAGTGGTTTTTAGTACGGTCATAACAGCACTCGGGCAAGATATACGTTTCGACACTCCTGGACAGAGTGCTCTTTTTTGCTTTTTTTGGGCCGATATTTTGCGAACGGCGGCGCCGCTCCTCCTTCTCCGCCGCCGCTGAGCGAGCGACAAAGTCCTCCCGATGTTAATAAAGTGCGGAGCGCCCCGAGCGACTCGGTAAAAGGCGTACATGTTAAAAGTGGCTATAAATATTAATACGGCGTGGAAAAAACACTCCCGCGGCTCCTCCACGCGGGAGAAACAAAGACAAAGAGCTCAATTAGAAGCGGCCAGGAAGGCCGGCGTGATGATCGCACCGCATCCTAAATTGTCCTACGCGCTAATAATTAAGTCTCCCAATGGCGTCCCTGACCGCCGGCGTCCAATCCTTGGCTTCTCTTGTCAATTGAAATGAGTTTGGCACTTTATATTGCATCACATGGCTTGATTGATATGTCAATAATATTGTATAGTCTATATATTCTATTTATATTCAAGCAAGTATATTATTAGACATTTCTGTTGATTTTGGGTCATTTTAACTTGGTTGCTGATTTTTTTAGGGCTCATTTTGTTGGTTCTTTAGGGATTTACAGGTCACTTTTTGTCAATTTTGGGGGAATTGGAGTTTTTTTTATTCTAAAATAATGAGCACTAGTGGAAAAACATTGTGAGAGTTAAAAACAACTATTTTTTTATTTATTGGAGTGGCTTAGAAAATGGTTTCAGGTCTTTTTTGGAGGAATTTGCGGGCTACTGATTTTGGTTGACTTGTTATTGGTCAATTTTAGACCTTTTTTTGCTAAAAAAAATGATGTAACACATTTGTACTCCCTATTAAAACCAATAATTAGGGGGCTTATATGAGAGAAATTTTCAAATTCAATGATTTTAGGGCTTATATGCGAGTAAATACGGCAAATGTTTTTTGGTCTGCAATAATGACCATTTGGACAAACACTTAATTTCTTTTCAATTTATGAATCATAGAAAATGGGATTATAAAATTAGAATTTTAAGGTCATTTTTGCCCATTTTGGGCCACTTGTTGTTTTTAGTGGTCACTTTTTGTCAGTTTTGGGGTATTTCCAAGCAGTCCATTTTTGGTCAACAATAATAACCAACTATTTAGTTTTTTTATGTAGCATAGAAAATGGTCCATTTTTTGTGTGTTTTTTTTAAAATCCATGAAAACATTTTCAACCAGTAACCGACAAAAACAAAATCAATGGCGCGTCGTCCTCGAGTGAGTAACGCGGTGGCGGCAGCGGCGTGCACGACGTCGGCAACGGCAACGGCGGCGGCTCTGGGCTATCGATCCCGAAGCCGACATGTCATCACGCAACGTCTTCTCTTCATTTCACCTTTCATCTTCTCCTCTTCTTTGTTCTTTTATCTCCTCTTTTCTTCTTTGCTCTCGGCGGGCGATGGGAAAGAAAGCGCGTCGATATTTTGCTTTTTTTTTGTCGGCTTTTTTTTTATGACCGCGCCTCTTCTTTATGAGCATAAAATCTTTACTGGACAGGAAAAAAAAACAGAAGAATAATGTGTAAAAAAAAAAATGAAAAGGCTGTATTTTTAGACACATTTTTCTAATAGTTGGAAAAAGTAGTCCGAGTTTTTAGAAGTTAAAGCTTTTACTTTTTGGACAAATATTAATGTCATCAAAAATAAGATTTATTGGAAATATTTTTCAATTGATAAAATACATAGGGTGATTAAAATAAACAAAAAAATATCGACGTTTCCAATTAAAAAAATGTTTAATAAAATTAAATAGGTCAAAAAGATAATAAAAATACAAACAATACATTAAAAATATTTGTTCAATAATCATTCAAAATGATACAAAATTTTAAAAAGTCAATACAATCAAATGAAATAGATTGAAATGAATTTTTAATAAATACAATACAATTGACTTTTATGAATAACAATAATAATAATAGTTCCTACTTTTTAACATTGTTAATAACTAATTGAATGGCAGCTGTAATTCCAAAAATATCCGCCAAAAACTGGAATCAATTTCTTGAGGCCAAACTGCCTTTCCCAGCATGCCTTGCAATAACTAACAAATGGATTGGTTGTGTTTGTCCTTCTTGTGTCCACTCGTTTGCTCATCGTCGGTCGGGCCTTCGCCACGCTTCAGAAGACATGCTTATTCCTACTCGTATTACCTGTAAGTAAACGCATCACGACCTGACCTACATTTCAGACTCCTCCCACAATTGTGTCCCCGATTTCAAATCGATCGCGTCGTTAATGACTTCAAATAACAAGGAACAAAAACAATATTTATACAGCATTTTTATCAATATTTTTATAGTTATATTGACATTATGAAGAGAAAATGTCCTAGAAATCACAACTTAAACAGCTACATTAATCATATTAGGTTTAGTTTATTTATTTAAAAATATTGTTTAAATGTAATTTTTTTTCGTGCCGTTGGTAGAAAAGCAATTTTTTTTAATATTTTTTTTTAAATTTTTTTGCTATGCTTTGTTAAATTTACCCTTTTTATATGATTATAATATTGTAAACACTAAAATTGGGTGTACAAAAAACAGTACTACTACAAAACTCATTTCAGTATTGATACTAGGATACTTTAAACTTTAAACAGAACCTCAGTTAAAAAAAAATAGACCTGAATTTTTCCTGTAAAACTTTAGATTTGTCCTAAAACTTTTATCCAACCAAATCAAGCAGAATATTTACTTTGAAAAACCTCCCAAAAAAGCCATTTTGCCTTTTCTTGCCTGCCATCCTGTGACAGCAACATAAAAGTTTGTTTTCCTTTGGCCTCCAGCCTGCCCGACGGGGGTCTCTGGCGTCGGTGGGATATTTTCAGGCAAAAAAAAAATGAAAAAAATGAAACCAAGGCGGCGGTTAACCTCCGCCGTGACTCCCTGATCCAATCAAGCGTACATATTGGCAACACAGAACCGCCTCTAATCTAGATTCTAATCAACCAGCAGTAAATGTCAAAGTGAGGGGATTATGGAGGATTTGGTCCTACGCGTCCTCAAAGATTTTCATTTCTCCAGAAGAAGCCTATTGATTGGGACTGACAAGATTTTGGAGAAAATTATATTCGGGCTTTATTTTCAATGTTGTTGTTATTGTTAGTCGTTGGCCTCTAAAAATATAAATTGCGCCCCCTCAAGTCAGTTTGACCTCACTATCACGACATGCCAAACATTTCAGGAAAAGCCATTGACAGAAAACTGGAATTTGGTAGCCTGAGGAGAGAAAGGATGTCGGCCATTTTGTTTTGAAGAAGGCGTTGTAGGGATTTTAGCTCACTGGAATTGTTTTAAAAATTCAGCCCCTGCACCCCGTTTGATTTAGCAACCTGGAATTTGGTAGGTTTGTTTATCAAAGAGGGACCTACAAAAAAGTCTCAAGAAGCCATGCCGAAAAAGAGACGGCAAGTCGGCCATTTTGTTTTGAAGAAGGCATTGGTAGGGACTTTAGCCCCCTGGACTTGTCTTTTAAAATTCAGCCCCTGCACCCCTTTTGACGTAGCAACCTGGAATTTGGTAGACTTGTTTGTCGAAGAGGGACCCACAAAAAAGTCTCAAGAAGCCATGCACAAAAAGAGTCGTGAAGTCGGCCATTTTGTTTTGAAGAAGGCATTGTAGGCATCAATTGTAAGTACTTTAGCCCTTTGTAATTGTGTTGTAAAATTCAGCCCCTGCACCCCTTTTGACGTAGCAACCTGGAATTTGGTAGACTTGTTTGTCAAAGAGGGACCCACAAAAAAGTCTCAAGAAGCCATACCTGAAAAGACACAGTAGGTCGGCCATTTTGGTTTAAAGCAGACATCATAGGCATCATTTTAAACATCCCAACCTTGTGACATAGTTTTTAAAAATTCAGCCCCTGCATCTGGTTTGGCCTAGCAATCTGGAATTTGGTAGAGATGTTTATCAAAGATGGACCTACAAAAAAGTCTCAAGAAGCCATGCCTTCAAATCAACAGGAAGTGGGCCATTTTGTTTTGAAGCAGACATTGTCGACAAAATTGATTGGGATCCCAGCCCTCTGCAATTGCTTTTGAAAATTCAGCCCCTGCACCCCGTTTGATTTAGACTCTTGTCATTTGGTAGGCGTTTTTTTCAAAGTGTGACCTACAAAAAAGCCTCAAGAAGCCATGCCCGAAAACAGACAGGAAGTCGGGCATTTTGTTTTGAAGCAGACATTGTAGGCATCATTTGTCAGTATCTAAGGACTTTGTAATCATATTTTGAAAATTCAGCCCCTGCACCTCATTTAATCTGGCAACTTGTAAATCGGTAGGTGGGTTTATCAAAGCCTGACCTACAAAAAAGTCTCAGGAAGCCATGCCCAAAAAGAAACAGAAAGTCAGGCATTTTGTGTCAAAGCAGATAATGTCGGAATCCTAGCCCTCTGGAATTGTTTCTGAAAACTCAGCTCCGGCACCCACTTTCACATGGCAACCTGTAATTTACTAGATGTGTTTTTATCAAAGACACAACCACCAAAAAAGTCTCAAAAGGTTATGCCTAAAAATACATAGGAAGTCTGACATTCTAGCATAAAGTAAACAAACACATTAACCATCATTTGCTAGGATGCCAAGCCTTTGAAGTTGTTTTTGGAAAATTCAGCCCCGGCACCCCCCCGTTTGCGCTAGCAACCTGCAATTCGCGTTACGTGTTTACCAAAGCACGACCTACAAAAAAGTCTCAAGAAGACGTCCCCCAAAAGATACGAGAAGTT
Organism: Stigmatopora nigra; assembly: GCF_051989575.1. NCBI lineage: Eukaryota > Metazoa > Chordata > Actinopteri > Syngnathiformes > Syngnathidae > Stigmatopora > Stigmatopora nigra. The sequence goes on from NC_135517.1 coordinate 3,788,159, forward strand.
GTCATTTTGAATTTGAAGCTACCTTTTTGCTACAAAACTTGAAGTAACAAATGCTAAATAGCATTGATGCTTTATTTAGGTCAAAAATACAAACTAATAGAAACCTTTGGGTAGGGAATTAGCCCTCCATTTTCTTTCAACTGACTCACATTGACAGCTCTCCAAAGATCTCACTTTGATATCGACACGTCAAACTGTCTATTTATTAAAAGTCGCGTGTGGTTGCTTTTTTCCACCAAAAAAATTCAAGGGGGAACGCTCCAGTAGTTTGGAAGAAAAAAAATTCAAACATACGTTCACACTTGAGCTTTCAAAACATAAAAAGACTTCTTCATCAATCCTTTTAGGCAAAAAAAAGACGAAAAAATGGGCCGATTTTCAACCCCAAGCTCGTTAGTTAAACGAAGCCTTCAGGACAGCTAATGTGGCAAACGAGCGCCAATTAAGAAGCAATGTTTTCCCCCCCCAAAGTGGCCCGGCTTCATCTTATCTGGCTCGAAGACAACGGCGAGGGGGCGCGCTCCAAAAAAAAAAAAAACATCCTCATTATCCCGCCATCAAACGGCGGCAATTAACGCTCCGGGGGCGCCGGAGAGTCGGCGATTTCCCCAAGCGGTCGACTCACCTCGTCCGTTAATGAAGTGGCTTGAGCTGGATGGCGCACACATCGTGTGCACGGGTGTGGTAGCGTGCGTGTATGTGCGTGACATTCATGGGATTAGGCCGCTGGTTGCCACTTTCAATATGCGCCCAATTTGTCATTTAAACGAGTCCATTAACGGGATGAATGGGAGGCTCGGTCGTTTCTTACGACTCGGCGTTACCGTCTTTGGCGAGGAAAAGTCCAACGTAACCCTTACTTTGTTTTCATTTTGTCGAAAAACTTGAAATAAATGATAAACCCGCAAAAAAATGCATGACATTTTGGCACTCCTGTTCAGAATTTTGGCATTTTTTGATTTATTTGCCTTTCAATGGATCATTTGGATTGATTTGAGTGCTTTATTTTGTAACAGGAAGTTAGCCAAGAAGCACAAGGAGACGGCTAGTAGCTCCACCCAGCAAAGGGAGATGGGACCACTCAACACGGCCGACAAAAGCACGGCTAAAGTCAGCACGCTACGCAAGGACGACCCTTTCGCCACCTCCAGTCAGGACCTCAACGGATTCGGTCAGTTTCGGGGACATTTTCCCAACACTCCGTTGAATATTCCATAGCATTTCTCCCTTCCTGATGTCCCAATACTTTTGTCTCCATGCCACATTTTAACTTCCCGGTGTCCCCAAACTTTTCTCCATCATTTATCAACCTTTTGGTGTCCAAATTCTTTCTTTCCATTCCATATTTTCTGTCATTTTTGACAATGAATAAGGCTACTTGCAGTGTGTGTGTCTAACTCATCATTGACTGAATCCTTCTGCTGTGTAGTTACGACTCCCTGCTATATCTTACCAACAGGGGGAGTTCTAACATTTCCACCATTTTCTTCACCAAATTCCTTCATTCCATTCCATATTTTCTTTCATTTTTGACTTTGTGGTGTCCCTTAACATTTTTCCCCCCACATTGTCCATCATTTTTCACCAAATTTCTTCATTCCATTCCATATTTTCTTTCATTTTTGACTTTGTGGTGTCCCTTAACATTTTTCCCCGCACATTTCCACCATTTTTTTCACCAAATTCCTTCATTCCATTCCATATTTTCTTTCATTTTTGACTTTGTGGTGTCCCTTAACATTTTTCCCCACACATTGTCCATCATTTTTCACCAAATTTCTTCATTCCATTCCATATTTTCTTTCATTTTTGACTTCCTAATGTCCCAATACCTCATTCTCACTACACATTTTTAATCATTTTACACTTCCTAGCATTCCAATACTTGTTTTCCCTACATTATCCTTTATATTTCACTTCCTGGTTTCCCAAAACTGGAATTTCCATCCCATATTTTCTCTTCCTGATATCTCAAAGTACATTTTTCAGCCTATTTATTCATTTATTGGTCACTTTCCATTTGACAATGGCCTCTTATTTTCTTTCTACTAGCCTCCGTCTACGCTTTTAAGACTCCTTTTCCTCGTGATGATTGCTCATACGCAGCGTTTGTCCGTGCGTCCGTTCGTTCGTGCGTGCGCGCCCGTGTCGTAATTAGGCGGAAGCGCATAGGAGGGCATTTTTCTCTTGAAAATGTCACGTTGGCCTTTTGGGAGCGCTTAGCCGCCGAGAGCCAAGGTTAGCCAGCCACTAAGACGAGGGAGAAAAGAAAGATAAAAGTTACTTTATCGCAAGTCAGCACGCCATTCGCCGCTCGTAAATCACACCATTTCTTCCAACATTGAGCACGGAAACCAGCGTTTGTCGCCCCTACCAAGATGGCCGCCCGGTGACCACCTTCACTTCGAGTCAATGTTGTCATAGCGAGCTTATTTCTTGATTTTTTTTTTCAAATGTGCGCAATCTGTTGATTGGACATCAACTAGTGATGGATGGGAGGTTATATTACATTTTCCCCCTTTTAAATTAATGATTATACATTTTTTAATATTTATTTTTACTGTTTTTAGTTCAAAAATCATTTTGTAAAATCTCAAAATATATTAAAAAAAAAACAAATAAACATTGTTTTAGATCTATTAAAAAACGGAATATTCAATCAATTTATATTTTTTTCTCGGACCGCACAAAATGATGCGTCGGGCCATATTTGGCCCCCGGACCGCCACTTTGACACCAGTGAATTAGATGAATCAAAGTTTGTTGTTGTTTTCTTAAAAGAATAACGCCATTGTTTGTAGGAAAATAAAAAAAAATGTGAATAAAATGAAGAATTTATTTTTTTAAACCATTTTTTCCCTTTATTTCCACACTTGGAACTTTTTCGTATCCCTCCAATGTTCATTCAGCCACTGAGGGTTAAAATTTTTCTTCTTTTTGTGTTTTGTTTTTGTTTCTGGAGCCTATTTTCTCCATTTTTGTCTCCAAAATAATACACCTGCCTTGAAAGATGGGTCGCTAAACGATGCGCTTTCTTTTGGAAATTCAATATTTGCGCCCATTAGAGTTGTTGCTGCCACTTGTGTTGTTTTTTTTTCTTCTTCCTTTCACGGTCATGTGTGTGTTTGTGAGCTTTCATCCTGCGCTTCTTTTTTTAAATGTTATATTTTGTATTTATTTTTCTTCTTCCAGCCTCGCCCTCTTCCTGCTCCTTTTCCGTGCAAGGAAGCAAAACACTGCAAAGTAAATCCTTGATCAATTCCTACTACTCAGGTACGTCATATTTTTAATATATCAGATCAATAACATTATTAATAAAGTAGTAAATGGCTATGAATGAATGAGTGATGTCTATAAATATAAAAAAGGTAAATAATGACATCTTTTGACCTTTAAAAATCCAAATAATGATAAATATATAGATCAGATTAAAATATGGCATCATATAATATAGTTAATATTTTTCAGTAAATGGGTCGTGATGAATTAAAAATCAATAGTTAAAAATGAATGTAAAATAAATAATTATATATATATAAGTAATGACATCCCCTAATCCAGAAATGGTCAAATAATATTAATTTCAAAGATGAAAAGCCCCAATTTATGCTAATAATTGCTTCATTATGTTATTAATATGGGATATAAATAAGAATAATCAATGAAATGTCATTGATTTAAACAAAAAAAGATAAATCCCTAAAAAAATTTAACATCAAAATTGTCACTAATAATATCCCCTGACCTAAACCCCTAAAAACATGTCAAATAATGATAAATTGTACCGTAAATTGTAATTTTAAATGTGACTATATTATCTAAATAACAGAAATGATATATCATGATATCCCCTGACCTAAGCCATATTTTAAATGTTAAATATTATAATACACAAGTCATCAAAAGATCCAACACGTTGACCTTAAAATACGACATATGATCAATAAATAAATGCCAGCATGATGAATAATTATGAATAAAAATCAACAACGAATCAATCATTGGGATGACATCAGCATTTTTTTTTTTTACGCTTGTCTTTCGCAGTGTCCAAAGAGCCTGTGCCTGCTACCGCATCTCTGGGTAAGTCAAACATTACCTTAGCATTAGCTTTAGCATTAGCACTAGCACTAATTTTTCCACAGTCTCAATATAAACTTAAGGTCTCGCCCAATAAACGTTTCAACATTATTTACGTCAAGTGGATTGGTCGCCTAGGACCTCTGCGTAAGACAAACGTCACCTTAGCATTAGCATTAGCACTCATTTTTCCATCATCTCAATATAAACTTAAAGTCTCGCCCGATAAACATTTCAACATAGTTTACATCAAGCCGATTGGTCGCTTAGCACCGTCAATGACAGACAAACGAGTAAAGGTCTGTCTTAAAAGATAATAATAGTCATGAATTGACAAAAAAAATAGCAAAAATAAGCTAGTTATGCCTAAATGTGAACGTCAACTCATTGCTTTTAATTCAAATATTGCCCCCACCAAGATGGCCGCCTTAGTATTAAACTCTTTCATCGCTGTTGGGTTTTATGGGTCGTTTTTTTTGTTAGTTTGTTGTATATCTTACACGTATGATATTTCTTTTTGTGGTGTTGCGTCATTTTTGGCCCGTTTTTTGTTTAGCTAGTTTGCGGCGTTGTTTGCCCGCTCGCTCGCTCGCCCGCCTTCGCTCGGCGGGAAGTCGGCCAACGCCGGCGCCGTGGACTTAACGCCGACGCCGGCCAAATCCCGGGGATCAACGGCAGAGCCGACGCCGCGTCGCGTCTTTTATGCGCCAACACGTCCCGCTCTCGTCGACATCGATTTCCTTTCCGCCCGTCTTTGACGTCGCCGCCGCAAGGACGCTCCCCGTCACCCCCGACCGTGAAAAAGTGCACGCTTGGCGTTCTTGGGTGACTCGTGGGGCGACGGGACGTCCCGGCTGGGCTTTAAAAAAAGGCCTTAAAATTGTTAAATTGGAATATTTTGCTCTCTGTTGCCACATGCAGTGCATTGTGGGTGTTTGGGGCTTTGCTTCTTTTCGCCTGTCTTAAAATGACAAGATATTTGTATTAAAAAAATGGGTTGGTAACAACAATCAAAACTATTAAGAGGTGAAAATTTGGGGAAAATGACATTCTGAATCAAGTTTTTTATAGATATAAAACAGTTTATTTGAGCTTTTTATATATATTTTTAGATTTTACAAAATGATTTTTTAACTAAAAACAGAAAAAAATGATTAAAAAAGGACAATTATTGATTTAAAAGGGGGAAAATCAGGAAATTTAATATACATCTATACTCTTTATTTTAATTTGATCCTAAAACAGAAAGTCGGCACTCATCATTTACTTTCTCGGACCACACAAAATGATGCGGCGGGCCAGATTTGGCCCCCGGGCCGCCACTTTGACACCTGTTCTAAATAAATATGAAAAAAAATCATGAATAAGATTTGAATTGTGTACCAATGAATGGCTTAAGGCGATTTTAATCCAAATAATAATAAGAAATTAATCAAATTCTTTTGCGATTTTTGGAGTTTTTCCGATTTTTCTTCATTTTTTTTCAGTTGTTGCTTTTATGCGTTTTTTTTTAAATAGTTCACAATTCTTTTTCTCGTATCTCACTGTTTCTCCTACAAACCTGCAAAAAAAATCAGTGTTTTTTATGATATAAATTGCCAAAGATGGACTGGACACACGGATCCATTTCGGCCATTTTGGGGACAGATACACATAGAAGCTCCCAATTTCTTAATTCATTTCAAAAAGCCACATCATTTTTTTTTCTCTCTCCCAACATCAACCAATGAGTTTTTGGGCTCCTATTATGGCGACAATTCCTAGCTATTGGTAGCTAATGGCACACAATTTGGCATAGCAGGAAAAAAAACATCTGCCTTTTCTTTAGCGGCGGCGGCGTGTAAAAGATGGCGGCCAAGGTAACGACACGCAAGATGTCGGCGGCAGACAAAGGTTGAAAATGAGTCTCTCTCAACCTCGCTCTCACCTCCAATTACTCGTCGCCGACGCGTTACAGCCACACAAAATGGCCGCCATTAGCCGTAATCGCCCCACGTTGGGCTAATGCTACGCCCCGCGAGTCGGTGGGGGAGGGGCGATTTTTTTTTTGCCCGTTGGGATGGAGAAAAAAAAAAGAAGAAATTGCCAAGCTAAGATGACAATCTTTTGCCGCTCGCTATTGGCGACCATTCGTGCCGAGACAATTGTATTTTTTTCACCAAAAACTATGGCTTTAAGGACATTTTCTGCCAAAATTAAAAAAAAAGCCAAAATTGAACTTTGAGTTATGTAGAAATAGGAAAAAAAAACAATGTTTTAAAGTGCGCTAGTTGCTAGCTTGATGAAATGATCGTTGCTTTTTGAATGTAAACAAAAAATGAGTTTTGTTATGATTTATTTGGCTTTTTAGCTACCAAATGTTTTTTTTTAAAGTAGATATTCATCATGAATGTATGAATGATGTCAGAAAGTTAATATTACTGGCTTTGGATGGGAAAAGGAAGAAAGTACAACCTTTTAGCAGTAAAATACAATTTTTCATAAGTATACCTGTTACCGGCCAGTTAATTACTCTATGAAGAAAGTAAATAGTTACATCACTCTAAATATACTTATACTTTCTCATGTATAACCTGCCCGCACCATAAAAATTGCCTTAAAATTGTTTAATTTTGTAATTTCTCGCATATAAGCCTTCCCCAATGTTCACCTCCATATTAATTTTCTTTAACAGGAGTACAAATGTGTTACTTTGAACGGAAAATCTTAAGAAATATCATTAATCAAAGGCACATTATTAGGGTCAATATCATAAGAAATTATTCATCTAGTAATGGTTGCTTTCTTACCGCAAAACTGAAAATAACCAACAAATACTAAATATCAATTTGCCTACTGGTGAAAAAGGGTATAACAACGCGCATAAAAGCCATACCCTTGATTCAGCCATTTTTTTTGTTACAAATACAGCTTATATGCGAGTAAATACAGTATTACTATCTTTAGAAGGTAGTTAAGGGAGGTATTACCATTTGTAGTAGGTTTTTGAGTGTAACTTTGCGTTTTTTCTGGACAGATGGCAGCCAGCCGTCGTTACCGTCTCTGCCGTCGCTGGCCCAACCCTCGCTGACGCTGCCGAGTTTCCCGTATAGCGGCCGTGAGTCGGTGGAGCTGGCCTACCAAAGCGGTAAGTGGGTAAGTTGGGTAGAAGGAAGAAACGGGGGTGCTGATGCTTTTGTCTGTCCACCCGCACTCACTTTAGGTCAGTTCCAGGCAGGGCAGTTCCAACCGGCCATCCGGGTGGCCGACCTCCTTCAGCACATCACGCAGATGAAATGCGGACAAGGTTACGGTTTCAAGGAGGAGTATGAGGTCGGTGCCACTATAATATAGAAATTAAAATACAAAAAAATACTATTATTTGACATATTAGTTGCTCAGAATTTATGTGTGCAATTTGGGCTTGAAATGTTCCATTTTATTTTTTCATTTTAGGGAAAGTAGAATAGGAAAGTGGTTAAAATGATTAAAAATGTACCCCAATAATCTCTATGTTCACATTGAACGTCATGACTACATTTTTAGTTATTAATAAAATTAATATTTTTTTAATTTTGGAAGAATGTGGGTAGGAAAAATAAAAGGAAATTGTTTTTAAATTATGAAATAATATAATGAAGACCCTGACAATGTTTATATATGTATGTTATATTTTTATTTAGATATACTTTTGAATAGCAATTTAAAGGGGTATTTTTATCGTGATATATTTGACACATTTACCTCAATAAATTATTATATATTTTTTTTAATTTTAATAATAATTTCTTTAATGTATATTAATAAAGATATGTCATTTTATGGGTAAAAAACACCTTTTTCTGGTTGTAAAAAATACTCTTGTTAATTTTAATAATAATTTCTTTAATGTATATTAATAAAGATATGTCATTTTATGGGTAAAAAACACTTTTTTCTGGTTGGAAAAAATACTCTTGTTAATTTTAATAATAATTTCTTTAATGTATATTAATAAAGATATGTCATTTTATGGGTAAAAAACACTTTTTTCTGATTGGAAAAAATACTCTTGTTACCAGAATAAAGTTGTTTAATTTTGCAGGATTTTTTACATTTTTTTTTATAGTTTGGCCGATTATATACATTTTTTTTTAATTTATTACACCAACATTTTAATTGTTAAATTTGCCAGGATATTTGGTAAAAACAATACCAACCTTTCGAAGTAAAACTCACTTAGAAGTTATACTGTCATTTTGTAACATTGTGATTAAGAAAAGCCGGCAGCTAATGAGTTAAAAATGAAAAAAAATCGTCCTATTTCTCTTTTTTTCACAAGTGGTTTTGTCTTCAGGCTCTAGCAGAGGGACAGACGGCACCCTGGGAAACAGCCAAAAAAGATGAGAACCGCAACAAGAATCGCTATGGCAACATCATCGCTTGTGAGTACTGACGCTGTTTTTTTTCCTTCTTCTTCTTTTCTTTATTTGTCTCGTTAGCCTCCCGTCGTGGCCTTTAAGTTCCTCCGTTGCCTTTCTAGCACGCACTGGATTTTTCAATACTTTCATTTCTACACAAGTCCATGTCAAAAAACCAAATGAGCCCCCCCCCCCCCCAGGTAGCTTCCACTTAGCGACATTCAATTGGCTGGACATGAGTAGATCAACAAAAAAAGTCTCAAGGCGCCGCCATTGGAAAGGCAAAGGAAGTCAGTTGGTGGACATTTTAGGGTTTCGGGGGTTTAAAGATTGAGGAGACTGGAATTGGGTTTATTTTATTATTTTTTTTAAAGCGGCCCCTGAAGCTGGTTCAGCTCAGAAACATGAAATTTGCTGGATATTTCTATCATGGGTTAACCTACAAAAAAAGGCTCAAGGCGACAAGACTGGGAAGGCACAGGAAGTGAGGTCATTTTTGGGTGGAAATTGGCATTTTTGGTTGTGTTTTTTGGAGAATTTGTCTCACTGGAATTTTTTTTTAATTCGGGCCACTGAAACTAGTTAATTTTGGTAGACAAAAAGTGCATTTTATTGGAAAAATCTGTTTCTGAAACTAGTTTTATAGAATAATAACAAGATATTTGGTCAATTTATCCATCCTTAACAGACCTACAAAAAATCCTTAAGACACAGGATGTCAGATTTTAGCAATTCTATAAAAAAAACAGGCTTTCTGTAACTTTGTTTAAAAACTCTTAAGTGAAAGCAACCAAAGGAGTGCATTTTTGATTTGACATGGACTTGTGCACAAATGAGAAAGTATTGAGCAAAAAAAATAAAAAATCTAGTCCGTGGTAGAAAAGCAATGACCATGAGTAGACGCACCAAAAAGTTAGCTACAAAAAAAGACTACAATTCCGACTATTTCACTTTGAATCCGATGATTTGTTTGCTGGAATTGTTTGGAAAAATTCTGTCATACATATACATATACATATACATATACATATACATATACATATACATATACATATACATATACATATACATATACATATACATATACATATACATATACATATACATATACATATACATATACATATACATATACATATACATATACATATACATATACATATACATATACATATACATATACATATACATATACATATACATATACATATACATATACATATACATATACATATACATATACATATACATATACATATACATATACATATACATATACATATACATATACATATACATATACATATACATATACATATACATATACATATACATATACATATACATATACATATACATATACATATACATATACATATACATATACATATACATATACATATACATATACATATACATATACATATACATATACATATACATATACATATACATATACATATACATATACATATACATATACATATACATATACATATACATACATATATATACATATACATATCTTTTCATGTGTTTATTTATTAACTTACTTATATTAATTATCTATTTGTCTAAAATGCCTTTCCTATTCCTATTCTTGCTACTATGACAACAAAATTTCCCAATTATGTGATGAATAAAGTTATCTAATTTAATTCAAATCCATTTCCCCAAAATGTCTACAAAAGACAGCCCCACCAAAAAAGTCTTAAGTAACCTTTCTCCAAAATCCGTCCCTCTCATTTAAATCCGCCTTCACAATTTAACACCTAAAAAAACATGACCCCTATGTCCCCCTATTTCCTTTTTCCCCCCCGAATAAAACCACGTATAAAACACAACGGCTCGTTTGTTCACCCAAACAACGTCAATTTAAATAAGCAAACCAGCGGATCATCACCCCGACGCCATTTAAACGTGCAAAAAAACACATTAAAGGCCATCACGGCTTGTCAACGTGGACGTCTCGACGCAACGTGAGACGCACATCCGTAATTAAAGGTCGCCACGTCGTGTCGCCGCCGCCGCCTCGACACGGAGACCCGAAAACTCGCCAGGCGTAAAAAAAGCGCGCCCAATCAAATAAGCTGTCGACGTCGGCGTGACCCGCGGCACAGATGATGAATTTGCTATCGGCGCAAATGTTTTAATTACCGCTTGCCGGCTAATGGAAAATGTCCATCAAAAAAAAAAAAACGGCAACAAAAGCTCATTTTCTTAAGAAAAGATAGACCCAGGGGGAGGGGCTTGAGGATTTTTTTTTTTTTTGGTGACACGTTGTGTCGCCGGGTAAAACATTTGGCTCGAACTAGCTTTGACCTTTTTCCATTTTCTCGGAAGCTAAGCGAAGATTCAAACGCTTTTCGCGTATTGATCTCTGCTTGTTTGCCGCTCGGAGGGAAAAAAATATATATGAAATATCATTTGCCGCAACTAGCCGCTCTTCTACAAATATCTGACATTCTCCTTCACCCGCCGGCTTCTTTAAAAGCACCGGGAAGCCGTGACCCTAAAAGACCCCTCCGAGCGTTGCCGCCGCCGCCGTGTTTGCCTTCAAAGACGAGAAAGACGCATTTCTGGACATTTCGTAAAAGTCCTTGAGATGTTTTCAACGTTTAGCTTGGCTTGAGGAGATTTTTGGTCATGTGACGACATCAGAAAAGTCATGGGATACCTGCCGTTTTGGTTGGGAGTTTTTGGGGTCGTTTTTTGCTCAATTTCAGGTGTTTTTTCAAAATTTAGGCTCTGAGGTTAGTTTGATTTATGCATTAGAAATTTGGTACTGGTCACATGATTCACCAAAAAATCTTAAAAGTTAAGAGGATGTCTGACATTTTGGTTTTTGACCACTTTAAGGAGGTTTTTCCAAAATTTAGACCCTGAGGTTAGTTTGATTTATGCATTGGAAATTTGGTACTGGTCACATGACTCACCCAAAAGTCTTAAAAGTCAGAGGACAGCTGCCATTTTAGTTCTAAGGTCATTTTTGGCTGTTTTCAGGAGTCTTTTATGGAAATTCTGAGCCTGAAGCAGGTTTCACTCATCCAAGTGAAATATGTCAAGAGTGTAGTCTGCCATTTTGGTGGAAAATTGACTTTTAATGTCATGTTTGCCCATTTCTTAGATTTTTGAAGCCAATCTGGCTTGTCAAAATGAAATTTTATCAAAATTTCTGTCATAATTACACCCACAATAAAAACACAACTTTATTCACCCTGTATTCGGTAAATGTCATTGTCACAGTAGCAAGAAGGTGAGAATATAGAGACATAAATAAATGGGTCATTAATAAGTTAATAAATAAATAAATATATATAAAAAATACACAAAATGTAAAAAAAATAATACGCAAATGGAAATTGACAAACTAATAATAATATAACTAACCAAATTCATAGATAAATAAATAATTAAATTATTTTGGCCACTTCTGGCCAGAGTTCTTTTAAAAAAAACTTTCATTTCAGCCCCTAAAACCAGTTTAACTTATCAAATCAAAATCCCATCGCCTTTTTCATCTAACTAAAAAGCTTCATAAAAAAAACATGCCAAATGACTTCACAAAATAAACTTTTTTGTCAGTTTTCAAAAATTCAGAGTGACCCATCCAAATCAACATTGTTGGACATCTCTATCATGACTAGCTTTTCCAAAAAAAAATGCTCCAAAAGCTCGCTAGTACATTCATCTCGGTGTGGTTTGAAGCGGCTCCACCAAGACCAGAAAAAATATATCTTCTTGACTACACTTTTGCGAATGTGTATGTGTGTGTGTGTGTGTGTGTGTGCGGGCGGATGTGTCAACATTTCAGGTTGTTTGACACATCAGCTGGAGGGAGCTGTGAATTTAATAGGCTATTACACACTTTAATACCCTCCATCAGACGCGCGCCCAAGCCCGTTGTAGGCGGACGCATCCGTGCCACATAAACACGTGCGGCAGTCCATTAAAGCGGCAAACGCCTCCAGCTCGGACCGCTCGCCGCCGCTCGCCGCCGCCCGCTTAACTGATTAGCCAGATCCGTGACAGACGTCAGCGGAGAAGAGAAGATGAGAATGAGAGAGCCAGCCAGCGCTTTAAGATTTGGGCCAAAAGAAATCAATCAATAGAAAGCAGTGTCCTCTCACTCCGGAGCTTTTAAAAATCCATTTGGAAAATATTAGCTAACACCTCGACAGCGCCGTCCAATTTTGGGAGTTTGTTTTTGTTTTTTTTTTACATTTTTTTTCAAGTTCCAAAGGCGAGAAGAGGCCAACGAGGTCTGGAGTAGTTGCGCTCGCTAATGACTAAGTGGACTCGGTGACCTTTCACCTTTCGACTCGACTCCACGGCAACGCTAACAAAAATACCGCATTTTACTTGAACGATAGTCAATAGCCTGCAAAATTAATGACGGCGTATACGAGCAGTATATTACAAATATATACGAGAATGTAGCTTAACATAGAAAAATGTAGCTTAACATAAAAAATGGAACTTAACATAAAAGATGTAGCTTAACATAAAAAAATGGAACTTAACATAAAAGATGTAGCTTAACATAAAAGATGTAGCTTAACATAACAAATGTAGCTTAAGATAAAAAATGTAGCTTAAGATAAAAAATTTGGCTTAACATAACAAATGTAGCTTAAGATAAAAAATGTAGCTTAAGATAAAAAATGTAGCTTAACATAAAAAATGTTGCTTACATAAAAAATGTAGCCTAACATAAAAATGTAGCTTAACCTAAAAAGATGTAACTTAACATAAAAAAAATCTAGCGCTAAATAAAAAATGTAGCTTAACATAAAAAATGTAGCTTAACATAAAAAATGTTGCTTACATAAAAAAATGTAGCCTAACATAAAAATGTAGCTTAACCTAAAAAGATGTAACTTAACATAAAAAAATCTAGCGCTAAATAAAAAATGTAGCTTAACATAAAAAATGTAGCTTAACATAAAAAATGTAGCTTAACATAGAAAATGTATCTTAACATACAAAAATGTAGCTTAACATAGAAAAATGTAGCTTAACATAGAACAATATAGGTTAACATAGAAAAACAACATATGGCCATCATTGTATCATTTTCAGTTTTTAATCAAAACCTGCTTTTAAATGGCTTCAAAGTCTAGGAAGAAAAAAAAACCCTTAAAGGACGTATATGGGATTTGATAGGAGACTTAAGCTGGTAAAAACGAGCTTTGGTGGCCTCAGGGCTGCCACCAAAAGCTCTTTTCACACTTTGACCATGATTTAAAATGAGTTTACCACTCGTACACGACCAGCGCATTTGAAGCGGAAGGTCGGCAGGCCTCTCCATTCAAATGGATTGGCCTTCTACTCTAGTTGACAATATTTTTTGGGTTGTTTATTTTAATAGCTTAAGAAACTTCTTCCTTTCTTCTCTTTTTTAACGTGTTTTTCTCACAATATTGCTACATTTTCAACATTTTAAAGGTTCTTTATTGTAGGAATTTGCACACACCTGGCCACCCCTCTCCGATATAGTCTGCTTTTAGTCAACTGTGATAGTCTCCAGCACCCCACAATGTTGAAAATAAACGTGCGAACACGTCAAAATGAAAGTTATCCCAGCACTTGTGGAAATGACTTCTTTGCTTAGTAGCAGAATTGCAAATGGAGTCCCTTCGGGAGGCCAATTGTCTAAGTTTGACTCAAAGTGAACCGGTGGACTATTTAAAACTCTTTGAGTGGAGTTGAGCTAGTTTATGTGCACACACACACACACACACACACACACACACACACACACACACACACACACACACACTTACACACACTTACACACATAATGCTTCTCTTCAAACCTGTGGACTGTGTCCAGCTCGCCTTGTGTTTTGGAGCCAGCGCCTCCTGCCAAGTGGGCCCAATTAGCGGCTAGGCTAGGCTGCCCTCCCCAGGCGGGCTAGCCTTAGCCTGGAGAAGAGCAAAAAAAAGCACCCCACTGCGCCCCACCACGCGCCCTAACCCAACCTGACCCCCCTCCCGGGCTTCTGCATGCAGGCCGCCGCCGCCGCGTCACGGCTTTTTCCGACTGGCAATTAGTGTTAAAACCTTTAGTTTCCGCCGCGGACTAAAATATCGAACTCTGGAATTATAAATCCCGCCAGCTATAAAATGCATAATTAAGGAAAAGACAAATACGAGTTGCACATGGTCACATTTTGTGGGGATTTAAAAAAAACATATACCGTATTTTCACGACTATAAGGCGCACTTAAAAGTCTTAAATTTTCTCCAAAATAGACAGTGCGCCTTATAATCCAGTGCGCCTTATATATGCAAAAAAAAAAAAAACAGAAAACGAAAAACCACCACTGTCGGATATTAAAAAAACCACAAACGCCTGAACTGATACAATACTGTTAAATATACAGATGCCATTTTAGTTTACAACATCTTCCATCATATAGCTCCTCCCCCACTGCAAGATTTTATACCAAAAAAATCCAAAACATCAACAATGGCTGGCTCTAGAGGTGACTGTAAAGTAGTGAGTGCTCCATACCTGGAATTCAATAGCAATTAGTATTATTGTAATTTTTGTGGTGACTGCATTAGTTTGGCTGTTTTTGCTGTGAAAGGCAGCGATTTGTGGGTGGACGTAACTTTAGGCGTTTTGTGTTTGTGCTGTTATCTGACCCCACAGACGATCACACCAGAGTGCGACTTCAGCCGCTGGATGGCGAGCCCCATTCCGACTACATCAACGCCAACTTCATTGACGTGAGTTTGCCTTAAAAAAAAATTATACAAAAAGTCAGGGGCTTGATGTTTAGATTCCATAGGACGATGGAGTTTGGAACTGTTTTTTAATAATTCAGCCCCTTAAGACAGTTCCACTTAGCAACATGAAATTTGGGAGACATGTCAATCATGAAGTGACCCACCAAAAAACTCTGGAGGCACTACCCATGAAAATGCACAGAAAGGCTGCTGATTTTGCCTTGATTAGTAGCTGTCATTTCATTGGATGACAAAATTTGGAACAGTTTTTTTTGCCAGTTTTAATTCTGAAAATATTAGAATATATTAGATAAGGGTAGACTAGATTAGACTAGGTTAGACTAAATTAGACTAGTTTAAACTAGTTTAAACTAGATTAGACTAGATTAGTTTACACTAGATTAGACTAGATTAGTTTGGACTAGATTAGTTTAGACTAGATTAGTTTGGATTAGATTAGACTAGTTTAAACTAGATTAGACTAGTTTAAACTAGGTTAGACTAGTTTAAACTATATTAGACTAGATTAGTTTACACTAGATTAGACTAGATTAGTAAAATTAGACTAGATTAGTTTAGACTAGATTAGACTAGATTAATTTAGACTAGATTAGACTATTATATTAGATTAGACTAAATTAGATTAGACTAGATTAGATTGGACTGGACTAGGTTGGACTAGACTAGATTGGACTATATTAGATTAGACAAGAGAAGATTAGACTAGATTAGTTTAGACTAGATTCGTTTAGTCTAGATTAGACTAGTCTAGATTAGACTATATTATATTAGACTAGACTCTATTCATCCCGTATTGGAGAAATTTCACTGTCAGAGTAGCAATAGGTTGAGAATACAGACACAGCAAAACACATTTTAGACATAAATAGGTCATAAATAAGTAAATAAATGTGAAAATATGAAATATAATATGACATTCAGTCCACATTTCATTCATGAGTAGGCCCACAGGTTAGGTTTGATCTTTTTGGGCATGAGTCACTCAATAGACATTGTCTGTTAACCCTTTCCCCTCCAACGAATGGGACCTCAATCATTGTCAATGGCGGACAAAAAGTTAATGAGTTAATGAGATCAATGGGAGGAAGGAAGGTTACCATGAGAAGAAGGAGAAGGAGATGAGAGCCAAACAAGTGGAAATGAGAAAATTAAAAGCCTAACAAACGCGCCACAAAAGCCCCCGTCGGAGGCTCTTTTTAATGAAAACGTGAAAGTGATGAATGTTTTCACGGCTTTTGTCACGATGACAAGGGCGAGGACGTCCCTCCCACCCACCTACCCCCGTGCGTGGAGGGGAAATCAAACCCACCCTGGGGGTAGGGGGGGGCGCTATTATTTAATATGATATTTATGTATGACTTGCAACCTTGACTGGGGAGATGGAGATAATTAGGAGAGGAAATGAAAAAAGGAAGCAGAGAAAACAATTCATTTCTTTCTGGGTGTCGCTTAGGAGAGACAAAATATCATCAAACGGACTCGATTTTAATGTTTCATCTGAGCTCATGTCGCTTTTCATTTAGTGGCCAAATTAAAAGGATAAAATAACATGGACATTTTTCTGGCATGGGGCCAAAGGAATTAATATCAATATGTATGGGGATATCATTGACATAGTTTAATATTGTTTTAAGCAATTGTAAACACACCAATGTGTACATTAATGTCAAAGTACCAAATTGTATATGCCAATGGTGTCAAAGTGGTGGCCCAGGGGCTAAATTTGGCCCGCTACATCATTTTTTTGGGGCCCGAAAAAGTAAATTAATGAGTGTTAACTTTTTCTTTTAGGATCAAATTAAAATGAAGAGTATGGATTTATATTAAATTAACTGATTTTCCCCCTTTTAAATCAATAATTGTCATTTTTTAATCATTTTTTTTCTGTTTTTAGTTAAAAAAAATCCTTTTGTAAAATCTAAAAATATATTTTAAAAAAGCTAAAATTAAGATTGTTTTAGATCTATAAAAAAACTGAATATTTGTGATTTTTTAATCAATTTTTCTGTTTTTAGTTCAAAAATAATTTTGGAAAATCTAAAAATAGATTTAAAAAAATGGAAATATTCTGGGATTTTAATCCAATTCTTTTAATCCATTTATAGAAAAAAAATCTAAATATTATATCTAAAATGGTCCGGCCCACATAAAATTGAGTTGACCTTAAAGCGGCCCGCAAACCGCAAGTCTGACACCCTTGCTATAAACAAACTATACTGAAATATTTTATAAATGTGTTTGTTTTTCAGGGTTATCACCGACCCAGACATTACATCGCCACACAAGGTAAGTCCAAAGTTTTCCCAAAAAAATGTACCGAATTTTGTTGACCAAATTACCGTCAAATGACAAAACCCCGTTTTATTTTGAAGGCCCCATGCAAGAAACGGTGAGGGACTTTTGGCGGATGGTGTGGCAGGAGAACTCGGCCTCCATCGTCATGGTGACCAACCTGGTGGAGGTGGGCAGGGTGAGCGGTTCGCAACGCTGGGGCGGGGCCGGCCTGGAACGCCGTTTTCAAAGCCGTTCCGCCGCTCGCAGGTCAAGTGCGTCCGCTACTGGCCCGACGAAACCGAAGTGTACGGCGACGTCAAAGTCACGTTGGTGGAGACGGAGCCGCTGGCCGAGTACGTCATCCGAACCTTCACCGTGCAGAAGGTAACCGAAACGCGCCTGCTTGGCATTTTGACTTATTTCAATAGCCTAGGCCCACATGTGTTAAAGTGGTGGCCCGGGGGCCAAATCTGGCCCACCGCATCATTTTGTGCGGCCCGGTAAAGTAAACGATGATTGCCAACTTTCTGTTTTAGGATCAAATTAAAACGAAGAGTATAGATGTATATTACATTTCCTGATATTCCCCCTTTCAAATCAATAATTGTCATTTTTTTAATCAATTTTTCTGTGTTTTTAGTTCAAAAATCCTTTGGTAAAATCTAAAAATATATTTAAAAAAAGCTAAAGTAAACATTGTTTTAGATCTATAAAAAACTGAATATTCAGGAATTTTAATCTAGTTTTTTAATCCATTTAAAAAAAATTAAATATTATATATAAAATGAAATTGAGTTGATGTTAAAGCACCCCGCGAACCAATCCGAGTCTGACATCCTTGCATTACATAGTCAACAGAAAAGATACACCTAGTTGAAAACAAAAGGTACAAATACCTTCCCCAAAAACCAAAACGCTAAACTACATAATAACAAAGTGACAAGAAAAAGTGTAAATAATCCAAAAACACAAAAAAATACACACCACATAACAAACACTTACAAGTACACACACAAAGTGAAAAAGTATGGAGGAGGTAGTAAGGATTAGAATGCTGGAAAATGCACTGACAGACAGACAGACACACAGCCATGATAGACGTTGACTCCAACTCGTAAGCTTCTCAAGTCAAAGTCAACTGAGTAAGCGCTAACATACACACACACACACACACACACACATATACACACATACATATACACACACTTCACAATTTCAAAGTACAACGCCTTCCTAATCCCGAATTTGCATCGCCAGCTCGACAGCGGCGTCGACCGAGGTGAATTTGGCTCAGGCTGGCGGCCATGTTGCCGGGGGCGGTGGCCACCCAAACAAACTCTGTTGCGGGGTGCCGTGGCCTTTGAAAATAATCACAAACTGCTCATTTTTTCTTGGGATTTAAGTCAACTATTTTGGGGGTCTAAAGAGGGTCATCCAAATAACTAAATCACAACTTCATTTTTCAAGTTCCCATTTATTTTGTCATCACAATACTACCATCCATGGTTGCCCCGCCTACATGTCGGCCATGTTGGTGGGGGCAGACAACCATTGAAATGTGCTAAAGGTTCCAACACTTTTCCCCATGTTAACGTTTTTAGCTAGTTTAGTTACTTCTGGCCACACAAAATGATGCGTTGAACCAGATTTGGCCCCGGGCCACCACTTTGACACCTGTGATTTACAGAAAATGACCCAAAATTAACAGGAATTGAAAAAAACCCTCTTATATGCGCAACAGTTACCAGAAAGTCAACCAAAACTGATGCAAAAATCCCCAAAAGTCAACCGTAAATGACCAAAAATCAATAGCAAGCAACTAAGTATGCAAAAAAAATTAAAAAATCAACTTTAAGTGCACATTGTTACAAAAGTAAACATGTGTGAGACTTTGCTGTTTATGATAAGTAAACAAAGAAGATGGATGAGTCATTTCCCTTCTAGCTGTAGATGTTTCCATTGTTAGTAAGTAAGACGCATGTGCGCTGCTTTTTTCACGCCGTCCTCCTCGCCATAGATTTTTCCGAGAGGAAGTGGGAGGCGGCCTGCGTCCTTTCTTTTCCTCCCTCTTCAATAATTCACTAGGATCGATTGCGGAGAAGGGAGGGCTGCTTCTTCTCACTCGGTGGTCTCGCAGGTCATAATAGTGACGCCCAAGTAAGCGCAGGTAGAGGGTGAAAGGACGAAAAGACCAACAAAAAAATATTTTTTTCTAGGGAAATTGAATTGCTAGGCGACCAATCGCTGCCAGATCTTCTACTCAACATGATTGGACATCATTCTCCTTCAGTAGAGTGTATAGCAGATGCTTTGGATAAAATAATAGGTGGAGAAATATTGTTTCAATGCGTTAACTTGGATGGAATTATTGCCCCTACCAAAATGGCCGCCCATAGACCATTTAATACGGAAAATGTTTGCTTAGAAACGTCAATGGCAGCGACGATATGTAAAAAAATAATAATAACAGATGCTTTGATAGTGTTAAATATTCCATTATATGTATTATATATTTGATATTTTGTTATTTTAGATAAATATTTTTTAAAAAGAAAAATATGCTAGTTCTGAATGTCAACGCATTGACTTTGACGGGAGCAAGATGGCCACCCAGACGCCATCTTCAGGTGCTTTTGCCGCGATTAGACCCATTTAAAGGGTTAGGGTTAGAGTTAGAATTCATTAGACGCTGACTAGAAATAAATTCATTTAAAATCTGGGTAAAATCACAAAAATATTTTTTATTTACCTGTACCAAGATGGCCGTCCTGAAATCCTAACTTCAACGAACAAACATAGATTGTACGTGTATTTCTGACAAACTTGATTTATGAAAAAACATTTGGACGGCAGTCATAAAACGTGAACCTTTGACAAAGGTAGAGTGTGATTTATGAAAAGATGAAGCCCCCCCCCCCTGACCCCCCACTTTAAAGCCCCCCCTAGAGTAAAGTCTCACTCTGCCACTTTCTGGCGGTGCTTAATCTCCGGGCGGATTAGTTTTTAAGACAGCTTTTCATGGAGAGCCATCGTTGCAATTAAAAGACGTGAGACGAGGTGACGAACCCGCTCGGCTTCCCGTCGTCTTTTGTTGTCAAGCGCCCCCCCAAAAAAACACACGCACACACACACGTATACACACACATAAATACACACAACAGTGTGCCAAAGACCTTCAGCTGAATATTAAATGACAACTCCAACACACCCACGCACATAAACACAAATAAATACTCACCACCCCAACAGCCAGAAAAATACATAAATCCGTACACACACACCGGCGCACAAATATAATAATGCGCAGCAGCATAAACACACCCCAGTAGACATTTTGGAACGACACACACTTATACTCATCATCACATTAACACGATCCACACACACACACACTAGAAACACATTAAACCCACAGTCATATAGAGAAATCAAATAAAAATAATATATACACACTTCACTTCATTAATATATGTCCATTAACGTGTAATCATTTTGTAAAATCTAAAAATAGATTTAAAAAAGCTAAAATAAACAGTTTTAGATGTATAGAAAACTGAATATTCTGAGCTTTCTAATCCATTTAAAAACCAAAAAAAATCAAAATATTATATCTAAAATGGTCTGGCCCAGATCAAATCAACAAATAATTGTATGTATTCAAGTATACTTTAGCTCAACGGTGTCAAAGTGGTGGCTCGGGGGCCAAATCTGGTCCGCTGCATCATTTTGTGCGGCCCGGGAAGTGCCTACTTTCTGTTTTAAGATCAAATTCAAATGAAGAGTATAGATGTATATTAAAATTTCCTGATTTCCCCCCTTTTAAATCAATAATTGTCATTTTTAATCATATTTTCTGGGGATTTTTGGGTCATTTTTTGTGGCGATGTAGCTAACCAGCGTCATCTTGTTTTTTTCAGAAGGGTCACCACGAGCTACGAGAACTGCGCCAGTTCCACTTCACCAGCTGGCCCGACCACGGCGTTCCCTGCTACGCCACGGGCCTTCTAGGCTTCGTCCGCCAGGTCAAGTTCCTCAACCCACCTGACGCCGGACCCGTGGTGGCCCACTGCAGGTACGCCTTTTCAGCCATTTTCCCTCATAAAATGAGGCCATCCAACAGTCATAACTACAACTTTTCTCGCCCTAAACCACTGATTATCATGTTTTGCTACGATCATATTTTCCCAGTTTCCTCCCTTATTTTGTCTGTGGGGGGTGTCGTTGTTGTTGTTTTTCTTGTTTTTTTTTTTTTATGCGCGTTTACAATGTTGCAGAGTCGACATTAATCACTCAGATGACAGCTAATCTACTGGGGCCCTTCACCCCCACCTTCCCATTTTTTTCTATTCTGCTCACAAATCCAAAGCCCCCCTCCTCGTTCATCCATTCATTTACCCATTCATCCTTTCATAGGTCAGCCTTTGGGGCCTTAACATATTTGTTATAAAAGTGTGGTTTACGTGACAATATAAAAATGCCACCAGAGATAAGATAAATCCATTAAAAATGTTAATTTGAGGGGAGGGGCCTTGAAATGGATGAACTCATTGGCTGCCATTAATGGCAATTTTTTTTAAACTAATTCATAGTTTGTCATTTTTGTTTACTTATTTCTTAAAAGAAAATAAGATATTTTTAATTCACTTTAATATCTAAAAAGTACATTTATTTTTATACAAGCCGGTCCAATGTGCTTGTTAATTTTTGTGCTATTAAAAGAAAATCATTATTCAATAATTTATTTATTTTTTATTAATTAATTAACTTTATTAGGATCCAACAGCCGTTTCTGGTCACCATAAAAAAATTCAACTCTCAATGTTGGACGGTTTGGACAAACGTAGCGATAGAATCTTAACATACACACACACACACACACACATACACATAAATCATGAGAAAACATATTTTTTCAAATGAAACCTCACAAAAATAATACAAAGTAAACACTCATTATTTTTTCTTGCTTTTAATGGGTGACTAAGAGTAGCTAATGAGTTCATGGCAAAAAAAACATTATTTTAACTTAGCTTTTTTAAAGATGAAATGAGATATGCTGTTTTTTCTCATTTATTTTAATGAGTGAGTTCAGTAAGTTAATGGCATTTCCTTCCGTTCGTCGTGGAAAGAAAATGGACACGAAAACATGACAACACGTAGAAACTGAGCTTTCTGGTGGTTTTCTCTTTTTTTTTTAGCGCCGGTGCCGGCCGGACCGGATGCTTTATCGCCGTGGACATCATGTTGGACATGGCGGAGAACGAGGGCGTGGTGGACATCTTCAACTGCATCCGTGAACTGCGATCGCAAAGAGTCAACATGGTTCAAACAGAGGTGAACTTTTTTTTATAGGTCACTTCTTTTAAGTACTTATGCTTAAAATGTGTATATGAGTATACATATAAGATGCTCCCTGATTTTTTTTTCATATGTATATGTATATACATATTAAGGGTGTCAAAGTGGCGGCCCGGGGGCCAAATCTGGCCCGCCGCCTCATTTTTTGCGGCCCGAGAAAGTAAATCATGAGTGCCTACTTTCTGTTTTAGGATCAAATTAAAATGATAGATATAGATGTATATTAAATTTCCTGATTTTCCCCCTTTTAATTCAATAATTCATTTTTAAGTCATTTTTTTAATCATTTTTTTCAGTTTTTAGTTCAAAAATCATTTTGTAAAATCTAAAAATATATTTCAAAAAAGCTAACATAAACATTGTTCTAGATCTATAAAAAACTGAATATTAAGGGCTTTTAATCCAGTTCTTTTAATCCATTTATTAAAAAGAAATTGAAATATTATATTTAAAATGGTCCGTCCCACATAAAATCGAGTGTATGTTAATGTAGCCCGCCAACCAACCCGAGTGTGACACCCTTGATATATATCTTACACACGGGTGC
Organism: Stigmatopora nigra; assembly: GCF_051989575.1. NCBI lineage: Eukaryota > Metazoa > Chordata > Actinopteri > Syngnathiformes > Syngnathidae > Stigmatopora > Stigmatopora nigra. Next base: position 3,811,556 of record NC_135517.1, read on the forward strand.
GACTTATAGTCCGAAAAATACGCCAATTGCATTGTAAGCCATGCTTTAGTTTTTTCATTCATTTTTTGTGGGTCACTTCATTTGAGAATTACACAAGTCAAAATGGCTAGAATTCCAAAAACGACATATTTCGTCAATGCGAATTCCATCCGGATGAGTAGATTTAGAACAGTTCATCTTTTAAAAGGCTGAGGTGGAGGCGGCCGTGAGGGCATTTGCGTCATGGCCGCAGACAGCGGCCCGCGGCTGAAATGATATTTTGAAAAAAATCTCCCTTCCGCCAGGGCCACAATCAAAATGCGCCACAGCAAAGTTAGCACAACAGATGCGGCGGTATAAAGCGGGGCCGCCGGGGCGACACCATTAGCATGCGCCGTGTGGCGCCGCTTTCGGCACAAAGGGCGCGCTTGATCCCGAGTGCGGATACGCTGTGGCCGACCTGCCTTCATTTTAATTCAGTGCTAAAACCTGCCAAAAAATCACTTGTGACGTTTTGGCTTGTTTGACAAACAAAGTGGGTTTTTTTAAAGATTTTTTTTTGTGGGTTTACTCGCGAGGACTGACCAATGGCATAGCAAGTCAAAATTATACGGCACGGGTGTCAAAGTGGCGGCCCGGGGGCCAAATCTGGCCCGCCGCATCATTTTTTTGTGGCCCAGAGAGTAAATGATGAGTGCCGACTTTCTGTTTTAGGGTTAAATTAAAATGAAGAGTATAGATGTATATTAAATTTCCTGATTTCCCCCCTTTTAAATCAATAATTGTCATTTTGAAGACACTAAAAGGTCAACTTAAAACAAAAATGTGGATTTTTGGTGAAATTTCAGGATACTTTTTCTCTATACCAATTTTCATCTTGATACATTCATTTAGCTTCAATGAGTCATTTATCAAAGTATTAAAGTAATACTAAAGGCAATTAAAATGCTGCAAAAAAATGTGCGGCCATTCTGTGGACTTTAAATAATTACTTTTTGGTCAATCTGAATTTAAATGAAATCTTATGGCAGATATTCCATGGATTTTGGGTGACCTTTTGTGGATAATTGTTGGGGACTGAATTTGGAAACAACGAAACCAATTACATAAAGTGTACTTTGAACCAAAATGGTAGACTAGCAATGTCCTTTTTTGCATATTCTGTCGCGTCTGTCCACTGTCATTTAAACTGTTGTCATTTTGTTTCAGGAGCAGTACGTATTTGTCCACGACGCCATCTTGGAGGCGTGTCTTTGTGGCAACACCGCCATCCCCGTCTGCGACTTTCGGGCCATCTACTACAACATCAGTAGATTGGACCCTCAAACCAACTCCAGTCAGATTAAAGATGAGTTCCAGGTAAGAAGGAAAGAGGGAGGAGCTTAAAGAACCTTGATATTACCCTTATTCAATTCTTTCGCCCTAGACTCTCAACATAGTGACCCCTAGAGTGCGACCAGAGGATTGCAGCGTGGGTCTTCTACCCCGAAACCACGACAAGAACCGAAGCATGGACGTTCTGTCGGCCGACCGTTGCCTCCCTTTTCTCATTTCCGTGGACGGCGAGAGTTCCAACTACATCAACGCGGCGCTCATGGACGTAAGGCGGACTTTGGAAAAAATACTGTATTTTCACAGCCATACGGCGCATGGCATTTAAAGACTGAGTTAACAATGAGATTCCTCCGTCTGTTACGTGCAGAGTCATAAGCAGCCGGCCGCCTTCATCGTTACCCAGCATCCTTTGCCAAACACCATGGGCGACTTCTGGAGGTTGGTGTTCGACTACAACTGCTCGTCCATCGTCATGCTCAACGAGATGGACGCCGCACAGGTACCGATTCATGACGACGAATAGGAGAGCAGACGTATTTTGACAAGATATTTCAAGGTTTTCAGGTCGCTATGCTCGCTGTCTGCCACTAAGGGCGCTATATGTCCATTTTAACCGGGAGTTTAGCGCTGTTGATAGCATTTTCGCTAGCTAGGGTTAAATAGGCTGCGCTATGAGTTGTGGATTGGCTAGCTACTGCTAGCTTTCGCTAAATTGCGAATCTAAATTCCAGCCAATCACAGGCTACAAGGACAAAAAGGACAACCAATCATAGCTAGCTAGCTTCATTAGCTCTCATTAATATGTGCTGTCCCTCATTAAATAAGTCAAATTAGTGGTAGCTAGGTTGAGATTAAGGTTACTAATATGTAGTGTGATAGTTAGGTCAGGACACGTGTGTCAAAGTGGCGGCCCGGGGGCCAAATTTGGCCCACCATATCACTTTGTGTGGCCCAAGAAAGTAAATGATGAGTGCCGACTTTCTATTTTAGGATCAAATTCAAATGATTATAGATGTATATTATATTTCCTGATTTAAATCAATAATTGTCATTTTTTTAAACATTTTTTCTGTGTTTTTAGTTCAAAAACCATTTTGGAAAATCTAAAAAATATAGACAAATATTTTCTGTTTTCCACTTTAATATGGAACATAATGATTAAAAGGATTAGGATGATATAATACTTTATTATTGTTGTTTTTTTTTTGTGTTTCTGTCAGCTTTGCATGCAATACTGGCCGGAGAAAAGCTTGTGTTGTTACGGCCCAGTTCAAGTGGAGTTCATCTCGGCCGACATCGACGACGACATCATCAACCGCATCTTCCGGATCTGCAACATGGCCAGGGTAAGGAGGCCCCGCCCCCTCCGCCGCCATCCCCCCTCCACTTGCGATCGATCGCGCGGACTGGCCGACCGGCCGCCTCTCGGCATCGCTGGAGCGTGAAATAGTCGGAAGCGCGTCGGCGTTGGGCCGCCGTGGGCGACAGAGGTGGAATGGGGCTATTAACCTGGGAGGCGGAGGACACGCTTCTGGACTCTTTCCCTTCATAAAGGAAAATGGAGTCTTTGGAAAATAACACAACGCAATTGTTAAGCAATAGAAATCAAGCACAAAAGTCATTAGAATTGACCAAAAAGCTGACAAAGCGCTACTTATACATCTTAAAGAAGCTCCTCCCTATCCAGTATCAAGGAGCTAGAAAAAGCACAAACATTTTTCAAAATAAAATAATTTTAGGTCAATTTCGGGTCACTCGGTGTTCAGTTTACTATATTTTCACGACTATTCGACGCATCGCATTTAAAGGCGAAGTGTCAATAACGAGTGCTATTTCTGTATTTTACACATACAAAGGACGCAGCGTTTTTATAGACTCAGTCAGGCATGGCAAAACAAAACATACATGCTAAAAACACGTTTTTAAAAAGGAAACAGAAACAAAACCGAGTTCGGTTGTACTTTATTTCGCCATTTTACAATGTACACACATCATCATCACCCACAAATCCATCAGAGTCCTCATTTTCTGTGTCCTAATTGAACAATTGTCCATTGAAAACACAGTTTAATACATTCATCCAGGTGGCCACAATCCATTCGTAAATAGTAGCTAACTGCTAGCTAGCGTAACTTTTCCAACACTGCTTTCCACGCTTTGTTAATTTTGAGTCACTTTACGGTTCATTGTTGACTTTCTGATGATTTTGGACAGCCCCAAGATGGCTACCGGTTGGTGCAGCATTTCCAGTTCATCGGTTGGCCGGCCTACAGGGACACGCCCCTTTCCAAGCGCTCCGTCCTGCAGCTGGTGCGCCGACTGGCCAAGTGGCAAGAACAGTACGACGGCGGCGATGGGCGCACCGTCGTCCACTGCCTGTGAGTAAAATCACAAAAACACAAAAATATATATATCAAAAAATGAAAGAATTTGGACCATATTTAGGTCAACAACGTCTCTCAAAAGAACGAATTAGGAAAATATGAGAACAATGAGATTAAAATTGATACTATTAATACATGAGCTACAAGAGCGTATTAGTACAAATCCTTGTATTGATTATAATTTGATGTAGATTATCCTAAAGATTAAGGATTAAGTCATCTGTTACTAATAATACGCTTTGATTCTCATACTCAGTATACAACTTTATTCTCCTACTAACAATACAACTTTTTTTACTCGTACTAACAGGACAACATTATTTGCGTACTAGTAGTAAAACTAATGGTACAACTTTATATCTTAAAAATGAGTATAACTTTATTCATGTACTAATTGCATGACTATTTTCGTACTAATAGTACAACTTTAAATTTGTAGTTTGACTTTTTACAGGTATTTACAGTATTACTGTATTGTTGTCATAATAAAATAATAAAACGTGTTATTATGACAACTTAATTGTCATACTAATACTGTGACTTTTCTCATACTAACAAGTACAATTTTATTCAGGTGCTTATAGTATGACATTGTTTTCATAAAGGAACAACTTTATTCAGGTCTTGAGTACAACTTTTTCAGGTAAAAATATTAAACTACCATATTTTCTCACATATAAGCCGTATTTGTAACCCAAAAAAAATGATCACCTAATCAAGGGTGCTATACTCTTTCACCTGTAGAAAATTAACATTTACTATTTGTTGGTTATTTTCAGTTTTGCAGTAATAAAAAAACAACCATTACTGGATGAATTACTAACTCCTTTATAGTTTTGACCCCAAAAAAATACTTTTTATTCATACAGTATCACAGAAATACCACGTGTGATGATTTTTATTAAGATTTTCCCTTCAAAGTAACACATTTGTACTGTATTGTGTATTAAAACCAAATCGTGGCACAATCAAGTTAAGTGATGCACTTTTTTTTGGTGGCCTAGGACGGGCGGCGGGCGCTCCGGCACCTTTTGTGCCATGTGCAGCATCAACGAGATGATCCAGCAGCGGAATATCGTGGATGTTTTTCACACCGTCAAAACGCTACGCAACAATAAGACCAACATGGTGGAGACTATGGTGAGCGAACTTTCGCGACTTTATATAAAAATGGTTTATATTTGGTCATCAAAACAAAGCAGGAACTAAAATTCAGACATACAAAATCAAATACATCTACATTAGCACGTTAGCATTGCTTTACTGAAGCTAATCTGGCTGCGAAAGATAACATGCTAACCACTTACAAAGTTTAAAGCTAACTGTTAGCGACGAGCGTGCACTTTTGTTGACCATTTCAAAATAAGAGCACGTCATGGTCCACAAAAAAGCAATATTTCAAATTATCACCAAGATCGCTTTCTGCCTTTACGACAAAATGAAATAGTCAAAACATTCAATAATTTGGCTTCAAACTTGGTAACTGGACAGGAGAGCAGCCATTTTGGATCCAATCAATGCTTTTGATGGCCTCTCATAAGCACAAGGACAAAAATAACAGCAGTTTTTTACCTATTTCATATTTACAGAAAGCATCTTATGCATTGATTTAAAAAAGATAATCCAGTCTTCCCTCGATTATCGCAAATTCATATTTTTTTTCTGCTATTGATCATTTAATTTTAGTTTTTTAAATTCATAAAATGGTAAACATCCATTTTGGTTTATTAATATCTGTCACAAGTGGTTAAAATTGACAATATTTTTGCGTATCGGCAATAATTCACGAGCAGAAAAATTTGCAACAGGCCGACGCCCACCGTCATTTTGACGTTTGTCTTGTTTTTTTTTATTTGATTTTTTTTTAAAGGAACAATACAAGTTCTGCTACGAAGTGGCCTTGGAGGCGCTCAGCTCCTTCTGATGGGTCGCCGGCCGGGCTTCTTTGCGCCGAGCGGTCGCCGGGGCGGGGCTCGTCGCGTCACGTCGGCTTCCGTCAACCCCGAGGGACGAAAAAAAATGAATTAAAAAAATCAAAGGACGGCGGGTTTGTCGTACGGTCGGGCGGGTTTTGAATGTGGTCGCCCACGCGTTGACTTGTTGTTGCCTTTTGGCCCACCCGAGCTGACCGATTAACCCCTCGATGCCCACATCTTGAAATCAATCGCATACGGCGCCCCTTGCGTGCGGAAAATATCCGAAATTTTAAGATCTTCAATTCCGCCAAAAAAAAGAAAGAAAAAAAAG